>NC_040907.2:43441691-43777004 GCF_004126475.2 Phyllostomus discolor | reverse complement strand
ATGAACTTGATCGGTTCCTTGATCGTACTTAATGACTCTTCTGATGAGATTTGGAGCTCTCTTATCTGGCAACCCCAAGTTTTCATTATGTAATCTGAGAACTGAGAAGAGGGAAAAATGAGTCTACACTATACTATTGATTAGGCTATAGTATAGTCTGTACTATATTATTATAGTCTCTTACTTGCATATTTCCCATATACTTGCATTTTCACTCCAGTCCTCCCTACACAGTGTGGCAGGATTAATTTTTCTAAAGTACACTTGACATCATTCTATTCCATTTGTCAAGAATCTTAATTGAGTCCTTATAGCCTACTGAGCATTTACAAATGCCCATAAGCATTCAACACTCTCTTGCAATTTACCAAGATCAAAATTTTCATACTTTCCATACCCTATGCTTTAGTTGAATAGGACCTTAGTTCTTTTAGGAAATCTAATGTCTGTGTTTTTGTTCAAGTTGCAATTACATTTTAGAGTCCCTGCTTGCACCAACATGGGCCAGTGAAACCTACATAAGATACATAGGATTTCTTGAATTCTAGTCCTCTCTCAATATCAACATTTGATAAAATGTCACAAGATCCAACCTTGTAAATATTGTATTACACATTGTATGCTTAAGGTTATGTCCTTGCAATCCACGTTCAACCATCCATAATAGTCTTAAGGGAAGGAAAAGTTGCTTAGAAATGCAAGAGTCTGGCATGTGCATAAATGTTGCCTCTACGCCTCTTATGGAGAATTCTATGTTATGTTCCTAACCTGAGCCCTGTGCTTACTAAGTGGGCAGTTTTTGTTGTCGATGTTGCATTGTTTACTGTTTTTAATAGTTCCTGCTTTGACCTCACTCTTAACAACCCAAATGTTTTTTGCTTTGAAAGAAGACATTTCAGCATGATCTTCACACACACCTTTGTCTTTTATTAGCATATATAATTAACCTGACAAATAGAAATTAAAGACCTTAGGGGATTATCAAGTGCCAGGGGCTTCTTATTGACATGGAGAACTTTGTGTTCACATTGGCATACCGATGCTCTCTTTTGCTCTGGGCTCCTTCAAAAGGTGCCAAAGTACCCAAGCTATTAAAACATGCTTTTTTAATTTACTTCTATTTGTTGCCATTGGAACTGTGTTGTGGAAACAGAGTAGGCTAGAATGAAGTCTTCATTCTGAAATCTTTTCTCCACCTTTTCTCAAGATTGACAGAAAAGTATCATATGTATTGTACAGGAAATTGGTTCAGAGACTGAATCAACTGTATGTACTATACAATTTGTAGGACATTGAAAAAGTGCTATACAGTCCTATTAAAAGTTATATTTTGAACCTGAATTCCTTCATCAATAATGGAAAAAAGCACCTAGAGAACAGTTGACTTTTCACCTCAGCAACAATCCTTTAAGAAAATTAGGGAATTCACTGTTAATTAGTATTACTTAAAAGGTTCAGATATGTTAAATAATTTACTTTGCTTTCTAACTCAAGGTGAGTAAATGCCCATTCTGAGATTCCATTCTGTCTTTCTTGGTTTCAGGTTTGTTATATAGAATAGGTGTCTAGTAATGATCCTACGTCACTAGTCAATTTGGAGCACTAAATGAGATAAAAGATGTGAAAAATTCTGGCTTGTGGTAGGTGTTTCCTAGGGATTGGTCTTGAGAAATATATTCTATTTTCTATCAGTCTAGATTTTTCTCACCTTTGGCTAGTACTTTGGCTAATTCGTTTCATTGTCTGGTGGGGTAACACAGACCTTTATCCCTGATGAGAATTAGCCCTTAGTGACCTAACTCTGGTTGGGTTGTGGCTGTTGTCACCATCCATTGATAATTCTTACTTGGCATAGATATAGTAAAAGGCCCTTCAGTGAATCTCTAGAGTTCTACATACAGTATTTCCTGCTGCTCTCATCATGTAGTGACTTCTTTCTTTGCCTACTGGTCCACTGAAAGGATGTGCCCGAAGTAGCCATGTCACAGTCACAGTGCTTCCAGTTTAGTGAAACCATCTCTGAGTTTGGTAGGTGTGTTCCCCATCCCCCAAAATAAAGTCATGGGGGCAGAAAGCACAATTGCATAAGTTGGTCCCTGGATGTCAGAGAGGTCAAGCTTACTTTCACTTCTTGATACCTGACCCATGGACTCTAGCTGTTGTAAACACAGTACTGTATATTGTTTTTTGATTCAATGCATATTTCATGTTCTGGAAGATAGAAGGCAAGGTAAGATGATCTGTTACTTATTATTCATTGCTTCACAACTGGGAAAAATACAAATTCCAGATATCTTAGCAGTTGGGTCCACTCAGCCTCATGAAATATTTCCAATCAGGCTGTACACAGATCCCAGGCCTTAGAGCATTCTAAAAGAAATGAGAAGGAGAGAGATTTTTATTTGCTTGGCTTGCTCATATTTCCTTTGTCTCATGACTTAAAGTTAACCTCACTGGGACTTAACTCATGTGCAGTTCTAAGTTATATCATCTTTTCCTTTGACTGATACATTATTATTGACAGTATAATATTATTAATACTGTTATCATCATCATTATTATTACTTTATGTTGGGAGAGAGAGGGCTACATAAATTTATGCATATGGCTATATAGTTCTCTATCTCTATTGTCTATTTATCTATCATTTATCTACCCATTATCATCATCTATCTGCCAATCTATCATAGTAAACACAATGACAAGTATATTTAATGGAAATGTCAGAGCACTGAGCAGGAAGAATTAATCCTCTTGGGGATCAGAGGAGCTAGCTAGGAAAAGGGAAGAGGGCTTGCCTTGACAGTGAATTTCAGCCACAGGAACAATATAAACAAAGACTGTAAGTCAAGATCCAGTATCAAATGTGCAGGAGAGCAGTCCAGCACTGTTAAAAAATAAATTCCAAACAAAACTGTCAAGTTAAATAAGAACAGTATTATGTAGGGACATGTTCTTCTATTGAGAACGTTGAAATCAGTTTAGATATCTGTAACTTACTAAGTTGTTACCCTTTATGTGCTTCAAATTTCTTATTTTCAAAATGGAAATAACAACATCTACCTCATAATATTTCATTAGGCAGCTAGCAAGCCTTCAGTAAATGTTAGCCATTATTAGGCATAAGGAAGCCATGAAGCATTTTCAGTGGTAGAATGACATGATCAGATTTATGAAACTGGCATAGAAAATGGATTGGAAGGAATTAGGGTTCAAAGTATAGAGAAAAAGTATTGGCTGGTGTGATATTATAAAAACCCAAGAGGTGATTGTGGCCTAAGCTAGGCTAGAGTCGATAGGCAAATAAAGAAAATATTTAGTAAAAATGAAAGAGTTATTCATACTGAAGAGAAACCAGAGAATATGTGGTGTATTTATTTATTTACTTGATAAAGTTAAAAAGAAAAAAATCTCATTGCCTTCCAAGAAAATTTTCCTTCAAGTCTTTTTTAATTGATAATTTCTTTTCTTCCTCATTTTTACATATATAATCTTTCAATGAACACCATTATCTCTGTCTTCATAATATATCTTAAGCTTCTCAATTTCTCTCCATTCCGACATCTTTTTTACTGTTTTGTTTCTTAGGGAAAAAACTACGTAACACTGACTTAAATAAAGAGAAGGAAGAAGGGGAAAAAGGTATTTAGAAGGCAAAATGTGCAAGACTTTGTAGTTAAACTGATTGGAAGTGGTGAGTAAGGGGGAAGGCTGTCTGAGATCCCATTCAGGTGTTTGGCTCAGGTGACTCAGTAACTGTGATGGAATCAAGTAAGATGAATACAATAGGAAAAGAGAAGAAAACAGAGAATTTTAAGGAGGAGGACATTATCAATAGTCCTGAACTTGAAAGGGCCAGTAAAGAAAAGGAAAGAAGTGCATTTATTGCATTTGCATTAGCGATCTTAGTGATGGTACTTTCAGGGAAGTAGTTGTTATTATTATCTATTCCTTGCAAAAGGAAAAAAACACAAGACTCAAAGTTGTTGTGAGAATCCCTCAAGGTCACACAATTGGTTAGATCTAGAACCCAACGTGGGGTATTTATTTATTAAAAACAGCCACAGTGGCAACAACAAAAATCTTATTGAGTGTTTACCATGTAACAGACACTGTCCTAGGTACTGGGAACCTCTGAAAAGTAATGCAGAATTCCTATCTTCAAAGACCTCATAGTTTTGGAATTGTTTCATAGAAACAGTTATGAATTTATAACAGAACTGTGTTCACAGTAAGAGGGCAGTGGACACAAAGAAGGGTGCTTTGCTTGGGATTTGCAAAAGTTTTCAAAGTGGTATAGTTGTTAGGCTGACTCTTGGCTGGGATAAATTGGGACAGAGGGGGAGACAAGGTGGGATTTTGGGCTTGGGAGCATCAGGTGCAGAGGCGTAGAGGTGACAAAGAGCTCAGCATTGCTGAGGAATCACAAGCAGTGCTGAATGTCTAGATGTAGGCTGCTTACTGGGGAGGTTCAGAAGTAACATTAAGGATTTTAACCTTATCTTTAAAGAAGAGGACCTTAATGGTAACCTTCAGAAGGTTGTGGAGTCCCTGAAATCTTACTTATAATTTTACTTTTTAAAAAGATTTTATTTTATTTATTTTTAGAGAGAAGGGGAGGGAGGAAGAAAGAGAGGAGGAGAAACATCAACACAAGAGAGAAACATAGATCAGTTGTCTCTCACATGTGCTTTGACCAGGGACCAAACTCCCAACCCAGCCATGTGCTCTGACCAGAAATTGAACCATCAACCTTTTGCTTTAAGGTATGACACCCAACCTACTGAGTGACACCAGACAGGGCTTATTCATAATTTTCAATAGGTCTATGTAGTCTCAGGAATTATGAGAAAAGATTCAGGAAGAAGATAATGATTGTCAATGTCAAAAGATAACAACTGTCAATGCCAAATAAGATATAGATTTTATTTTCTTAGTAGGTAATTGAATTCTATAGAAAGAAGTCTGGGCAATCTTCAGATGATTGTATACTTTCTACTCTGCTAGACAGTCAGTGTAGGTTCTCTGAAAATTATACCATTAGATGTTCAAGAGATGTTTTTTTTTTTTTTTGGATAGTGTAGGAGACCATTCTGTGTGGCATGGGTCCCCCAACTCCCACTCAGAGATGCACAGGACCCACATCCATGGATAGGTTCTCCTGTGGAGAATCAGGCCTGCAATGTAATGTACCTAGGCCGCTTTGAGACTTACTTTTGCTAAAACTCCCTCACCCTGAATTGAGACACCAAGTGCTTACTGTAACTTCCTAAAATCCATACTAAAACTCCCCAATATGGAGCATAACTGGTTCAGCTACTTTTCTCTTTTCATTTGCAAATATCCTTCTTCTGTGATGTGATTAGCAGCACTGGCTCCTTTGTTTTCTGTAAAAGGTAACCACCTAAAGCCAACCTATGTGTAGTAAATGAGGACCATCATGCAATGTGTGGAGAAACCAAATAAAGGCTTGTCATGGTGGAGGCCACAGCTTTTTGCTCCTTTTGAGAGAAAAAGCTGTCCCTTTTCCTCCACTGGACTTGGTAGTCCGTGTGAATGTCTTGTATCTCATCCACAATGTGGCAGACCCCACGAGCCTCTGCATCAGATGGGGCAGGGAATGCTTGTGAAAGATAAAGGGGAAAGGAGCAGAAGTAGGCAGGAAGAACTTAAAGATCATGATTCATGTCTGACATATATGAAAAGAGAGAAAGAGGGATTCTCAGACTATAACAGAGTTCTGTGAATGGTTTGACTATGCTGATGTTGAGTGGCCAAAAAAAGGTTTCCTGTTAAAAAAAAAGATCCTACTTGGGATTTTCCTGCCATTCCCAGTCCTTGTCTGGAAGCAGCTTGGAGGAAGGGTGGCCTTGACATGAATACCCCATGAAAACCAAAGGTGTGGCCACAGGAGGCCACCAGTCAACTATGCTCTGCACTGTAGGTCTTTAAAAAGAAGGTCTGGCTGCTCCAAGGTATTTTAGACTCAGGGGAAACCAAATGTAAGAGAATGTTGACTGATTATATCTATTGTGAGAATTGTTGAATAGAGTCTGAGCTGAGGACAAAAATCTAAGTTCCCACAACTTAAAAATAACTATCAAGTCCAGGCTGGAGTGACTCAGTGGACTGAGTGCCAGTCTTCAAATCAAAGGGTCGCTGGTCTGATACCCAGCCACAGCACATGCCTGGGTTGTGGGCCAGGTCCCCAGTTGGGGGCACATGAGAGGCAGCCACATATTGATGTTTTTCTCCTTCTCCATCTCCCTTACTTCCCCTCTCTCTAAAAATAAAAAAAAAACTTTAAAAAATAAAAATAAAAGTAACTATCAAGAATTGGGGGTGGCATCTGCCATGTCTTACCTAAACTTACTAAATTCTGCCAGAATTGGCTCTGCAACAATTAGATCCCTTCTTTCCCCAACTCTATTAAGGGAAGCATAGTGTTTTCAATTATATGAAAAGTATGATATTTCTTCAGAAGTGCCCTTTCATCTGAAAGCTAGGAGTGAAGGTGGGGGTAAAAAGTAGCTCTAAGGAGTTCCTTGTTGAGACTGGAATAGTTACAAGATATGGAGACTGACATTTTGCTCTTGGATGAATGGACTTAAGCTAAAGAATCTTTAGCCTTATTTGGATGTTGTCTTGGGAACTTGGTAAGAAAGTTTTTGGAAGAGTTTGATGTGTGAGCCTGGAAAGTAGAAAGTTTAATTAGTACAGAGAATGCCATTATGGGGTTTCCTGAATGTAGGGTGCTTGCTGGAGCAAATGAACCAAGAAGCAAAGGAAAGACTATAAGGTTATCTGACTGGGAATATAAAAGTGGCTTTTCAGTCCTCAGGACAATGAAAAGACAACCTTAGCAGCACACAGTGCTCCATGTGAAGGATCCCAAAGGTAGAGAAGGGGCAGGAGCAACAGGGCTATTCAGGAGATTACCAAGCATGGAGACATCCACCTAAAAGAATGCCTAGAAACATACTATTGGTGTGGTTGTAGCAGTTGGCCGTCCCTCTCTGAGGGGCTGTTTGGGGATGTAAGGGGTGAGGAGGAAGACAAACATCACTCCAGGAAAGCCCAAGATATACCCCATTTCCATAAAGTTCACTCTATTGTCTATTTACTAGGTAGTGTGACTCTGGGTATCTTAATCTTCTTGCTGCAGTTTTCTCAGCAGTAAAATGGAATAATCTCACAATAATATTGTATTAGATGAGTTGGTACATGCAAAGTTCTTAGAACTGTCTTCTACATTTTGTATTTCATCAATTCTCAGAGGACATCAGTTGTGTTAGACTCACAATTATCTACATACCACTAAGAGAGAAAAAATGCTTACAATTAAACTATGATATATCATCAGTTACAAATCATGTTGCTATTTCAGAAATATTGAAGTATAAAATAATGTGTTTTATAATTCACAAACTATATAACAAATACTCAAAACATTATATATTATATTATTATAATTATAGTTATCATTCATTATAATTATTGTTATTTGTGGAAATCACCAGGAGAAGATAACCCAGACAAAATCAGGGCAAGATCAAAGAGCTTCCCCTTACTGATAATGGGACTAATTTTATGTGATGACCCCCTACTTCCTCTGTTCTTCTATTGATTCCAAACTCTGGAATAAATAGACCCAGAAGAGGGAGCAGAAGGTGATGTATTTAGGGCTTCCTTCTGTGGCTGTGCAGGTTGTATATGGAACAACCATGGAGAGAGTGGGTCACATGGTGTACCATAGGAATCTTGCTCCCTAGCACTGAGCATTGCATACCCTGTATGAATCTATGCAATTGCTCTCCACAAACCTCAGTCCAACCTGCCAGGTATCATTTCTGACCCTTACTCTGATAAGCCAGGGTCACCTGGAGAAAGGGGAAGTAATGAATTTTAAATCAATTTTGAAATTAAAGTTTTCAACTAGACTTCTCAGTCATAAAAATGACTAGAAATGATAAAATGTGCTCAGGATATTGTAAAGAAATTGAAAAGGGTGATTTGTCAGAGTGTAGACAAAGGTGTTAATGACAAAAATACTAAATTATATATTCTTGTTTTTACTACACCATATTGAGGCTCCTCCATAATCTGGTTCTAGAAAATTGAAAAGAAGTTATGTCTTCTGAACCAGAAGAACCCTCACTCCTAAGAGAAACAACCAAGTAATAATGAGTTAAGTGCTATTGGAGAGGAGAGTTCTAGCAGATGCAAGGAGAAGGCAGAAGTTAGTACAGGAGACTGACTGTTCTTCATTGCATGGGCCCATCTCCCACTCAGAAAGGCCAGTGGAAAATGAAGTCCAATGCACAGGACCCACACTCATGGATAGGTTCTCCTGTGGGGAATCAGGCCTGCATTGTACCTAGACTGCCATGAGACTTGCTTTTCTAAAACTCCCTCATCCTGAATTGAGACAGCAAATGTTCACTGCGTATTTTTAAGTAATTTCCTAAAATATATGCTAAACCTTCCAAGGGTGAGTGTAACCTGTTCAACCACCTTTCCCTTTTCATTTGTAAATACCCTTCTTCTTTGATGTGATTAGTGGCATCCTCTCCTTCGTTTTCTGTAAAAGGTAACCACCTAAAGTGAACCTGTGCATAGTAAATGAGAACCATCATGTAATGTGCCCAGAAAAGCAATAAAAGCTTGTCAAGGCAAGTGTCAGGGTGCTCTCCCCTTGAGAGAGTGGCCATGCTTCCTTCACAGGATTCAGTATTCTGCATGAACTTGTCTCGCATCTCATCCATAATGCTGAGGACTGCATGAGCTGTGGTCTGCATCAAATTAGTTCTGCTGGGCAGTAGAGGAGAATTCTTTAAAAGGGTGACATTTGGGGGAAAGAAAACGGGAAGAGTCATCAAGGAGCATGTATAAAGGACACCTGGAAATAAGGTGTCCTTTAGGGGGGATAGGATTGAGAATGGGAGGTAGGGGTAGGTGGGCCAAGGGAAAATGGTGGGGGGAAATGGAGACAATTGTACTTGAACAATAAAAAAATAGTGTAAAAATCCCAATAATAATTTAATTGAATATAGGTTGAAATGATAATATTTGGGGCATATTGAATTAAATAAAATATATTATTAAATTAAAAAAATACAAGACAAGGGTGACATTTTGAACTAGTGTAACACATGATAAATGGAATCCAAAGCCATGTGTGATTTCTGTAAATGGTAAAAAAAGAAATACTTTTAAAGAAGAGTCCTTTGGTAACCTGTATATTATGGAATAAATTGTATGTGTCCCTACCCCGACCCCATATATTCATATGTTGGATTCTTATCCCTCAATGTGACTGTTTTGGAGCTGGGCCTGTGAGGAGATGATCAAGTTTAAATAAGGTCACAAGGGTGAGGCCCTCATCCAATAAAATTGGTGTCCTTATGAGCAGAGAAAGAGTGGCACCAGAGAGCTCCTCTGGCTATGCTCAGAGAAAGGCCATGTGAGGTTAAAGAGGTCATTTCCAAGCCAGGGAGAGAACTTTCATCAGGAACTAAATTCTAAGCCTTGTTGGACCTTGATCTGGGACTTCCAGTTTTCAGAACAGTGGAGAAAAGGAATTTCTGTTATTTAAGCCACTCAATCTAAAACACCAATCTATGGTATTTTGTTACGGCAGCCAGAGCAGACTAATATACTGTGTCTACTCAATGTCTGGCTCCATTCAGCTAACTCTAGCCCACAATTTTAATTTAATTGTAATTTTAATCCATAATTTTCCAACCATACAGAATAACGTAGCTTTTGCTTTGTTCTTTATCTATCAAATTTCGCTAGATTCCCACTGTAGTCCAGTGAAAATAAGTGATTTCCCCTCTTACAAATAAAAAAATATTGAGGCTCAGAGAGTTTCAGCTGATAATTTGCTTTCAGTTTATTGTTGTTTCCACTCAAATCCAATACTGCTTTAAAGTCAAGGCAAACGTCAAGAGCTTGGCAACCCTAGGTCATAACAGCTGTATCTCTCCTCTTCAGCTATATGTTGTGGCAATTTCACAGGAAAAAAGTAAAGTAAGGACTATTTTTAGAAGAGCAAATCTTCCAGAGTGTTGGCAATTTTTTGAAACCTTAATATGATAAAGTTGTTGACTCTTTGGGAGGGAGGTACATAGAAAGAAGCATTTATCATAGGAATACAAAGGATAATCCTAGAACACATTTAATCTATCTTCTATTCAAACTGTTTTTTCCAAAGATGTGCTTTACAAGTAATTATACTAAGGCCTTAATTAAGAGCCTTATCAGGTATGATGCCTCAGGTGTCTCAGGTGCAATTTGGACAGTGCAATTATTAGACTGTAAAAACAGCTTCAAAACCATCAAGCAATCACAGTCAGTCGTGGTTTTGAAACAAAAATAGCAGCAATTGGCATTTGGAACTGTTACCTAGTAACTTGTTTGTGTTGATTTGGGAGTTCAATTTTTACAGCAGAAATGAGGACTTCATCTCTGGAGGGCACTCCCACCTGCCAGATTACTGATCATCTTCAAACCAACCCCCAGTCCATCTTCTTAGTCTTCTTGCCTCTTACCCACGGAATCACAGCAGGATCCATAAACATTCCGTGAGACCACAATTCTAGAGAGACTCTCCACTAATTCTCTCCTACCATGCTTTTTCTTGCCCTTCTTCAAACTGTATTTAACATTAACTTGTCATCTGGATTGGTTATTGATCTCACTGGAGCACACTGAGGAACTGGTTAAGGGGCTCCACTCTTTAAAAAGTTTACTTGCTTGAATTTACAAAGAATGTTAGTGGGTCTGAACTGTGAGAGTGTAGGATTTAAGACAGGCTTGTCCTTAGATTAGCAAGTGACGTACATCAGCATATTCCAGGTGAAAATGAGTAGGGCTTCTTACAGTCACGTAGCCACGTGCCATTCACAAAATTCATTATCAGGCATGATTTTGGGTTTTCTCTTTCCTTCTCTTTTTCCCTTTCTTCTTCCCTTCTTCCCTCTTTCTCTACTTTTCATCCTCTTTTGTTCCCTCCTCCCTTCTTTCCTTTCTTTCTAATTTTTCCTTGTCCACCCCTTCCCAACATTTTCTTCAGCAAACATTTAATAACTGCTGGGCTCTGTACCAGAACAATGTGAATTTAGAACCAAAAGATTGTTCATTTCAAAGTGCTCTCTGTTTATGGGGTTGACAAGGAAAGAGGTGATTCTAATATTGATAAGGCTATAGAGAAAGCACAAAATGTTCTTTCAGCAAAAAGCCCCTAACCCCAAATGAGCTTGGTGAGGGTGAGGTTGGAAAGGGCTTTTTGCAAAAAGGGACCCCTGAGCTACTTCTTAAAAAAGGGATTCACTTATTTAAATAAGTGATGAATGGGAGAAAGAGCTTTCTAGGGAAAAGGATCAACAGTACAAAGGATTACAAATAAATGTGTTCACATTCAGAAAAACACAAATAGGTATATCTGGCATAAAAGTTAAGGGAAGTGATGAAAGGGGTCAAGTTGAAGGGCAGGGAATGGGATGATGAGGGTGTGATCAGAGAGGAAATGGTCAAATCATGAAAGTTCTTATGTGCCACATAAGGGAATCTGGATTTAATCTTGAAGGTAATAAAAGTTCTAAGAAGGGAAGTATCCCAATCTGGTTAAAGCCTATTTAGATTTTTAAGTCCCTTGTCTGTCTTCATGATTCAACCAAATGTCCAGAGTGTTGATGCATTCTTAGGCTTCACCTGACCTATATGCTGCTGTGGCTACACAGAAAGGAGAGCCATTGCTGAGTCAGCACTGCAGGGAGGAGGGTGTGTGAGGAACAGGGATTATTCATGGGCCTGTGCACTCTTCCAGGTGCAGCCTTGATTGCCCTGGACCGGGCCCATTTGTAACGCAAAGACATGGCAAGAAAATCCATTTTCTCATTTTCAGAGCCGATTTTTTCTCCATGCTCAGGCCATTGTTACAAATTTAGGCTAATAAAGTGAAATAGGAGGCAGAAGAGCAAAATGGAATTTCTGACGACTGTTTGCAAAAGGAATTTTTAGATACCAATTTGTGAACTCTTGTATTTGGAAGGCAATGATTCAAAGAGAATGTATATTGAAGACTTGTGGTATAAGACAATGGAGGATGAGTTCTAAAGTCAGACAAATCTGAATTTGAGTGCTGTGACCTTGAGTAAGTCAGCTAGCTTCTTTGTGTCACAATTCTCTTTATCTGTAACACATGAGAATGATGCTGTAGGAGGCAGGATCATTGGCACCAATTCTTCACCTCTTCCTGTATTTTTTACTCTTACCTCATGACTGCAGTTGCTCCTACTACAGGAAGATCTAGAGGAATGTATTCTTCCCTGTTCTTTCACTTATGGTTTAGTCATATGGCTTGCTTTGGCCAATGCAACATGTTGGGGGGAGATACAGTGTGATAAGTTTAAAAGTTATTACAGGGTTGTCTTCCCTTCTTAAACTTTTGCTTTGCTGGGAGAAGAATTTCCCTAGGATTTTACAGCCTCCTCAGCCTGGGCCCCAGTGAGCAAACTTACACCTAATTCACAGCAGGAAGCCAAGCCAGGGAAATCTGTAGCTTAAATCAGAGGCTGTTCAGCTGTGTCCTAATTGACCCACAAACATGTAAACAAGATGAATAATTTTTAATCACTGAGTTTTGTGGTAATTTGTTATTCAGCAATAGCTAACTTATATAAATACTGTGATAGGCTACTTCTAAAATGACTCCCAATGATTCCTTCCTCATGATAGACTGAGAGACAACATCTCCTCTCTTTGTATGTGGGCTGGGCCTACTCACATCATGAACTGCTTTGTACCAATAGGATATGACAAAAGTAGTGGCATGTCACTTCTGAGATTAGGTCATAAAAGGTCATGACTTCTATCTTACTGTCACTTTTCCTCACTATCTACTTACTCAGTCCAAAGAAGATACCTGCCATATGAAGATACCTGCATGGAAAGGAACTAAGGATGGCCTCTGGCTAACAGCCAGTTGGAACTGGGTCCCTCAGTCAACAGCCTACGAGGAACTGAATCCTGCCAAAAAAACACATTGTGAGCTTGAAAGCAGACCTATCCTCGATTGAACCTTTAGATGTGACTGCAGCCTAATTGGACACCTTGATTTCAGCCTCTTGAGAGACCTTGTAAAAGGGGACATAGCTTAGGCTTCAGACAGATTTATGACCCTATAAGAGTCATAAATTTTAAGCCACTTAGTTTTAGGGTAATTTGTTCCCTGGGAAAAATACATGAAATCATACAGATCGGTTGTCATATGCAGAATAACGACACCCTGAAGGTAATCATCCCCTAATTCTAGGAAACTTACATGGCAAAAGGGACTTTGCAGATGTGATTAGCATCACAGACCTTAAGACAGGAAGATTTTCCTGAGTTAGCCAGTGCACTTGTACTACCATATTTTGCTGTGTATAATGCACACTTTTTGCCCAAAACTTTTAGGAAAAAATAAGGATACACATTATACATGGGTAGTGCTAATTCCATTTCTATATATATATTTTTAATTTTTTATTTATACTTATGCATTAAAAGTGTAACTCTAGGAAGCAATAATAATATCCATATGCAAAATAGTACCCTGGGATATGATAATCTGTTTTGTTTCTAAATACAAATAAAAAAATTAATTAAAAATTGAAACAAAAGATATTTTTCTTGAAAGTTTGGGCCAAAAATGTGGGTGAGCATTATACACAGCAAACTGTGGTAATCACATGAGTTATTAAAAGTAGGGAATATTTTCAGTCTGTCAGAAGAGGAAGGGAGGCAGGGAGAGAGAAAGTCATATTATAATGAAAGAAGTGTCGGAGATAAGATGAGAAGGACTAAACCTGATGTTGCTGACTTTGAAGGTAGAGAAAGGGGGTCATGAGCTAAGGAATGCATATGGCCTCCAGAAGCTAAAAAGGGCAAAGAAACAGATTCTCCTCCAGAATGGAATGCAGCCGCAGTAACACCTTGATTCTAGCTGTCTGACAACAGTACTGGAGCCTGACCTACAGAGCTATAACAAACATTTTATCATGTTTCAAGTCTAAGTTTGTGGTTATTTGTTAGAGCAGCAGTAGAAAATGAATGGAGTAACCTATTTGGTCTTAATGACTATGATTCTTTTTTTCTTTTCTCTTCATTTCTGAAACAAGTGGATTTCATTTTGTGTAAGAGCAGCTTGTGCACAAACTTTATCATATTATTTGAAGATTACTGAGAGAATATCTATAAGCCTTTAGAACAATGATGTAGTAAGCAGTCAAATGTTAGCTAGTATTACCTTTATGGTATCACTGTTACCATTATTATTGTTTAGAGGTTCTGGTTTCAGTTGTCTATTCCACCAGGGAGTCGAGTGTTCTTTATTTTACCAAAGAACTATGATATAAGCTTCAGTGAAAAGCCTTGGACATAAGACATTTTTCCTCCTAGGAATACCAATGCTCAAACTTAAAACTTTACTATTAAAGTTTAGAATCACTTGTTATAAACTTGTATTTTCCTGAAAAATAATCACAGTTTGAGGTATTTTCTCTTATGGTTAAAAAGAAATCTCAGGATATAAGAACTCTCCTTAAATACCCCATGGGCTGTCATATGGAAGTAGGGGCAGATTTCTTTTTCTTTCTGTGTGATCTCATTGGGTAGGAGGAGCAATGGCTAGAAGGTTCAGGGAAGCAGAAGAATCACTAGAGCTGCGAACAACTCCAGAGACCCGGTCAGGAGACTTATAAACTATGGAATCAGCAAACACCAAAAATCAAGGTAGCTTGTGCTGTCACAGTTATGGTCAAATGCACACTCTCAACCCTGAAGGACATATATTTGTTCTACCCTCATGAAATAATCAACATTATTTTTTATCACAGCATTAGTTATAATAGCCCAAATAAAACAGAACAACAACTACAAGACCAGTTGCCATGGGCTACAGAGAAAGGTTGAGTAAATCAACATATATACACTTTGGGTTATTATACAGATATTAATTACAATTCAATGTGAAGAGTTTATATGACATGAAAAGTATAGTATAATTTTAAAAGCAAATAATCACCCTAAGGTGCTATATATTCAAGACGATAACCACCATGTAAAACAAATAGACAAACAAAGGTGTGCTCAGAGGGTATAGAGACTATAATGAAATATATCTCACTAATAACAGATGTTTTCTTTTGGGAGAGGAACTCTGAGTAATCCTCCTCATTCGCTTTTCACACTTCCATTTTCAACATATTTTCATAATGTGAAAATATTAATTTTAGATTGAGAATGCAATATACTTTATTTTTTAAAGTGGACAAATGGTGCTCTCAGAATTTGTTTATTCAGTATACATTTTTATTGTCCCCAAGGGACTCCAGAGACTCTACTGTGCTTACACATGTACCCACTCTAAAAACCCACCATGCAAATTATTCAAAGTGTTAAACCATTTACATGTACAAATAAATAAATAAAAGTAACAAAAGAAGTTCTATCCTTATCAGGCTCTTGCTAAGTATGAGGTAGGAAGGTGTTCATAATGAGGTCTTTTGTTCATTCTTGAGTGGTGGAAGTAGACTATTTAGTACCATTTCCCAAGAGTTTACTCTATGCTAAACACTTTACATATATTCTCTCATTTTAATACTCACAAATTAAGTATTCTTTTTCTCAATGCCAAGAGAAATAGGTTAAAGCTTATCCAAGGCTACCCAAACAGGAACCTACCCAGGCAGGAGTATGACTATATGTTTCCAAAGTCAAGTCCTTTTCTCCATCCCATGCCACTAATACAAAGAGTATGTAATGCACCATTTTCTCTGCTCTGACCCAAACCATCAGCTTTGCCTTGTTATGAAAGTGATTGAGCCTCCTCATTTCTCTGTTATGTTATGTTTCTTTATGACTCCTTTGACAATTTCACAGTGGATCAGGCCAAAACAGCTTGAAGTTGGGTATTATATTCTTCAAGGTGTTGAGATTGCCTCACTATTTTATTTTCCTGGACTATTTTCCTCTAGGCTCCATGTACATGGGCTTTTGGTAAGTCAGATATTCTCCACCTTCTTTTAAATTTTATTGAGGAGGAGTTTATGAGGCACTACTTTACTTCACAGGACATTTGCCCATGTGAGTCTAGCAGATTGGTTTCTGTTGACTGAGTCAAGGTGGATACCTAGCTCAAGGGCAGTCAAGGGCCTGGCATAATAGATCTGTCCAACAGGGATGTTAATCATCAAATGAACCAATTAGATCTGACCTCAGTGAATATGAGTAGGATATATAGAGGGAAAGACAGCAATTAGCAATGAGGGCAGAAGCCATAATGCGCATAGAGGATAGGAGTTACTGGAAATTTGAGGTAACAGACCACATGAATAACCAAATGCGTAAACAAGGAAGGAGACTAGCCAGGGATTTGTCAGTAGTAGCAGAAGATGGGTGAGTCATGGTAATGGCAGACATCAGAGAAGGGCACTGGACATTTACTGCTGATGCAGAAGCAGTGGAGGCTGGTCACTAGAATAGCCCTCCAAGACTTAAGCAATGTTCCATCTACCTAGAGGCCAGGATTTAAAGGAATTGAAACTTATTTATCTGTTTATTCTTAAACAAGCAAGCAAAAACGTACAAATCTGGTGTGGTGTAGTGTATATGTGTGTGTGTGTGTGTGCGCACACGCATGTGCGCACGCGCATGCGCTTATTTCTGGTCATTTGAAATAACCTGGTCAGCAGGTTACACTGGCTGAATGGTGAAAGGTCTTTCCTGACCTCATAAAATAATGGATAATTGATAATGCCTGGCCAGGAGAGTTCCCTCCAAATTCCCTAATTCTATAGTCTGCCTTGCTTGGGGAAAAGAGAGGAGAAACACTAAGAATATCACCTGTTTTCAATTTTTTTTCTAAACCTCAGACTTTCTTATTTGATGTTTTTCATTAATACAGTGAACAATACACGTGCTTAATAGTGCAGATCATAGTCCCTCTGTCTCCCAGACAGGCTTGGTGATATTGTGGGAAGGAGTTTAGGACTGGGAATTAGAAAACTGAAAGTCATGCCTTATTTGTGCCCATATTAGCTGTGTGATTCCTGGCAAGTTACTCAGCTCTTTGGATTTGGATTTCCTCATCCCATTAAATGAGAAGAATAATTGTTCCTATCTTCTTAACCTTTAGGATTTCTGTGCAAATTGAAAATGATTATACATTTGAAAACTATAAAGTAATTGAAAGAGCTAGTATTCTTCTTTTTTTTTAAATTGTTGTTCAAGTACAGTTGTCTCCATCTTCCCATGACCACTTTCCCCTGCCCCACCCACCCCCACCTCCCAGCCTCAATTCTCCCCCACTTTGGCTTTGTCTATGGGTCCTTTATACATGTTCTTTTACAACCCTTCCCCCTGTTACTCTCCTCCCCCCTCCCCTCTGGTTACTGTCAGTTTGTTCTTTATTTCAGTGCCTCTGGCTCTATTTTGCTTGCTTGTTTGTTTTGTTGATTAGGTTCCACTTATAGGTGAGATCATATGGTATTTGTCTTTCACTACCTGGCTTTCTTCACTTAGCATAATGCTCTCCAGTTCCATCCATGCTGTCAGGGGGGTAGGAGCTCCTTTTTGCTTTCTGCTACTATTCTATTCTGTAGTATTCTACTGTGTAAATGTACCACTGTTTTTTGATCCACTCATTTACTGATGGGCATATAGGTTGCTTCTAGCAACTTGGCTATTGTAAATTGTGCTGCTATGACCACTGGGGTGTATAGGTTCTTTTAAATTAGTGTTTTAGGGTTCTTAGGGTATAATCCCAGCTGTGGAATTGCTGGGTCAAAAGGAAGTTACATTTTTAATTTTCTGAGGAAATTCTATACTGTTTTCCATAGTGGCTGCACCAGTCTGCAATCCCACCAACAGTGCACTAGGATTCCCTTCTCTCTATAACTTCTCCAACACTTGTTGTTTGTTGATTTGTTTATGTTGGCCATTCTGACTGGTGTGAAGTGGTATCTCATTGTGGTTTTAATTTTCATCTCTGGTGGCTGGTGATACTGAGCATCCTTTCATATGTCTCTGGGCCCCCTGTATGTCCTTCATGGAGAAGTGTGAGAGCCTAGAAATAAACCCAAGTCTCTATGGTTGATTAATATTCAACAAAGGGGGAAGAAGCATAAAATAGAGCAAAAACAGCTTGTTCAACAAATGGTGTTGGGAGATCTGGACAGCTACACATACAAAAAAATGAATGCGACCACCAACTTACACCACACACAAAAATAACCTCAAGATGGATAAAAGACTTAAATATAAGTCGTGACACCATAAAAGTCCTAGAGGAGAATATGAGCAGGAAAATCTCAGATATTTCACGTAGCAACATTTTCACCACTATGTTCCCTAGAGCAAGGGACATAAAGGAAAGAATGAACAAATGTGGCTTCATCAAAATAAAAAGCTTCTGCATGGGTAAAGAAAACATCAGCAAAATGAAATGGGAACCAACTTTATCGGAAAATATATTTGCCAATGATACCTCAGACAAGGGTTTGATCTCCAAAATATATAAAGAACTCACATGACTCCACTCCAAGAAGACAAACAATCCAATTTAAAAAATGGGCAAAGGACCTGAACAGACACTAGTATTTTTCTTACCATCAATAAAGACAGCTTACTAATAAGCCAGTTTCAGAATTGAAAGAGTTTTAATGAAAAGTACTTTGATGTGTAAACCTCAGCTGGTCAGGCCCAGAAAACAATGTGAGAGCAGTGATTTTCAATCTTTTTCATCTCATAGTACAGAAAAATTAATTGCTAAAATTCCACAGCACACCAAAAAATATATCATATTTTTTTGCTGATCTGGCAAAAATAGATACAATTTTGATTCATTCACAGCAGACAGCTATTGTTGCATTAACTATTGTTATTTTTTAATTTGACAGTCTAAGGAAAAACAGGACAGTACCTCTCACTAAATAGGTGTTGCATGTTTTAAAAATCCTTGCATCACACCAGTTGAAAATCTCTGTGTTAGAGAAACCTCATGAACCATTTGCTAGAAGGGCTATGTCAATGTCACCAGGCATTGAGGAGCTGGAAGTGGTATTTGGAATAAGTTAACAATATCTTAAAGCAGCCATTGATAGTGTGTGGTTTCCCAGTGGTCTTGTCTTTTTCATGTCTCTTTATGGGTTTCACAGAGAAGGAAAGGGCACCAAACTGTCACTGACAAACCTGCTTACAACATACCAGTGATAGCCAGTCCAAGGGGTGGGTCAGGAAAAGCAGTTGCTTCTTTTGTGTTGACTGTAGAAAGCCAAAAGCCTTTATCTGAGTAGCCATTCCAAGAGCAACTATTGTCCACATGAATGACATGTTTCACTTTTCCAAGGCCTTTGGCTGAGGTGTTGGCTCATCTTTGATTACCTACCCATTTCTCTAGTCCAGCTGAAAGAGCAATGCCATCAACAAGTCTTCCCTGGTTCTCCTTAAGTGAGAATTATCTTTCCTTTTCAGATTTCTTAATGCTTTACCTGTTGTGCTTTTATGGCCCTAGCACTTTTTACATTGTATCATTTCCTGTCACTGGAATGTTATGTTACATGAGGGTAAACTCTGTTTCTGATTCCTCTTTTTATGCTCCAGAGTACCAATCTTCCTACCTGGCACAGATCAATTTCTCAGAAAGCAATCAATGAACACATAGGTATAGACTTGTAGCAAATAGGAAAATAGAAAGAACAGGGAAAAATCTAATTTATGAACAAACTATACCCTTGGAAAGTACAAGTCAGCTCTTGGAAATATAGATCTTCATTTCCCATAGAGAACATTTTAAAAGGTGAGTAGATTGTCATATCAATCCATTTTCCCCTGGGCTAAAAAAAAAATCCAGTTTTTGTACTCATTCCTTTTATCCTCTTACCACCATAGCCTCTTTCTTCTTTTTGAATTTCATTTTTAAGTATTTCTTTGAAAATTTTTAGAAATTAGTTTAGCTCTCTAGACATGATCTATTAGCTTGATGTTCTGTAGACAGGGTATGAGTCTCCATCCCATTTACCCTCGTTGGCTTTCCCCAGCTGACCCTCCCACATCTGACTGACCCCAAAGATCCTTCCACCAGATGGCTTGGCCTTGCTCTAATTCTCAGTAACAAACCAAAGTAAAATAGTCTTACCCTCAATTAAGAAAATAGCTTCCTCTTTTATTCACTGATTCTCTATTTTTGCTCCATATAATATTTCAAGTATTAGTAATATGAAAGCTTGTGTACCAAGCATAGTTTCATTTAATTCGCACTACAAATCTTGATGCAGATACTGCTAAGATTTCTGTTTTACAGAAAAAAAAACTAAGACAAAGAAGTAAGAGGAATTGTTTCAGCTCACTTGACTAGTTAGTGGTATAGCCAGTCTTTAAACCTAGACTTGTCTGCCTCAAATCCATGGTTTCAATCACCATTCTAGTTCATAGCAACAGGAAACAATCCTTTGGATGTGGGGTAGGGAAGAGGTCAAGAAAATTGGGTAGAGGCCATACTTTTAGCACTGGACTGAAATCGAAATTCTTACCACTGAGATCCTGGATAACTGATTTAATCTCAATGAACCTATTTTCCATAAAAATAAATGGGAATGGCTGAACTATTCCTTTATGAATAACAAATGAGATAATATATTTGAAAGGTCTAGGTTGATGAAACTATTCAGCAAGTAATTTATTTTTCTTTATTCAATGTTTCCTCTTGCCCTCTGTATTCTTGAAGTGTGGTGACCACAAATGCCTGTTTCCCAGTCCTCATTTGGATACAATGAATTACATGGTCACACTCTGGGTGATGATAGTGTTCTTCTTGCCTGTGTTTTGCATAGTGGAATCTTTCTAATTGCAAATATGATTGCATTGCTCCTCTGCTTAAAACATCTTTCTTTGCCCTAAAGATAAAATCCAATGCTTTCACAGTGGTGGATGAGGCCCTTCATGATCTGAATCTGTTGTATTTGTATCTTCCCCAGACTTATTTTGTGTCCTGGTTATAACATTTGCCCGCAGTTTCTGGAGCCCTTATACTCTATTTACTCTATAACTTTGCAAGTCTCTTTCTGTCCCTGTGATGCTTTTCATCCTTGTCATTGATATTTATCACTTTTTGTTTTTCTGTCATCAGGACCCTTTTGTAAGGATAGGGAATCCTCCTTTTTAAGACACGTTGTGGGACAGTCTGCATTACTGCATAGGGGATAAATTATTACCCTCTACATTACAAACATCTTTGTAGCTAAGACATAGGCATATTGTTTAGGCTCTGCCAATAAACATTTGGCTCAGGAGCTCAAGACACAAGAGAGAAAAAAACAGGCATTACCTGTGTTGTCTGACAAAGACAACGACAATAGGAGCTTCAAGGTCAGAGAAGCTAAGTCCAAACCCTCTCCATTTCAGTTACTAGTTGTGTAATCTGATACAAACTAACAAATTTTCTTTATGTTAGTTTTTTTATCTGTCAAATGGAGATAATAATAGTGCCTACTTCCAAAGAGTTCTTGGAAGGATTAACCATACATACAATGTGATTGAAACAATGCCTGGCACATGGCCTATGCTCAAAAATGTTAACTCTTATTACTATTTTTATTAATAATAGTAATAATAGAAATAATAATAAACTATATTCTGCAGCATCAGCTTTGGTTCTTGCATCTAAAAGTTGTGACCAATACATTTTCCTCCAGCTATGCTGAGTTGGACTTATGCTTTAATGTTTAAGCTGAGACCTTGCTCCTTCTAGAAACCTTTGCTCTATCTGCTGCCACATTTAGAGACCACTTCTCTGAACTTACCTTTCATTCTGTTAGTAACAGAGAACACTTATTGTTTTTTATTTAAATCCCTAGTTCTTGACATTCTATCCATCTAGATGGTGAACTTCTAGGCAGCATTGGCCACTTCCCCAAACTTCTATCTCTGGAGTCTAGTTTATGCAGTACTTTGGCACCTTGAAACTATTCAGTAAACATTTACTGGATGAATAAGCAAATACCCTGTCACCCTCTGAGATCCTGCAGTGGGAGATTCAGCCAAGTAGAGGAGTCACTGATTTCTAATCATATGCTCTGGCTCTTCCTATGGACTCTCTCCTCATGACACCATTTAAGATTGCAACAATCAACATCCATATTAGCTCTGATGATCCTGAAATGTTCTCAACAATCTGAAGAGAGTTGCAATCAGACTCATAGGGAACAGACTGTCAGAGGAGAGGGGGTTGGGAGGCTAGGTAAAAAGGTGAAGGGATTAAGTAAAAAAAAAACCCTCACAGTCAACAAAGTGCAATAATATGGTAATTACCAGAGGAAAGGGGGTGGGGAAGGTTGAAGAGGGTAAAGGGGGGGATAAATGGTGTTGGAAAGAGACGAACTGGTATGCTAAACACAATATAATATACACATGATGTATATAGAATTGTTCACCTGAAACCTATATAATTTGTTAACCAATGTCACTCCAATAAATTCAACAACAACAAAAAAGAGAATTGCAATCAATATATTTCACTGCTGCAGTGCTCCTGTCCCCAGTTTGGGTTTAGGAGATGGACATCATCCCAGAGATTTGATCCCAATCAGTGTTATTGAGCTTTCCTTAAAGAGTATCTTATAAAGTCAGAAGGATATGAAGCAGTTTCCCAGGTCAGGGAGCCAAATTTGTTATAAAAAGAAACTAGGTGCTTCAATTTGCCCTTCTCTGAGTTAGTGACCTGAGGCAGCACCATGCTATGCTCTAGCCCAATAGAATTACTTGCTGGTGCTCTATTTAGGGCTGAGCATGTATATCTTCTTGCCTTTGTTTATGCTATAATCTCGGTTTCCCATGGTTCCTCACTTTTTGAAGTACAGAACCTCAATGTGTTAGCAGGGCATTCATGACCCCTCTAAACTGAGCCCCATCTACCTTTCCAGTTGTATCTGCTATCATGCTCTATCAGATCCCCTAGCCTCTGTGTAATTAATTATTCATACATTCCTTTTATGTCTTTAACAATAATTTATAGATTATATGCAGGCATGGTAGTGACTCTGATGGTATTTCAGTCAGTAGTAGAAATAGACACTTAAAATTATAAAAATAAAAATAGAAGTAAAATTATAATAAATACCCTAAAATTAAATTATAATAAGGATCTAAGAATGGCAGGAGACTGCATGCCAGGAAAGCAAGGAGAGCGTGATCATAGATGGGTTCATGAAAGGTAAGACACATTTATAAAGCCCTTTACAAGTTTCTTGAATCCAGGTCATGTTGGATGTCATTGCCATACCAGTGGGGCTTAGAACCAGGGCCAGAACAGAGCAAGCATACAGTAAGTGTTGATCAAATAAATTAATCTTAATAAAATGAAAAAATTGACCCTGACTAAGGATACACTAATCTGTACAGTGTCTCATAACTAATTTCCATTCCCATTCTTAGGTAACAGTTGACAAAAGCACAGAGGCACACATACATTATACATATTTGTCTATAAGTAAGTATTAATATAATTATAGTACTTTAAAGTGTACAATGTTTTTTTATCAATGCTTCAGTGAATTGCACAGAAGACCATTAATGGAGAGGTATAAAATTCATCTTTGTGTATTAGAAACTCAGTCTTTGAGAGAGTTGTCCAAGGTAACATATCTAGTAAGTGATAGAAATAGATGTAGTACAATACTTTGTTCTTCTGGCCTTAGCTCTGGGGCCTCATTCTTCATTCTTTGTAGAGTCAAGGGTGGGATAAATTCAATAATACAGGAATAAGTGATGCAAATCAACACTTCACTGGGTAAAATATGAACATCTACTTGAGGAAATTAGAACATTATCAATGCAGTGAAGAATCACAGGGTCTGATTTGGGAGAAAAAAACCGAAGGTGTTGGTCTAATAGGTAGTACTCCTTGTCTATAAGAAATATCTGCTAGTTGAAAGATTGAGAAGTGAGATCCAAGGCCTATTGTGGATGGGGAGCCCCAGTAGTCCCTTATCCTTCAAGTTGGGAACCCGAAGGCCTCAACCCAAAGTCAGGACAGGACAGTAAGTGTAAATTAGTCTGGCTTTCCAGAGACTCAATGATTGTTAATGGCTTAAGGCAAAGTTTAATTGCCAGAGTCTCCAGCTAGAGTCAAATGTAAATCCTCTTTGGAACAGGAAAAAAATGTCACCTAGGCCATGATTTTTTCTGTAAGTAATTTTTGTCTCACACAAACTATCCAGAATTCAGTAATAAATTACCTGAAGGAAATCTTCTTGAATAAATAAATTTCATCTTTCAAATATTCTGTTCATGGAGCTTGGCTTTATGTTGGGACCATTAAAGAATTCTAAGGAGGAAACTATAATGTTTGGGTGAATTTTCTAAAGAGAAATTTCTGGAAGCTATGTGAACGTTAGATTAGTGCTCGGTGAATATTATCTTATCCAGCTTCTACTTAATCAATGACAAAATTAACCAACTTGCCGGATGAGATGCTGCTGTTTATCCCTTCTGTAAAGCATGCTGATTGGTGTCTATGGTGTGCTCATGGCTGCTAGGCAATCCTCTACTATTCTCATGTGCTTCATACCACTCAGAGAGTTGTGTGTTTGCACTCAGTGTGCTAGTTACCAAATCATTTATGCCAGTTATAGTTCATGCTATAGATATATAATTTGAGTAAATATTATGTAAACAAATAAAATATTACTAGAGAAGTACACATAGATTATTTTTAAAGTATTTTAGATTTTTTAGTTAACTGGAAGTTATATATAGAGTTAACGAATCCTTGTTCTCCTGGAAATGATATTCTAGCTTCCATTAGAATTCTGATATGTGAAAGATTATCATATAAAAATGAATGTATTGTGTGTGTATTGTTCCTATTATTAATAACATGGAGTCAAATGAAATACTTATATTAATAACATGATACAAGATTATATTGTTATAGTATATTATATTCATTAATGTAATAATAATTATGTAATCATGTCATATTATTCAATATATTAGTATTATAAATAGTCATAACACTCTTATAATATTAGTTAGTAATAGCAAAATAATCATTAATATTCAGTTTTTTCAACCAGTCTATATGTACACATCCTATATCCTTAGTGAATAGCCAAATCTTTTCATGGAGTAGGCCCTCAAGATTATTTAATGAATTAATAAATTAATATATAACATTTTTCATAATTACTTTTCTAAGGTATTTCTCAAATTTGTCAACATCCATTGAAAAGTGTGAATCCAACTCTCACCAGCAATGGACTCATGAGTGAGTTCTCACTCACTCATATGGTTATTGTCATTTGATAAACTTGTAAATATGTTTTCCCACAAACTACTCTTATTCAGGATCATCCTGGACTCTGAATGTATGGAGTTGATTCTTAGGACAGAGCATAAGAATCTACACTTATTAACTTATTCATTTATTAATCTCGAAGACCTTTACTGAGTGCCTCCTCTGTATCAGATACTGGCCTAATTATTCCTATGAATTGCCATGTTATTTATGTTATTTATTTTGGCCTACTCATTAAATTGCTTGAGTTATTTTGGGCTCTTGAGTCTATCATCTAAAATATTAGCTATTTCCCCCAGCTGTTTGTCACCTGCAAATTTGACAGGCATGTTACTGTGTAATTATTCAAGTCATTGAGGGAATATGTTGAACAGGATTGGACCACATGAAGAAGACAGGAGAAACCACCAGAATATTTCTCTTAGGTTTTCAAATTCTTATTATCACTCAGCTGTGGCTGGATGTGGAACAAATCTGACAAGGCAGAATTTCAGATAATCAGTATGATTTAGGGATGGTATAATATCAATTTGTAATGTTTAAGTGGCTGTCCAAGAAAACAGACCAGGAAGTTCTATCTCAAAGAATAAAAAGTCAACGCCTAAGGGACATCTAACAGAGAATTAGCTAGTGTGGGGAGAAGAAACAGGGGGAAGTAATAAGTTAGGTTAGAGAAATAGAAGGTAAGTTTTTAGGAATTACCTAAAGAAACAGTAGGAGGCCTGTCCAGAAAAAGCCCAGCCATTGTTAATGTAATGAGAACAGTTTGTGCGACATTGATGTAACCAGGCAGCCAAGGAGAGTGGACTGGAATGCACATATGTGAACAAAGACAACTTCACTGTAGCAGTCAGTGGGGGTGGTAGATGCTGTTAAGTGAGCATATGTACTGTGTGGCTGTCATATACAAAATGACTGAGCAAGTAAAGCAATGAATCTGTGTCAAATTTTGTGTCAAGCTTGATCATTTCTCCACAGAAACTATTTCCATGATTCAGAAGGCAGCAGCTATGGGCAACTGGTGATTGGCAGCTTCATCACGACAACATGCCTGCTCAGGCATCATATCTTGCACAGTATTTAGCAAAACATCAAATCACCCAGGTGACTCAGCCTCCCTACACCCCAGATATGGAGCTCTGCAACTTCTGCCTTTTCCCCAAACTAAAATCACCTTTGAAAGGGAAGAGACTTCAGGTGATTGATGAGATTCAGGAAAATACAACAGGGCAGCTGATGGAAACTGGGAGAACTCTGTGAGGTCCCAAGGTGCCTACTTTAAAGGGGAAAAGAAGTGTCATTGTCCTATGTACAATGTTTCTTATATCTTGTATCTTCTTCAATAAATGTCTCTATTTTTCATATTACATGGCTGGAAACCTTCTGGATAGACCTCATATAAAGGAAAGACTATGGATGGAGCAAGTTTCAGAGGAAAACAGAATTTAGTTTTAGACATATTAATTTTGAGATGTCTACTAGACACCCAGGTGGAGATGTTGAGTAAGTCATTGGATGTATGAGTCTGGACTTCAGGAGAAAGGTCTTGGCTAGGGAGAATTTGAGACATTAAAATGTAGATGACATTTAAAACCATGAGACTTGGAGAGTTCTCCAGAGCAGTCAGTGTATAAAGAAGAAAACTAAGGACTTGTTCCCAGGCTACTTTAATATTAAGTAAGACAAGGAGAAAGGAGTGAAGGAGGCTGACCAAGTCTCCTTGGGGGACCCCTAGAGGGTCCACTCTTCTGGGTGCCAGCAAGGACTAGCAGTGCAAATGGAGTGTTGTTGAGAGGCCAAGAAAGACAAAGACAGAGATAAAAACTAGCATTATGGATATTGCTGGTAACCTTGTTGAACACAGTGTTTTCTTTATTATGGAGAGCTGAGTTTTCTGTTTCATCCTGTAGCAGTTTTCTCATGATGAAGGGAGAAAAAAAATGTAACCTGCCTTTTGCCTCTTGCTCTTTGTTTCTGGGTGGGATTCCTGGAAGGACTCATGTCTATATGGAAATCAACATTCTCCAGTTTATTAGTCGTCAAGATAATGTTTCTCTGACTCTTAACATTTAATCTAGAACTGCACTGAGGTGGCATGACTCTGTTCAGATGTCATCCTTGATGAAGGTAGTTTCATTCCACATTTTTACTATTTTCTGAATTCTTCCCTCTTGTCACTGTCACTCTTCCTTCCCAGGAAACAGGGATAATTGACCTACTGGTTATGGCAACAAAGAGTTAAAATCAATAACTGAAGTTGTTCTACCAACTCTTATTTAATATTGTAGCTAATCTTAACTGCCTCATTTTGTCCTTAAGGTTCTCATGAGAAATTTTGTTATACAGCATTTACTTTGTTCATGAGGGATTTTATGACCTTTTATTACTTGTCAGAGATCATATTAAATGTCACATTAACTTTCTCTAGGGCATTGTGTTTAGTTTGTTTGACAGATATTTTCCAAGTGAATCCATAATAGCTCCAAGTGATCACCTTACTTTTCCCATATGACAACAGAAGTCTGTTCATGACCACCTCTCTTCCTAGGGATAAAGTTATACTTCCATAACTTGATTTCTTATTGCAATTTGCTTATTTACTACTTTTGAAACTACCATACTCAGCCTTGGATATTTGTGTGTATTTCCAGTTTTCCATGATTCTCTCAAGCAAGTAGGAATTTGAAAAAAAAAATTGCATAGCCTTTTATTAACACTTTCTGGAATTCAGAGTTGGCAAAAGATGTCCTATTTGAGAGAAAAATAAGAACTTTTTCAAGAGAGAAAAATAAGGACTTTTCTAGTAAGAAAAAGCCTGGGATGATTTTCTGACAAATGTTACCATTTTTATAAAATAAATTGTTTTTAGAGATTAGTTTATAAATTTGGTATTGTTTAGTATGTTCCTCCTATTCCATTGATCTTCTTATATAAATGGCACAGAAAGTCACATGATTTTTGGTCTTCTTATACAAACAACACAGGAAGTTTTCTTATACAAACAGCACAAGAAGTCACATGATTTTTCATCATAGTCTAGCTGTAAAAATATGCAGCATTGCAGCAGTTTAATGGAAAGTTGTGCTTTTAAATTAAATTCTGGTTCTGCTACTGACAAATTTTGTAACTTTGAAGTCACATCAGTTCTTGTAAACTTCTTTTTGTTATCTACCAAATAAGCATAATTATTCCTGCCCCTTGGGTTGCTGCTTTTTATTAATTCAACAAAGTTATTGAGTATCTGCTGTATGAAAGGCACCATGATGTAGAGTGAGGACATAAAAATGAAAGATATAACCCATGTTCTAGCAAATCATTGTCTCAGAAATAGATGTGGGGTCCTTTTTGTAATGGAAAGATTATTTTGGAAATGTGTCATTTTAATGTACATGACAGATATTCAGTTTGTGAAACAATTCTGAATTCTCATATTTAATGGTCTCCAAGTGTATTAAGAATTAAAAACTATGCCCTGGCTGGCGTAGCTCAGTGGATTGAGTGTGGGCTGCAAACCAAAGTGTTGCAGGTTCGATTCCCAGTCAGGGTACATGCCTGGGTTGCAGACCATGACCCCCAGCAACCGCACATTGATATTTCTCTCTCTCTCTCTCTCTTTATCTCCCTCCCTTCCCTCTCTAAAAATAAATAAATAAAATCTTTAAAAAAAAGAATTAAAAACCACAATGTCTCATCAAATGGCTTGGCAACCAGGTGGGAATGTAAACTTAAATATAAACTTTGGGATGCATGAGAACATTTTTGAATTATCAAGTCACTGATGAGGCAGCAATCGCTGGTATTTACAGAACTTCAAGCAAGTGGAAAAGGCAATCCTAAGTTACATAAGATAATATGAAATATTGTGTGCTCTGATATAATTATTTGTTCTGATAAGTTAGATTTCTTTAAACCCTAGAAATTTTAGAATTAAGTGAAGAAATCAAATGGACACCAAGATCAGGAATATATATTTAGAATCCAAAATGCCAGTATTCACTTCTGTCCTTACTAACTATATAAACTTAGGTAATTTACTTACATTCTCTGTGCTTCTTCCCTTTCCTTATCTTAAGAGAGTGATAGGGTTGTGGTAAGGTTAAAAAAATGGTACCTGAAACATAGTAGTTATATAAAAGTGTTATTACAGTAGTATTAGTTATTAATAACAACATTGAAAATAAATAGTACTAATCATGAACTTAATATTTTTAAGTCAAGGAATTTGTATTCAAGTATCAGGCAGTATAAAAGATAAATAAAAATACATTAAAATCACAAAGACTGGAAATGAGTAAATTAAACTGTATTATTTGCAGATGATAGGATCATGTACATGGAAAATTCAAAAGCATTGACAGACAAAATGTTGAAAAAGTGAAAAATAAATCAATATTAAAATCTCTATCATGTTTATAAATACCAAATAAATATTGGTCCCTGAAGTATTATTAAATACTTATGAGATCTTGAGCAAGTAATTTCACTTCTCTGGGATTGGCATTTTATCTGTCTATTAGTTTATCTCTGTAATTGAGGTCACTTATTCAGTCTCTGCCCTGGTCCTTTCTAGTTCTATCAGATGATGGATCATCAGATATTCTGCTTTACCTCTTCTTGCCAGTGGTGTTTTCAAAAGCAAAGTACTCTGACATTTTAATGTGAATTTTTTAAGTGCAGTATGTGATTTTACATGACAGTCTTGATACACTCCTTGCATCCACTGAGTTTATAAGCTACCAACAATAGAAATATTAATGATACTTAACACTTTTCTTAGCTCATTCAAGTTAACACAGTACTTTCATTCATATGAAATATTTTGTGAGTATATAAAAAATATATAAATAATATAAATACCATACAGACTGCATTAAGTTCAATAAAAGAAGTAGAATTGAATAGTATTTTGAAGAATGTCAGTTAACATCGGTTAACTGGTCACTCATGTTTATTTTCCTTTTCATACTTGACTGTATAATTACAGTAAAGAATTAAATTTTAAAAACTCCATCAGCCCATAATGATGATGATAAGTATTTATTCTGCATTGTTTACTTATGTATTCCTAGAACCTAGAAAAGTATTTGGTATCTGGTGGGCACTTAATAAATGGTAGTTGCACAAATGATTAAATGAATAACACAAAGAGCTGAGGAAAGGCCATCAGCAGTTAGGATACTTCAATAAGTATATGAAAGACAATGCAGATGAAAATGTCTATTGCTGGTTTTATGTTTGATCAGATAAACTAATTGACCCTCTTGCTGAAAAAAAATTGAAGTTCTAGATTTTATGTGAATCTTTTAAAGTGAACTAATTAGATATCAAGAAAGGATATCAAAACCAACATGAAAATAGGTGTTTCAGGATTCTTAGGCTATAATCCCAGCAGTGGAATTTCAAGGTCAAAAGGCATTTCCATTTTTAGTGTTCTGAGGAAATTCCATACTGTTTTCCACAGTGGCTGCACCAGTCTGCATTCCCAACAACACTGTACTAGGGTTCTGTTTCCTCTGAAGCTTCAGCAGCACTCATTTGTTGGTTTGATTATGATAGCCATTCTGACTGGTGTGAATTGGTATCTCATTGTGGTTTTAATTTGCATCTCTCTGATGGCTAGTGATGCTGAGCATCCTTTCATATGTCTCTGGGCACTCTGTATGTCCTTCCTGGAGAAGGGTCTGTTCAAGTCCTTTGCCCATATTTTAATTGTGTTGTTTGTATTCCTGGAGTGGAGTCATGTGAGTTCTTTATATATTTTGGAGGTCAAACTCTTGTCCGAGGTATCATTGACAAATATATTTCCTATATGTTTGGTTCCCCTTTCATTTTGCTAATGTTTTTCTTAGCTGTGCAGAAGCTTTTTATTTTGTTGAAAATAGAAACCCAGAAAGGTAAGGATAGTACTGCATACTGCTTTTGCTCTGAAGGTATTTGGTGAACACTGATCACCCTAATTTGGCATGTCTTTGAAAGGCACCAGGAACAAGAAGTCAAACCCCTCACTAGGGACGCTAATATAGGACATCCTGCCTCCCCTTCTTGTAACTGAAGTTACCTCTCAGTGCATCCATTAGTTTAGTCTGGACTTCCTAACTTTGAGCAGACAGTAAGAAAAGTGCCTGCATTAGGCTTTTGTGTTTATTGGAGATAAAAACTAAGAATTTTAACTATAAAATAGCTATTGTTAAAATTTGTAGCCACATGGACATTATTTGTGTTGTTAAAAAATCTCAATTTGAGAACTTAGTTAAAATAGTTCTAGATTTACAGTACCAAAATTTTAGATTTATAGTATCCAAAATGCCTGGCAGAAACAAGTGTATCTACTTTGTAGAAATCCTCAAACTAGTCCTCAACAAATATCTAAAGTTTCAATAACTTAACAGTTAAAAATTATACAACCTAGAAGAAAATTCACACCAAAGAACAAGACTATAGCTAATAGAATCAGATTCAACCTCAAAATTTTAGATATTGAAATTATTAGGCAGAATATAAACTAGATGTATAAATACATTTCACATAAGTCTATTTAATAAATTACCTCAAAATTCAATGGATTACAAAAATAAGCATTCATTTCTAAGTATTTATAGGTGTGAATATACCTATACACAGTATCCTGCTGTGGGCCTGGCTGAACTTGACCTCAAGTGGAAGTTTGGCTTCAAGTCTGTCACACGCTTTTAATTCTGGGACTCAGGCAAAAGAAACAGCAGTTAGCTGAGACGTGCTTTTCTTACAGTGACTTGCAGGAATGCAAGAAACCAGCCCAGGTAAAGCAAGCACATTTAAAGCCCTGCTTAAACCAGTTGCATGTTAACATCTGTTCATATTCCATTGGGCAAACCAAGTCATAGTCAAGTCTAATATCAATGGTGCAAAGAGGAATACTTCTCCCACAGGTTTGGGTGAGAGGAGAGTAAATATTTAATGAACAATAACCAGTTATTCTAAAATAATCATGATCAGTAAGCTTAAACAAATAAAAGAGCAAAAATATTATTTATAAGTAGACTATAAAAATGACAATACAAAGAGAAAAAACCTAGTAAGTTATAGAAATAAAAAATGTACCATTCGAAGTAGCCTGCATAATTTTATTAACCAATGTCACCCAATAAATTTAATAAAAAAGACTCAGGAAATTTTATAGCAGTTTAGACATAACTGGGAGAGAATTAGCATACTAGGCTATATATCTGAATCAATACAGAGAAACAAAGAGATGAAGAAAATATGAGTAGGAGTGCAAAAGACATGGATAAAGTAAGAAGATCTAACAAACATTTAGTCAGAGAAGCTGCGAAAGAGAATGAGAAAAGGGAAATATTTAAAGAAAGTATGGCTGGGGATTTTCTAGAACTTAAAGAAGACAAAACTCTCAAATTGAGGAAGGCAAATTAATTTCAAGCAGAATAAATAAAAATTAATCTATACCTAGATATATAATGGTGAACCTGGAGTAAAGTTCACATCGTAGTAAAATTTCAAAGAATTAAAGACTGATCCAATAGCTTTAAAAAACCAGAGGGAAAATTGACAGATTACCTACAAAACAATACCAATTAGTCTGTCTGGTAACTTCTGAACAGCTATAATGGAAACTAGAAGATAGTGGAATGATATCTTCCATATGTTGAGGGAAAATATTTGTCAACACAGAGATGTATGACCAATGAAACTGTCTTTCAATAATGAAGCTAATGTTATTTTTAAACAGAATTTTAGTTTATCAACAGGTTCTTACTAAAGGAGATTCCATATTATGAATTTCAAGGAGGCAGAAATTACTTCAGATTAAAGTTTTGAGATGTAAGGTAGAATGATAAATGATCAAATGAATAAATATTGACTACATAAGAGAAAAATGTTTTAGTGGGGTTAAACAAAACAAGGCAAAAAAACACACAGAAACAATACCATAAATAAACTGGGTGGTATTGATAAGGAGCATAGGTATTGATAAAATTAGCACTTTGGTAAATGAAGTATTCATGTTTAATTTATAGGATGAGTGCTAAAATAATATATGATAAAGAGTAGAGAGAAAAATATTAAATCAGAAAATAATCCATTAAAAGTAGATAAGAAAAAAAAATACAGAAAAGCCCAGTCACATAGAAAGTGCATGATAATCCTGTAGTAATAAATTCAGATAAATCATTGCTATGGTAAATGTAAATGAACTCAAGTCTCCATTTGAGAGAGAGAGATTAAGAGGATAGTTCTACTAAACAAACTCAAGATAAATATTGTTTACAAGAGCCATATCTGAAATACACAGACATGAAAGATTGAAAGTTAATAGATGAAAATGATAAATCAACAAATATGGAAATGGGTCTCTAATATACTGACTTCATTTTAATATTTGTCAAAAATCATTTGCTTCAAGCTACCCTGGGTAGTAGATTCCCAAAGTGCTCCCAACCTTTGAATTTGTATCTGGCCAACCACGTGTGAGGAAGTAGGTCAATAGTCACATGAATAAATGGCACATTGTGCTGAGTAATGGTTACTGGGCACTTAGCTAGGCTCAGTTAGTAGATTGAGGGACTCATTTCTACACATCTGTCCTACAGAGCAGATCATTCATGCTCTTGCCCCAATAAAATGAGAAATTTCTTTGTACCAAGGACCTTGCAGGTCTCCTTTAAGTAGGTAAAAAATGTAGATGCTGAATTTACAGATGTTGAGATTCTACTGACACTGCTCCTTTTGCTGTTTTGACTCTCATGTCACATTTTCTATTAGAGACCTCAGTGGTTTCCCCGGTGCTTTCTCCCTCCTTTGTTTAATTCCACACATGGGCACCATGTTAATTTTCCTATACGTTCTGATTATTCACCTTTGCTCAATAACCTTCCTTCAGCCAATTAAGTGGTTTTACCTAAACTTCTAGAAAGGAAGGTGAAAGAAATTCTCATTCACACCTTTACAGAGGACATGTGTTGGCTATTGCAGACAGCATGTGAAAGCTCAACACGGATTTACATATTATCTAGGAGGCTAAAGGGACAATTTTTGAATGGGTTGTTGTGAAATTTTCTTACATATTTAATACTACTAAGTACACATCCTGTGTATGCTTTTGGCAGAATGGGACAAGAGAAGCCGGGTGTCTCTGTTAGCTTGAGCCGCTATAACAGAATAGAACAAACTATGTGGTTTAAACTTTAAACAACAGAGATTTATTTCTTTTTCAAAAAAATATTTTATTTATTTATTTTTAGAGAGAGGGAAAGGGAAGGAGAGAGGGAAGGAAAGAAACACAATGTGTAGTTGCCTCTCTTGTGCCACTGGGGACCTGGCTTGCAACCCAGGCATGTGCGGTGACTAGGAATCAAACCAGTGATCTTTTGGTTCACAGGCTGGCACTCAATCCACTGAGCTATACTATCCAGGACAGAAATGTATTTCTTAATGGTTCCTGTGGTAGATATCCTCTAGTAACAGAGAGCATACCGAGTACAGATTTTATTAATGATTCCTATGAAGAGTCTGCCTTTTCATAAGTAGTTTTAGCCATTTTTATAACCATACAAATTTCTCCGTCCTCTTATACTGCCTAGATTACTCTCTATTCAGTTTTACAAAGAGAATATTCACCTGGCATTGGCACAAACACTAAATTACTGGATATGATTCCCGCATATTTTCCACTATCATTATAACAACTACTAGGGCAGATTTTGGTTTATGTGTCTCAGCTGATCCTCACTCTACCCTGTGAAGTTGGTAATGTTCTCATTTTTCATAGGTGGAAACTAGGGCACAGGGAAGTAAAAATAACTAAAATTATAATAATAATATGAAGGGCATTTAAGTTTTGAATTATACATTTTATCTATATCATTTCCCTTGCTTTTTATGTCTTTCACCTATGTAAAAAATAAAAGCCAGAAAAATACATGTGTAGGGTAAATAGTCAGATATGAATCCGTACGGTCAATTATAATCAAGTCCAGATGGTTAGTGCTCTGAGCTACTAAAGACCCCATTTGATGCCCCAGTTACCTACCATCATCACGATTGGGACGTGCACCAGCCAGCAGTTAATAAAGGAGATGGCATAATTTGGTGGAAAGAACCTAGGCTTTGAAATCTGCCCTAGAATCAGTTTTCAGCTCTGCCACTTAGTACCCATGAGATGCAGAACAATGAAAGGTTAACTCCTGTGAATCTCCATTTCCATATGTATCAAATGTGAATAATTGTAATATCGATCTTGTGAGGAGTGAGAAAGCAAGCAGGAAAGCACCTACAATTGTCCTTGATACAGAGCAGGCATATCATAGGCATTTAATAAATGTTAGTTGAATCTGATTGTAGTGTTATGCACTAATATTAATTAGTGTAAAATTCAATCTCCTGCTCATGTGATTTACAAATTAATTGGTGAGACATTAAAGAATGACAGCATTAGGGCAACACAAACCAAGGGCCAAGTAATCATGCCAGGTCAGTGGAGATTCTTGAGGGCTAGTACAGTTAGAACAACTGACTTCTTTTAGAAGATTGGGCTTCTGGAGAAAGCTAAGCTCTTATTTAGAAAGACAGGTAAGAGGGAGCATGTGTGTTATGGGAAGGCAATTGTGACTTCTAAGAGAAATGTGAGTAGTTAAGTATGGGAAGAAGAGTCTATCATTATGGGGGGAAGCGGAGATATTGCAAGGTGGGTTGTACATTATGCTTTAAAGTTTACAAAATATTTTGCCTCATTGGAGCCTCTCCTCACATTTAAAAGGAGGAGTGGACTCATTTCAGCATATCCTTTGAAGCATAAAGATTAAACAAACTGAGAGGCAGAGTGACTTGGCTAAGGAGACACCTCTGCTAAGTAGCAGAGTGGGGCCTAAAACTCCCATCTGCAGCTCCTTAGGACTTAGGGAAGTGGCAGAGGGATGCATAAAACTAAAGAAGTTAGAAAAAAGATTGTGACTTTGACTTGCAGACTTACGCTTTGGAATTTTTATTCTGTAAACATAGTAAACCACATGAACTCATGACCAAAGTACCTGTGTAAAGTAATACTTTTAAAGATTGCTAGAGCAGCAGGACCTGGGGTGTATGCCTATTCTTTAGATGAGACAGGGTTCTTCTAGAATCTATCTTTGTTCAGGACCATTGTCCAAATGAGTTTTAGGGCAAAGAGGGTTCTGTTCTTTATGCTGTCTTGGAGAAAGCCCTCTTAATCAGGGAAATGGAGCTATTAGCACGCTGGCAGTCTTTTCTGTTCTGTATTTTAAATTGTTAATTCAATTTATTTCTGGATAAAATATCTGTTTAAATCAAGCCAGTTTGCAAAACTGACAGCCCTGTGGAAAAAATGTTTGGAGGAAAAGATCATATGCATGACTAAGCTATATTTTAATTTCAGCAAGTGTTCTGATTAAATCATAAAGGGAATGAAAGTGGCATAATGGGAACATCATAACTTATTGAATTGGGGTCAGACTCGTCTTCCCACACAGCACCAATGCAATAAAGCATTGGATTTGGTGAAAAGATTAAGATTTTGAAGCTGGTCAGATCAAGGTTCAGATCTGAAATGTAAGCTCCAAGAGGTCTGGAATGCTTTGCCCATTGTTATATAACTTCAGCACCTACAAAAGTATCTGTCTCAGAGTAAGTACAGTAAAAATATTTGCCAAAACTTAATAAAATGAGATCTCAGCCCTAGTATTCACCAGCTGGAAAACATTGGGTAACTGACTTTGCCTTAGTTCATTTCCTCATCTGAAAATAGAGATAATAATGCTTACTTTACAGAATTATTATAAGGGTTAGCCATGGTGAAAGTAAGCAAAATCTTGACTTGTGGAAGGGGATAGTGTGGTAGCTATTCCATGAACCTGAACTGTAACCTGGGGTTTCCCGTTCATGGGTTTACCAGCATGCTTTGCAGGATGGTGGCAATAAAGAGCCCTAACTAAGGACTCCTAAAGGGCCCTAACTAAGCCAGACAGTGTTCAGGTTTATATCCTTCCTAGGGATTAGAACAGTGCTTTTACTTATGGTTGAAATTAAATTTTTTAGGGTAGTAGAACTCTGAACCGAACTATGCCTAATTATCAATTAGTTCATTGAGGAAGATGATAAATACCTACCTAATGGACACATTTTGTATTATTGTTGTTATTGTAGGACCTCTCCCACCAAGAACATACTATATTCTTTTATCTTCTTATTTCCTACAAGAAAGTTCCTTCTAAAGTATTCCCATTTTGAAGATGAGAAAATAGTCTCGGAGGAATAAAGTGACTAGCCCTCAGTGACACATTAAATAAATGGCAGAGCTGACATTTAAACCAGGACTTTTGGGTTCAAAGCCACAGTACTTTATAGAGGTATTTTATATACATTTTGATTGAATTAATGAGCAAAGGCAAATCATATCCAGGTTTAACTTTCTTTCAGTCACAAGATGTTCTGCCATGAAGATATTAAAAATAAGAACTCTGGCTTTGGTTCAGTGGCTAAAAGCATATGTAGTCTAAAGCAGTGGGATATTTGTTAAACTATTCATAAGTGTATATCAGTCATATAAGAGCAAGGGCATCCTTTCGATTTATTGTGTGCCCTCCCTTCCACCAAAAGAAAGAGTAATGAAGTAAAATATGATGAAAAGGCCACAGTGAAAGGCTACGAATTTAATGTTCATAAAGGCAGTAGCTAACATTTATTATGTACCAGTTATATAACAGGCCTCATGCTGTGTGCTTTACATATATTATTGTGCAATGACCCTCTGAGGGCATATTGTCTGAAAGTCGTAAACTGAGGACCATCTCAGGACTCCGCAGTGGTTTCCTGTCTTGCTCAGGGTAGTACCAAATGTTCTCACCATGGCTCACAAAACCATTCATGACCAATTTGCTATCATAAACTGAATGCAGGAAACACAATATTGTGAGTACATTAACACCTGTAATGTTTTCTCTTCTGCAGCTACGCAGATGCAATGCAAGAGTGTGGGGATACGTATTCCCATCTCAGTACTGCTGCCTGGTATGAGGAGTGCTGCCTCCATTCAGGCTCTAGCCGGGAAAAAGGATAAGCAGGGGTGAACCTTTTTATTTATGTGCTGGTGCTTGAGAAAATCCAAACACACAAACAAACAAACAAACAAACAAACAAAGGGTGAACATTGCTCTCACATGGGTCAGAGCACAGGGAGAAAATGAGGTGCCACCAAAAAGACAAACATTTCCCAGGGAACTGATACTAAGCTGTAGTCACTGTTTGGATCATAAATGAGGACATAGCCTCCCTTAAGGATACCTTGATTAAAAACAGAACCAACAACAAAAAAGTTTTTAGTTAAAATGGAGAGTGAAAGTTATACAGACAAAGGCTTTTCCTATGGGCACAGGAGACAGGAAAGACGTGCTGACACTGTGCAATGCCCATGTTCCTTGAGGATGTCAGTTTTGCCTTTAAGAAGATCCATTTATCTGTTTTCTGTCCCTTGAGAGTTTGACAATTTAAGAGTTGGCATTTTGGTTGAAGCTTGATTTGAACTCTTACTTTCTTTGACAGCTGTGGAGAACGGGATGCAAGAGATGGAGAGTGGGTAGCTCAGAACTCCTAGTGGAAGTGTGCTTACCTAAAGCTCTGTCTGGATGAATGGGGCAGCAGATCAGTGGGCTGTGCCCCACAAAACTTTCCCTGGGTTGCGGCTACAGACTGTTACAGGCAAACATCAGTCCCGGATATGACCTCACTAGCAGCTCTCTAGCTGTATCCTTTACCCTCTCCTGACAGGTAGAAAGCAAGTTTGCAAAATAAACTCTAAACATTTAATTTTTAGCCACCTCCAAGGCACTCTTTGTTCTCAGCAGTGCTAATGGTTAGTGATCCCTTCAAAACAACATCATTTGTCAAATCAAATTAGGTTTGTTACTAAATGCAAGGCAGTGACATTCATCTTTTTAATGCTTTTAAAACAGTCTGAGGTAAAGTTCTATGGAATAGGACTTGGTATGCTGAATGAGTCATTTCTTCAATGAGGAAATTGTCAGAAAAATAAAATCTTTAAAAAAAAAGAAAGAAAAATAGGGACTTAGCTCGAAGGTAAATATTGTTGGGTTGCTTGAAATGTATGCAGATTTGACATTTCCCTTGTGATTAGCATGTCTACATATTAAAGTTATTTTTTGTATGTCAGATCAGATAGTTCAGATGCTGGTGTAATGTCAGTGAGCACTTGATAGAAACTTAATTCTTCTCCTGATGAAGAAAATGGAAAGATTAAGGGAAAAACTTAAGAGGAGAACCTCATTTGTGGTAAAAGAATAAAAATAAAATGCTAGGAAGAAAGTAACATTTTCTATTATGTGCCAGTTGCTATATATATACACCCTAATTTAATTCTTTTAGGGATTATGATCCTCTTTGAATAAATGAGAAGCAAAGCAGGTCAAGCAATAGGCCTAATGTCCAACAGATAGCAAAATAGCAGAGCTGAAATTTCAGTCATGCCTGCCCAAAGTCCAAGCTTCTTCCACTGAAGCATGTTGCCTTCTTAAATTGCAAAATATTCAACCTAGCTGTGATGGGAAACTTTCATCAAAAATGTTAAACAGTGCCTAAACATCCTGGCTCTGTCCTTAGCTTGCAAATATAAAATCAGAAACTTACTCTTTGCTGCAGCATGGATGGACCTGGAGAGCATTATGCTGAGTGAAGTAAGCCAGTCAGAGAAAGACAAGTACCATATGATTTCACATATATGTGGAAGCTAATGAGCAAAATAAACCAACAAACAAAATAGAAACAGACTCAGAGATACAGAGAACAGACTGAGAGCTGTCAGAGAGGAGAGGAGTTAGGGGGCTGGGTGAAAAAAGATGAAGGGATTAACCAAAAACAAAAGACAAAAACAAAAAATATCATAGACACAGACAATAGTGTGGTGATTATTAAAGGAACAGGGGCGTGGGGGAACATAGAAGAGGGTAAATGCAGGATAAATGGTGATGGAAGGACACTTGGCTTGAGGTGGTGAACATACAATACAATACACAAATGATGTATTGTATAGCCAAAACCCATATGGTTTTATTAACCAATACATTCAACTTAAAAAAATCAGAAATTCAGAGCATTTCCTGGTTCAACTTTTTCCTTTTGTAAATAATGAGTGTCCTACCTTTACTTGAACACATCCAGTGAACAGGAGCCCCCTATTTCACCATTTATCCATGTCTATATTTATTCCCATACTGCTGTTTATTATTCATATGCCAACAGCCCTACCTGTGACTATGTGTGCTTAGAAGTACAATTGTATCTCCATCTAATTATGACTATAGAGTATTTTCTGTTAGAGAATGTGCTGTGTGTTCCATTTATGATGTCATTTGATCATCAAAATAAGCCAATAAGATATACACACTTGATAGAAGAATTTGGACTTAAGAACGTAAGTAACTTGCTCAAGCCACACAACTAAGGAGCAGTACATCTAAGTAGTACATCACCTCTCAATCCCACACTTTTCTTGAACACAGTGGAAATACACAGCCTGTAATATGCAATGAGAGCATTCTCTGGAGAGAAAATGCAGCCTACACCCTCAGTTTGAAACTGGCTGTCTAATCTCACCTTATTGTTTCCTGCTGTCAATCTTATAAAAGACAGTACTAAGAGCAATGAAAGAGTGGTCCAGATAAATTCAGGCTTTCACCATCATCTGTACTCAAAGGCTGCCACTAGAAACCTTTCTCCTACCTTGCACCATACTTTAGATCAGGGGTTGGAAAACTATGGGCTACAGGCAAAATCCTCTTGACCTTTTTTTTTAAATAAAATTTTATTGGAACACAGATATGTTCATTCATTTACATATTGTTTATGGCCTTCTTGCTACAAGGGCAAAGTTGAATAATTGAGACAGACTATGTAGTTTGCAAAGCCTTGCCACTTCTTTTCTAGTTTACTACTCAAGCCAGACTTTGCTTAGATTCCTCACAAATTAGTACCCAAAACTGTGTTTCATCTTCCTGTTGAATCCTTACTAATTTATTGTCTCTTTATCTAAATAGTATAAGAAACTTCCTGCTTTAGTCGTGATGTTCCTTTACGATTTATAAAAACAATGCAAACTTATTATGTCCTGCTAACTTCACCTGTTCTGGCTATTGCTGGAATCCATCTATGTCACTCTTTTCTTCTGTCATTCATGCTAGCCTCATGAGTCTTCTTTCTGCTCTTGAACACTAAGCTTATTCATTTCTCAGAGACTTTGCACTTGCTATTCCTTGAGCCTTGAAACTTAATCTTTTTTTTCCTTCAGGCTAGATCTTCCCATTCTTTCAAATACTTAATAAGGTATACTTTATGAGTACAGTGTGAGTTCATTAACCATAATCTGTTCCATTTTCACAAACAATCTATTCTAGCCAAGTTTCTATGTACTTCCTCAGAGTAGAAGCTGGTTTTCACCTCCCTTTGAAAAGTACAATATTATGTATATAGTGGATATTGAATAAATGTTGATGAATGGACTATATAATGGGCTTTTGGCTCCATACATCAAGACTTTCTTGAAGGACAGATAATTACTTCTACTTTATATCTGACATTTTAATATAACTGGTTGTGGTCATTATCCTTTGGAATTGCATCCTAGTCAATTCCTTCAAAAAAAGAAGAAAATAAAGCAAAATTACCTTGTGAGCAATCCACAATTGGATTTGCATTTAAAAATTGCCTAGTGAGCACTCCTGCCCAATGGCCAAATGAAATTAATCTCTCGTAACTCAAGATCTCATCTATTTGGAGTGATGGGGGTCAGACTCAATGAGGCTGCAGGATTTCTAAATAGTAAAAGTCATCTCTCTCATTATTTATATTTATAGGGCATCCACAATGTTCTCTCACTATGCTAGCCAGTGGGAATATAAAGTTGGTTAAAATACTGTCCCTATTCTTGAGGAGCTCTCCATCTCTAGCTTACACAATCAAGGTCCCTGCACACTCCTTGGAAGTGTCCCACATCCCTGATGAAGGGATGGGTCAGGTGTTAATAACAGTTTGTCTCCTCTTCTGGATGCAGCTGCTGGTCTATCTGTAGTCACCTGATCTTGTGGATTCAGTTTGTTCTTATTAAAAGTTTGAATTAAAGACACAAATACTGAGGGAGTTAGCACCTGAGTTATATAAATGGTCAAACACAGATGTCCATGAATTCCTCCTGCTGTAATCTCCAGGAAGGACTACTCCTGATGTCCTGAGACCCGATTGTTTATTTTTCTTTTTGGATTTCAGTAAGGCCTTAAGGGAATTTGAATAGTCTTCTCTTTCTTGCAATAAAATGTGAAGAGGCATATAAACCAAAATTATACTTCAGTGTTATCAGGGCTGATTGAAGTTGGGAAGGTTGCTATGTAAGCAAATAGGTAATGCCTTAAACCTGGCCCAGGAAGGCCAGAGAAAGCTTGTAAGAGGCACCAGCTAAAGTGAATGATGAAGAGTAATAATTATCTTAGTTAAAAATAGTGGGGAGGAGAAGGGTGGTTTATGCAGCATGAACAAATCCAAGGAACTGTGAAACAGCAGGTATATTTTGGGAAATAAAACAATATAATTGGAGCTCAAAGTATAAGGTGATGAAGTAGCAAGGAATATATCTAGGAAAGTAGGTCAAACAAGGACATGGGATGCCTTTCTTTTTTTTAAATTAAATTTATTAGGTTAACTTTGGTTAATAATCTTATACAAGTTTCAAGTGTGCAATTCTATGACTCATCATCTGTATTATTGCATTGTGTGCTCACCATGCAGAGTCTAGTCTCTTTCCATCACCATATTGTTGATCCCCTTTATACTCTTCATTCTCCCCCAACTCCTCCCTCTCTGGGAATCACCCTTGTGTTGTCTGTGTCTGTGAGTTTGTTTGTTTTGTTTGTTACTTTTGCTTTATATCTGTCATGAGTGAAATCATGTGGTTCTTGTCCTTTTCCATCTGAGTTATTTCACTTAACATGATACTCTCAAGATCCATCAACATGGTCGCATACGGCAATAGTTTGTCCTTTCCAATGACAGGGTAGTATTTCACTGAATATATGAACCACACCTTCTTTATCCATTCAACCACTGAAGGGCACAGACTGTTTCCATGTCTTGGCTACAGTTCATAATAGTGTGATGAACTTAGCAGTACATATATCTTTATGAATAAATGTTTTCAGTTTTTTGGGTAGAGAGATTGAAGAGAGATTGCTAGTTCATATGGTAGCTCTATTCTTATTTTTCTTTTTTTTAGGGATCTCCATACTGTTTTCCATAGCAGCTCTACCAATTAAAAGGCTTAGTAATTTGGGCTTTATGCTTTAGGCTTCTAATCTGTCAGATGACCAGTTTTGATCCTTTCTATGAGATCCAGATTATATCTGCAGCCATCCTCCAGCTATTTCACAACTCCTTTGCAGGAGTGACCCAAGGCAAACTAATGAACAGAAAACACACAGCATGTAGAAAGAGCCAAGATTCAAAATCAATAGTTTAGAGTCTCAGCTCCTATTTATCTGCTCTCTAGCTGAATGATATTGAACAAGGGATTTAACCTCAGGATTTAACCTGAGACTCTGTTTCCTCATCTATAAACTGGAAGTTAAAAAATACCTACCTCCCAGAGCTGTAGTTCAGATCCAACACATATATTTTGGAGTGTCCTGCTCTATGTCAATTTGTGAACTTATTTGTTCACAGGCAGAATATAAATGAATTACAGCCCTCTCTGAGGCAGATTTTATTGTCTCCTCATTCAAAGCAGGGAAACTCAGGTGTGGGGAGGTAAAGTGTCTCTTTAGTTTAATACAAGTTAGATGTAGAAAGGCTGGTATTCAAATTATATCTGTTGGGCTGAAAATCCAGCGCTATTTCCTCAAACCACAGCTGCCTAATGATAAAACAAATGATAATCTTAAAAAAAAAAAACAGTTTTTTAACTAAAAAATGTACACATACTAGTTATAGCTCTTCTGTGGGAGAAATCATTGTCTGCTGAATCCTTCTATTTCCTCTTTTTGAAGGACTTCCATCACTCAAGTGCCCTGTGTCTTCTTGGCTTGCTTCTTGTTATAGACAAAGTGCTTCCACATACCTTGGGGTACCACTTAGCCTGCCCACAAAGACATCACCAAGATTCAAAGTCCTCACTAACTGCTTATAAAAATTGACCTTTTTATGGTGTTCTATGGCATTAGGGTCTCACTAAGAACCTAAAAATCTGGTATATTTACACAATGGAATACTATGCAGCAGAAAGAAAGAAGGAGCTCCTACCCTTTGTGACAGTACAGATGGAACTAGAGAGCTAGGTGAAATAAGCCAGGTGGTGAGGGACAAATACTATATTATCTCACCTTTAAGTGGAACCAAATCAACAAAATAAATAATCAAGCAAAATATAACCAGAGACATTGAAATCAAGAACAATCTGACAGTAACCAGAGGGGAGATGGGAGGGAATAATGGGGGTGAAGGGGGGAAGGGTTTTCAGGAATAACTATAAAGGACACATAGACAAAACCAAGGGGGTGGGGTGGAAGCAGGGGAGGGAGATGGGGATGGCTGGGGTAAATGTAGTCAACTGTACTTGAACAACAATAAAATAATTTAAAAAACCCTAAAAATCCATCTGTTTAATTGATTTATCCTAAAGTATAAAACCTTTATTAGCTTATTTTAGTGACCCAGCATTGTATCTTTTCTTTTAAACAGAGGTTTCTTGGAGATGCAGTTCCTTAATGCAGCATTTCTTAAAGGCGTTCTTAGAAATGTTAATGCAAGGAGTTGTTCTATTAAAAAAATTCTTGAATATCACTATTTGGTTAAATATTAAAGGCTCAGAGGAATCATGTAGATTTAAAATATTAACTTTTTAACTTAATGATTTTTTTCTGTTCGAATAAATTTTTTTTGTGGGTCATCTATTAATGCCTCATAAAATCAGCATTATATGCAGAACACACTTTGAGAAACCCAGGGCCTTGATAAAAAACTGTCTTTGTGGAAATTCTGACATTGTACTGCTGGGAAGGGTGATTTTGTGAGAGTAGAGGTATGTGAATATGCTTCTCAAGATATAACATATTATTCTCAGGGGCTTTATGGTGCTTAAAGATTATACAGTTGGTGGGGGCTTTCTAAAAAAAGAGAAAAAAACAATTATGACTCGAAATTAGGTTTTGGAGGTGATTTGTGTAAATTAAGAGCCCTGCAGCTTAAGCTTCATTACCTTTATCATCAGCCCACAAAGGACTGGCCTTTTTCAAATTGGTATAAGCCAAGCCTGGCTTGTTTTCAAGCAGAAAATGAAAGAAGAGTGAACCAGGTAACAGAAGGCTTATGTTCTCATCCAGAATTACCCACTTTACTTCTACTTCCTAGGTTCTGTGAAGTTTTCATCCTGATGGGTTTTAGTATTCAAATGGGGAAATAATTGTTCTATTAATGATAAAGAGTCATTTTGAAGCAGTAATTATTGGGGAAGAATTAAAAAACATAGCTCCATATAAATATAAGTTATGATTCTTGTAAAAATGATCAGTTCTAAGTACTACACATATGTTAACAATTGTTAATGTTATTACTAACACGTCAAATAAAAAATCTGGACTTATGTAATATTGGGTTGGCCAAAAAGCTTATTTGTTTTTTCCCCCATAAAATGGCTCCAGTAACACTGCACATTGTATTGTGACAACTGTCATATTAGTGTGCACTTTTTAACAACTTTTCAAAATTGGTGAATTTTTGTATGGCCATTTTATATAATATTGAAGATGGAAGAAAATAACAACACTTTCAGTATATTGTGCTCTATTATTTAAAGAAACATTGAAACACACACAAAAAAGATTTATGCAGTGTGTGGAGAAGGTGGTGTGATTCATCAAATGTGTCCAAGGTGGTTTGTGAAGTTTCGCATTGGAGATTTTTTGCTGAACGTTGCTCCCCAGGTGGGTAGACCAGTTGAAGCTGATAGTGACAAATTGAGACATTAATTGAGAATAATCCATGTTATACCACACCAAAGATAGCTGACATACTAAAAATATCCAAATCAATAAAGTTATTAGTGGAAATGAAAATTGTGCAATTTATTTTATGGAAAAATACTAACCAGACTTTTTGGCCAACCCAAAAAGAGGCTTCATTTGAAAAGAATATTGTAACAATAAAAGTGAGACTATAGCAATATAGAGAAACCTTTGACAATAGATTTGCAAGCACTTCAGTCAGAAAAGAAATTTTTGTTTATAGGGAGGAGTAAGAACCACCAAAGTCAGCAGATTCTGAGGAGGGGCCACTAATGAGAGATTGTTCCCAGTTCCATGCACATTCGTGGGCCAAAGTATAGAGATACATGAGCAAAGTTTGGTCAAGGCAAGTTATGGGCATTTTGTCCAGACTGGTCAGTATAAAGAAATAGGCTAATTCTGTATGAGATAAAAAATGGGAATTTGGAAGGTTTACATCTGGTCTTCTCATAAATCAGTAAGGGGGTCATCCGTGAGTCATGGTAAGTCAAACAGGGAAGGGTGGTTCTTTGCAGTAAGCCCTTTTTAGAAACATAAAAAGACTTCTCGACCAATTATATTTTCCAGGAGCTCAAGATTTAGGTATAAAGTTCAATGTTGTCAAACATCACCATTATTGTTTTCCTTGTGTCTGGTCATTTAAAATACTGTATCTTGGGGCAAGATGCTTAACCTTTCAGACCTTCAGTTTTCACATTAGTGAAATGGGAGTAATTATAATAATAACAACTAGTTCACTAGAATGTGGTAAAGCTTAAATGACCTAGAGAAAATACAAGTGCCTCACAGCTGTAAATATTGTACAAATGTTATTTATTTAATTTTGCATTATTATCATTAGTGGCTCCAGGGGCTCTGCCACCACTGTCATCATCTTCTTCTCCTTCTTCATTTTCCTCTTGTTACTCCCCTCCTGCTCCTTCTCCTCCTCATCCTTCATTTAAAGAAAGGTCAGTCTTATCTGAAGCAGCAAAATCCCTAAATATATATTTAGTGTCTCCACATTATAAATGGGGAAACTGAGTCTCAGCGAGGTTTATGTGCCTAAGTTCATGCAGTTCACATGTGATAGAAGGCCATGATACAGATCTTGATGTGTCTAACTCACTCTGTTTCTCACTAGCTGCACAGAACATGAGCTGGTCATATGAGCAAAACAGCCCACTTTTATCTCAGGAATAAAGAAGGGAGATGGAGAAAGAGAAACCTCAGCTACATATGCATGTGAATCATTGATTTTACTTCATTCGGAAAGCAATGAGCTTAGTCTCTTATATAGTTGTATGTGTGCATGTGTGTGTTTTAAAGAAAAAGATGGAGAAAGAAAGAGAAATAAAAAAATCCATCAAGCCCATATTGCACGTTGGCTGCCAGCAATGTTTCTTTTAAAAATAAAATAAAAATGTTCGGTTGTAGATTTTTTTCTTTTGGAGAGATACAGGAATTGCAAAAAGAGTGCCAGACAGTACTAGCATATGCTTATTTTTCTAACTCAATGTGGGCAGCCTTTCTTAAACATTTTGTATAAATATATTTATTCTCCCACTGAGACCTTGCCTGCCAGGTTCAGGAACAACTGAGTAAGCAGATGAGTTAAAAACCAAGGAAAGAAAGGGAAGCATTGCCATGGAAATGCTGATGGTCCTTTTATTCCAGCTGAGTACAGTGCCCTGGAATAATAAATTAGTGGCTGATGCATTGATGATAAATCTATGGTGGTTTTCATATTCAAAGTAAAAGATATTTCACTCTGTCTTTACTGGAGATGTAGTCAGAAAGCAAGGAAATGTTGACATCCGGTGGGCAAGATTGAAAAAAAACACACACACAAAATCCCTTTGGTGTACAACCCAACCCACGTTTGCAAGCTGTCTGCATTTCTTGTATTGGCCTCAGCTTTGACAAATGTAAAAAAAGTCACTAATATTTTGACACTCTCCCTGCCCAAGTCTGATACCAGCTGGCTGCGAAGACACATACTTATTGTTCTGCTAGATTTTAAAGACTGGGTCCCAGCCAAAGGACTGGACTGGATCCATTCATTCATTTTTAAGATTGAGGCTGTAGCTTAACTGTAATGACCATTTCTCAACTCAATCTGGAAACCTCTTCCAAATCCAACAGATGACTGAGAGGCAAATGTGCACTTGGATTGGAAACCGCTCTCTTGGATAAAGCAACAAAAGGTGATCTTTGAATTCAAAAACAATTCCTTGTTTGGAAAGCAATTAATAGTCTGTATATTGGTTATGTCTTAAGAAATTCTCAGGCTTTTAGAACCTTTGTAAAAACAGTTATTTTACCACTTTAAGAAAAAATAAAAATTTAAATTGCAGGTAGACTGTGATAACAATTATGAAAAAATGTGCCCAGAAAAAATATTGGAAGAAAACAACCAAAATGTCAAATACGTTAACAAGGAAGATCTTTAAGTTTATAGCGAGTTTTTTCTTTCTACTTTTGTGTGGTTTTTTTCTATAATTAGCTTTAAATTTATAATTGGAGAAAAAAGAAAATATACTGTACTAATTTTTTCCTTTGAAAAAATGTTCCATTTCTTTTACTTTTACTGTAGTTTCAACTCTGGTGACCATATTGTTCTGGTAATCATAGCAACTATTGCTAAATACTTGTGCTAAATAGTGTGCTATAGCCATGGAAAATAAAACCACTCTATAATCTACAAAAAAAATCTTTGCTTTCCACTTCTTAAAAAATGCTCCCCTGCTGTGTGCTCCTGCTGTCCCATTTTTTCAGTCACTTAATAAATTGGAGACATTAACCCTGATCACTTGCAAATTTTCCATTGAAATTTATTTTCAGGTTAGTAGAAACTTGTAAAGCCCGCCTTCACAGTGCCATAGGAGGCAGGGAATTATAACTTGACCTTGAATCCATTTGAGAGGATTTTTTCCAAGGTGTGATGAGATGCCTATATTTTTCAGTATCAAAGTAATCTTTGAGAAATTGTTTTACTATTTTTGTATGAGTATAATTCAGTGTGTCTTTTTTTTAAGATTTTATTTATTTATTTTTAGAGAGGGAAGGGAGGGAGATAGAGAGAGAGAGAGAGAAACATCAATGTGCGGTTGCTGGGGGTCATGGCCTGCAACCCAGGCATGTACCCTGACTGGGAATCGAACCTGACACACTTTGGTTCTCAGCCCGAGCTCAATCCACTGAGCTATGCCAGCCATGGCTCAATGTGTCTTTTATGTGCCAGATACTGTATGAAGGAATTACATGTACTATTGATATAACCAGCAGACAATTTAATAAATTATATACATTCATCATATACCCCTGATTTGAGGAAACTGATACTTAGCTTGACTAAAAAGTTCAATCTACCTCAGTTTGATTTCAGCCCACTCACTGTTTACCCTTAAGCTACTGGATTTTGGTAGAGAAAGACACACCTTTTGATCTCAGTGCCTCCACTTAGCGGCTGGTGACTATAGCCAACCCCTGTGCCTTATAAGTCCCAGTTTCCCTGTCAGTAAAATGGGAATAAGAAAATTTGAAGATACAGGGCAGTTGCAAGGATTGAAGTAGTTAGTGCTACCAGCATCAACCGAAGAAAAACCCTCTGATCCCCGGGCATTCCACCCAAATAAAAATGACTGAAAATGAACATAGATATAGGTGTCTTTAAAATGTTTTTTTATCCTGTCTGTAAAATTGGACAGTATTTCTGCACAGCCTATAGCCACGGTCAACCCTCTGGCTTGTGCAACACTGATTAAAAAACAGATTGCCAGCAGTCATGTATGCTTGCCTACCATGGAAGTGCTCTCTCCTCTTCCTCCACCCAGTTGTCCCATGTACTATTCATGAGTTCTACAATATTCCAAACTTTAATTTCCACAGATTGATTCTCACTAATTATTCACCATATGAACCTTCGCAGGAGAATTCCACTGGATGCTCTTCCATCCTGAGGCAGGGAAGGCAATGTCGAATCATTTTCTGATTTCAAGTGGAAAACAAACTAATTATGTGGAAATATGATAATAGATTGCGCTGCAGGGACCAGTCCTCTGCAGGCTTCAAAATGTTTGCTTATGATCGGCTCCTTGTGTTATTTCTTCCAGGAGGAGCTGCCCTTTCATAATGCATCAACATTATTGACTGGCCTGTGATTCCATACTTGGAGTTAAGGTAATTTGCATAATTGTATATTACTTCCGTCTGGTGGAAACAAACAAGACGTTCCAGTGCTAATGATCAAACAGGCAGCAGTGATTGCTGGGAAAAACAGCATTAGTAAAGTGCAGCAGCATCACCAAGAGCAGCAGCTTCTCCCTTTGGCATCCCTTGCCACCTTCCTTTGACCTAGCTCTGTATTCCACTTGGCCACCAGCATTGTTATTTTTCTGTCTCTCCAAGCATGGGAGGTGGATTGAGCTAGGTGTCTATTCCAAATCTGTAAAAATATAAAGCATATTTAGGCCTTGAGCGTTCATACTTGTATGTATTTGTTCAGATCATCTCTTCTGTTTTCAATGTCTTCCTTCTCTCTGGCAGTGAGGGACTTAGCTTTCAAAATCCATCTGAATTGCTGCTCTCCTTTTGATCTCCCCAACTTTCATACTTAGTGTACATTGTTCTCTAAATGAACAAATTTTAAATCAAGACAATGGGTACTTAGCAAATTCATCTCATCCGTTTGCCTAAAAGAAAGTTTTTGATCTTTACAATTTGCTTGTTCTGTTCTAGGCACTCTGGATAGAGTGAACAAATAAAAAAATAAATCCACCTTTTCTTTAATTACTCAATGCTCCTCTTTTCTATAGTAATTCATATCTCTAGCAATTATTTATTCTTCCTTGTAGTACTCCTGATGGACTGGGTCATTGCTTACTTTTGACTCAATTGCCAGATACCCAGTAAGTGCTAAATAAATGCCTGTTGAATACACTTGAGGTTTCAGAAGAGTGGATCATGTTAACTGTTTGATGAATTACATCAGGGATGTAAATGGGGTACCATACTTGCCTGCTCCAAATGATTTGCAGTGGCTGCATGAAATGCTGAGGGAAAGATTTTTAGGCAGCATATGCTTAGTGAAAAAATTTTCTGTGATTAATTATTCATGGCTGCAATGGAAATATTAAGGGGTGAATAGGAAGTCACCATGTATTTGCATTCTTGTTATAGAGATTTAAGCTTGAGTGTCTTCAAAAGTCTCTATGGGTATATGTATATATATTTCCTGGGTGGAGTTGATGCATTTATTGGGTTGCTTACTGTTCAAGTGTTTAACAGGCTATGATCTATCAAGAAAATTACAATATTGTGGTTTTGAACATTAAACCCTTGAAATGAAGCATTTTGATTTACTTTTTATGGCAGTAGTAAGATCTGCCATTATTGACCTAGGCACTTTCCATATATTATTCCATTTAATTTGTCACAACAATACAGCTCATTAGGTCATTTTAAGCCTATTTACAGATGTAGAAACTGAAGCTCAGACACTTGGCTATGATGAAAAAAAAAGTTGAGAATGGCAAATCCAAATTCAAGTTTGATTTGCCCTGACTCCAAAGTTTCTGCCCCGCCCCCACTATCCTCAGCATAAATTGTCATTTAGTCCCAATTTAAAGCATACTGCTTTGCATTGCTGAGAAAGGAGCCATTTCTACCTAGTAGATAATGAGCCAAATATATGGGAAGCATTCTGATGCTTTTGGTCTTCATGGGTATTTGAAGGCAGGGACCTTGTGTGAGGATGTGTGTGCAGACAGATTCAAGGCGGGAAGTGGCTTTGAAAGGAAGAGACTGAAATGGAAGAAAACTTGCTGAGTATGTTTAGCACATCAGACATTATGTTTCATGCTGAATGATTTTCTTTCGTTTTTTCACTTTTTAAAATCTATTTTCAGTTACATTTTATATTCAATATTATTTTGTATTAGTTTCAGGTGTACAGCATAGTGGTTAGACAATGGCATACTTTATGAAGTGTTCTCCCTGATATTTCAAGTACCCACCTGGCACCATGCACAGTTATTACAATATTATTGACTGTATTCCCTATGCTGTACTCTGCATCCCTGAAACTATTCTGTAACTGTCATTGTGTACTACTCAATCCTCTCACCTTCTTCTAACTCCCTTCCATCTGTCAATTATTGTTCTGTTTTCTTTATCTATGAGTCTGTTCTGAATGATTTTCCTGAAGACCATTTAGGATGAACATTATTATCTCCATTTCTCAAAATAAAAAATATAGGTTCAGATAAGTTAAGTAACTCCATAATGATGGGAGGGATATTATTTATTCTACTTGTCAAGTGTTGTATCCTTATGTCAATATTGCATCTCCTGCCCAGCACAAATTAGACTCTAAACAAAAAAATGCATAGAAATATATTATTTGAAGGTTAACAAAAAGTCAACCCGATTTTAAATTCAAGTCTCTTCAACTCCAAAGTCTGTGCTATTTCTATCATTCCAGGCTGTCCTTGGGAAGTTTAAAATGTGCTTGAGATGTTGAAACCAGTTCCATTTTAAAAGGATAACTTCTTATACAGATGCCTCAATGCAGCTGGTCCTTTGAAAAAAAGTATTTCTAAGAAAGGTTGGCATGTTTCTTGGACATTAAATATCTTTTACTAAATCATATTTTGATGAATTACATGTACATGAATCGGAAACATATGGCTTCCATTTCCTTTAGAATGTACATATATGTGTTTGGCAAAATGGGTTTTCCTAAATGCCACTTCCAATGTGTCCTTCCCTTACACCCCCAAGCATATTATATCCAGAAGAATGTGAGATCATCTAAGAATCCTACAAAGCCCTGGAACCTTCCATCTCTGCTTCTGACTCCATAATAATGCATAGGTCATTTCCCTTCTGTTTTACAATAGCAGAGACAGTCGCTATCAGTAAGGCAAGCTGTTAACCTGACCAGAGCTTCCTCAGAACATGAGTCTCTCATCACAACAGATACCTGTTTACCTATCTTGGGAAATCTGAGCACTCAGTCATTGCAAAAAGACTTCCTATTCATGTATAAGATGTTAGATCGTGTAAACTTTATAACATAAATGTGTATATATTTTGAGTCTTTTTAAGGAAAGGACTTCATGCCTTGAGGCATTTTGTCTGAAAAATCCACTAGGCTAGACACAATCAGATACTTATTTAGAACAAATAAAAGCTATATGTCCTATGGACTGTAAAATACACCCATCATTTCATAGCAGGGTGCTAAACACAACATACACACTAGTAAATCTGTGGAACAGACTGATGACCAGCTAGACTACAGGAAAGTTCAGAGGGCCTAGTCAAGCTTTTGAAGAGTTTTTTATATCAGTTCTCAAAAGTCAATACCTAAATTATGATCATTGACTTCAATGTTCAACTTAGATCATTTAAACAAGTGAGGTATCTATAGTTAGTTATTTATTTTAAATGTCTGTAAATTATACAGAACAGGGCCAGGCTACAAAATATGATCCTATTCAAAGTGCAAAAGTGGTAACTTCAAAAAAATAAGTAATGTGTACAGATTTCACTTAAGTATATACACATCACAATCTCTCATGCCTCAGGGATCAAGGTAAATGAGTGAACACAGGATAAAAGTCAGTCTGTTCTGTTGGCAGCTGTGAGAAGCAGGAATAAGCACAATTTCCCTCTAATATCAAATCCATAAATTTTAAATCACCAGTTGTAGATATATTTTTGAATCACAGAAATAGGTATATCATTGCATACCTGGTATTTAATTTCTGTGACCAGTCACTTCTGGGCAAATCTATTTCTCTTATATCTGCAAACACCCTCTCCGCTGTCCACCCTCACCTCCTTCCTCCAGCCTGATCTACAAATGGGATGGCTGGATTGGCACTGGGGTGTTTGGCCTGCATTCACTCTTGAGAAAATTTGCCAATAGTAGAGTGAAGTTCTGCCAGATTGACTTTCTACCTCTTTTCCTTCTTCTTATTTTCCTGTTCTCTCATAAAATTTCTGTTTTCAGGGAAAAAATCTGATTCTGTTCACAGCAATATGAATTATACTCAAGAAAGGGAATCTGAGTTGGAAGCAAGAGACTACCAAGTTCGTATTTTCAGATTGGATGGGCAAGGCTAGGATATATAAGAGAGAAAGAGGAAAGGTCAGTAACAATAAAGGTGGAGGAAAAGAGCTGGGTATTATTGAATAAAATAAACTTAATAAATGAGTGTATTTTAGCTGTTTGCTTAAGTTATTTTCAATTTATTATATATTTTATATATAATATATTAAATATAATATTAAACATAATATTTTATTTTCAATTTATTATATATTCAGTTGTTGCATATTCTTTGTAGTGTCCATCTGGAAAAGTACCACATCCTGTCTCATGGAGTTGCCTCAGTAAGAAGTATGATGTAATGACTGAGATCATTGGCTTTGAAGGCAGGTATCTTCATTCCCTATTTTTTCCTAAGGTCACATAACTTGTTATAGCCAAATATGTTACTTAGTGTTTATTCAAAATATTTACTGAATAGTTATTTCATATACTTTAGATTTTACAAAGCATTTTCACATCCTTTGTTTCATGTATCCTAAAATATTCTTGTAAGGCAGGAAGTAAAACTTAAGAAATGCTATTGTGTCCATTTGAGAGACATGAACACAGAGGCTCATAGAGTTTATTTGACTTGCTTAGAGCCACAAAGCTAGTAAATAGCAGAATCAAGACTAAGAATATACATGTGATTCTTAAACTACATTTTTTCCCCAAACTATACTTTACCAACAGCCTGGATTAAAAACTACCATGGATCTGCTTAAATGTAGTAAAATAAAGGTGACCCAAAAGTTTTAAGGGCATGTGAAATAGTGATCATTTTCATATGCAAAACCATTTGTCATTCTTGTTCAAAGAAAAAATCTGTAACAACATTTTCAAAGAACCACATTATAGAATCAGCACTCAGAAGCAAACTTAGGTATGCATTTCTCTTGGAATGAATTAAATTCATAACAACAACAAACAACAACAACAACAAACCCCTATGACTACTGACTATAGTGAAATTATATGCAAAGGGCATTTGATTGAATGTTTTCATCCCCCTAACATTCATATGTTGAAGTTTACCCATTGTGATGGTGCTAGGAGTTGGAGCCCTTGGGAAGTAATTAGGTTTAGATAAGGTCTTTGCACCCTCATGGTGGGATGAGTGCCCTTACAAGAAGAGGAAGAGACACCAGAGCTTCCTTTTACTACCAGGTGAGGATACAGGGAGAAGATGGCCATCTTCAAGACAGGAATAAAGCCTTTACCAAGAACTGAATGTTATAACCTTGCTTTTGAACTTCCCAGCTCCCAGAACTGTAAGAAATAAATTTTTATTTAAATCACATGGTTTATTGTATTTTTTTATAGCAGCCTCATCTTGATCTATATTTAAGACAGGAATCTTGGGATATAAAATCCCTCTATGTTTCTAGGATTAAAAATTTCATCAGAGAATCAAGTCTATAAAAGTAATTAAATAGAAAGTCTACAGTACAAAATGTAACTATTAAAATTAAAAACTTAATAGATTTAATAGCAGATTGGACACAGGAGGAGAGAGTGTAAATGATTCAAAGAAAAGTTAGTAGAAACAATAAAAAAACATAGACAAAATGTGAGGGATATAGACAAGAGCATAATATGGAACATGGAGAAAAGTTCTCACATATGTGTAATTACAGACCTAATCCAAGAGGAAAAGAAGATAGAGTTAAAGAAGTGTTGGTTTACAACTGATAAACACCAAGCCACAGAAATCGAATAAATTTATGTAGCTTAAGGAGTACAAATACAAAGAATTTCAGTAAACATTTCATGCATACTTCATAGCAAAATGATAACAATCCAAAGACAAGGAGAAAATCTTGACAGCAGTCAGATGAAAAGAAATACATTATTACCTTCAAAGGAACAATAAGACTGGTGGCTGATTTTAAACACATTTATTGAGATATAATTAAAGTACACTACATTGTATATATTTAAAGTGTACAATTAAATAATTTTTGACATAGGTCATATATACCAGTGAAATTATAACCACAATTAGGTTTCAAAATATCTCTGTCACTCCTAAAATTTCCCATGCCCCTTGGTAATCCAGTCCTCTCTGTACCACATCCCCAGGGAGCAACCTGCCTGCTTTCTGTCACTATAAATTGGTTTTGATGGTCTATAATTTTTAAATGGGTGGCACAATAGACCAGGAACTTCTTATTGCCTGGGTTTTTTTTACTTGGGGTTGAGATTTATTCTTTTTATTGCTGACTAGTGGTTTATTGCATGATTATGCCACAGTTTGTTTATCAATTTACCTGTGCTGCACTGGGGCTAGTTTCAGCTTTTGCCCATTACAATAAAGTCACTATGAACATTTGTGTAAAAGTCTTCGCACAGACATATGCTTTTGAATCTCTTCATTAAATGCTTAGCAGTAGAATGGTTAGATTCTATGATCCTCATATACATACATTGGTAATAAATTGTAAAGCTGTTGTCTAAAGTGGTTGTACCATTCTCTAGGCCCAGCAGCAGTGAAAGAGAGTCCTACCTGCTCGACATTATCACGAGCACTTGATAAGGTTAGTATTTTTAAATTTTAGTCTTCTGGATGGGTTGGTAGTGCAGTATATGGTTTTAATTAGAATATCTTAAATTATTTTGAGCCTATTGACAATTGTTACATTATTTAAATGACTATTGACAATTAATATATGTTCATCCATAAAGTGTTCTCTAAATCTCTGTGCATTTCCTTACTGTGTTGTTTTATTATTAATTTGTAATCATTTGTTAAATATTCTTGCTAGGAGTCTTTTGATAGATGTGTTGCAAATACTAAATCACATTTTGTGATTTGCGTTTTTGTTTTCTTAATGAGATATTTTGAAAAGCAAAACTTTAAAATTTTGATACAGCCTAATTTCTTTTGTCTTTTTTAAATGACTCATGCTGTTTATGTTCTAAGAAAACTTTACCTTTTCCAAGGTTACAAAGATTAATTTCCTATACTTTATTATGTAAGTACTATAGCTTTAAATTTTATACTTGTTTCTATGATTTTTTTTAATATAATCTGTGTATGGAGTGAGTAAGAGTTCAGGTTTGCTTCTCTATGGGTGTCTGGTTGATCCAGTACCATTTGTTGAAATGACTTCCCTTTTCTCATTGAATTGCCTTGACAGCTTTGTTAGAAAGCCATCAACCACATCTGTGTAGAACCACATCTGTACTCACAATTCTATTTCCTTAATCCATGTCAATCTTTTAGCCAAAATCAAACTGCTTTAAAAATGGAAAATTTCAGTAAGGCTTGAAATCTGGTTAAGTCCCCCAATTTTGTTTGTTTTCTATAGGAGACCATTCTGCATGGCGTGGGCCCAGCTTCCACTGGAGATGCACAGGACCCATGCCCACGGATAGTTTCTCCCATGGGGAATCAGACCTGCACTGTACCTAGACTACTATGAGACTTGCTTTTGCTAAAACTCCCTCGCCCTGAATTGAAGCAGCAAACATTTACTGCATATCTTGAAAGTAACTTCCTGAAATCTAGGCTAAACCTTCCAAAGATGAGTGTACCTGTTCAACCACTTTTCCCTTTTCATTTGCAAATATCCTTCTTCTGTGATGTGATTAGTGGCATCCTCTCCTTTGTCTTCTGTAACAGGTAACCACATAAAGTGAACCTGTGCATAGTAAATGAGGACCTTCTAGTAATGTGTCCAGAAAAGCAATAAAAGTCAATTAAGGCAAGGGCAGAGGCTTTTTCTCCTCTTGAGAGGGAAGCTGCCCATCCCTTTTCCTCCATAGGATTGTAATCCGTGTGAATTTCTTTTGTCTCAGCTACAATGCCATGGACCCCACAAGGTGGGGCCCATGACAGTTTTCAAAATTGTTTTGGCAATTCCAGATCCTTTGCTTTTCCATATAAATATTGGAAAAAACTTACTGATTTCTACAAAAGAAAAAAGTTTGCTGGATTTTGATTAGAATTGTTTTGAGTATACTGATCAATTTGGTGAGGATTAACTTGTAGAAGCTAGAAGATAATGAGGTGACATCTTTATAGTAGTAAGAGAAAATAACCACCAGTGTGGAATTATAATCACAATGAAAATATATTTCTAAAATAAAGAAGAAATTAAGACATTTCAAATAAAGATTATTTATTACCACTGGATCTATTAAAAGGAAATATGAAAGTAAGTTTTTTAGATAAAAAGTAAATGATTTCAGATGGAAGTATGGAAATTCAAAATGGAATAGAAAGTAATAGAAAATGTGTGTTGTGAGTGCAAATTAAAGTGGGCTTATAAAACAGTAATAATTGCTTATTGCATTTACATATATATAGACTCAAAGACCATAACAATAGGAAAAGAAGAGGTAGAATAGGGATGAATTTAGTTAAAATGCTCTAAAGTTCTTGAATTGCCTATTAGGTGGTAAAACTACTAATTTATGAAGACTCTGATAAGTGAGGATACATACTGTGATCTGTAAGATTATCATAAGGAAAAAATAATACATGCTTAACACATTCATAGAGAGAGAAATGATATAATAAAAGTATACCATAAATCGAAGGAGAAGAACAAAAAATACAAAGGACAAAGAGAAAAAAATAAGAATATAGTAGATTTTAACCAAACTATACCTATAACTACATTAAATGCATTCAGAATAAATACTCTAATAAAATGTCAAAGCATATCAAACTGTATGTTCAACTAAAGACTGTTTATAAAAGATGCTCTTAAATATAAGGGCTGAGAAAGTTTGGAGCATAAAGTATGGAAGATGTACTATATAAATATTTATCATAAGATGCTAGTGTACCTTTACTATTATCAGACAATGCAGGTTGCAAGGCAAAGAGTGTTGGTAGAACTAAACAGAGGTTTTTCATAATTATTTAGATGGGTTAGGCAAATATACCAGTAAAACATCACAATTCTGAATTTGCGTTTATCTAATAACAGACTCAAAAACATATGAACCAGAAACTAACAGGAATAAAAGGAGAAAATGGCCAGATTCCCAGTCATTCCAGGCAAGAGGTCCCTGCCACAGTCAACAGCTAGTGTTGACAAGAGAAGTTTCTCTGACTATTGTATGTTTTCTCCCACTGTGGTCTCTCCCAGTGGGTGGCTGGCAGTAATTCTGAGTTATTTGTGTTCCATGCAGAGTCAAGACAGTCTCTTAAGCCTTTGTGGGAATTTGGAGATGAATGCAAATGATCTCTGTGAAATCACATGATGGTAATTGGTAATACAAACTATTATTACCAAGTCTCATGTTTCATTTGGGACAAAAGTGTTAAGCAAAGGCTGCATTAATGCAAGCAGCATGGGTTTGGGAGTCAGACACACTTGGTTCAAGTTCCAGAACCATCGCCGCCTAACTGCAATGTCAAATCAGCTACTTACCTTCCTGAGACTTCGGTTCTTTATCGTGAACTAGAGATAATAGCTGTAATGATCACCTGCTGAAAGATAGGCTGATCAGAAAGGGCCAAGCTGTAGAATGTGCAAGACCAGCCTAGTGAGATACTTGGTGAGATTGCAGATAAAGATGGTGCTTTTGTTGATCTTAAAGACCCAGTGCTCCAACATCAGCAATCTTTCATTTTTAGTCATTTCACTCAGAAGTAGAAATTACAATATTTCTGTTGTTACTTAAAATTTTCCAGAGCATGGAAAGAAATGAAGAGAAAACTTCTAGGCCTGATACTAAAGTCCTCATTAAAGATGAGTTCTCTTGAGGATATTAATAAGGTGAAGTCTAGATGTTATCGTTGGGTTAATAGGGATATTCAGTCTCCTTTAAAAGACAATAATCTCTTGTACCTCTGTGCTTTTGCACATATCAGTCACTCAGCTGAGAGTGTTTTTTTCCTTCTCTACTTGATTAACTCCTACTTGCACTTTGAAAATAACTATACATAAAGTTTACCAGGTGTGTAGTGACATTATGAGTAATGCACATTACATAGAATTTCCTGAGTCTGTTAGTCAGGACTATTGGTTTCAAGTGATAGAAAGCCAGGCCAAACTAGCTGAGATAAAACAGCTTTTAGTGGCAAATGATACAGAGCCAGTTGTTGTCATGGACTGTACCTTAGGGTCTACTGGCTCTGCCCCCTTCTCTGTTGGCTTCAGTCTCATGCTAGCCCTGCCACCAACAGCTGCAGGCTTACATGCAACCCTTCAGCAACACTGAAGGAAGAGTTCTTTCTCATTCATCCCAGTAGAATGTCTGAGGCTAGTGTATACAACTGAAGCAATCTCTACAAGATATGGAAATACAGTACTCTAATTGGACAGGCCTGGGTCCTAAGCCAGCCCTAGAGCCTAGAGTAACTTTATCCTTCATGTTTCCTGTTTGATTGTGTTTCCCCACTGTACTGACAACTTCACAAAGGCTCATGTGCTTAGGGAACTCACAGAGCCCTGTAGAGGTAGGAAAGAGCTATGGTTATGTTTGTAATGCAGTGGATAAAGGAAGAAACTCTGGAGTCAGACTGCCTAGGTCAGACTTTCTTGCTCTGTCACTGATCACCTATTCTCTCTGAGCCTACTTCCTCATTCTAAAATAGGAATAATAATAGATAATAATAATGTCTACTTTATAGGGTTGTTATGAGCATTAAATTAATTAAAACATGCAGAGTGCTTAGGACGGTGGCTGGGAGTTTTTGAATATACATAATTTTAATAGTTTTTTAACTCATTGTTCTCTCACTGTTGTTCTTGAAATATAACATAGTTCCTGGCACATGGAATGCACTGATGTTTCTAATAAACAAATATCACTTGCTCTTCCTCACAATCCTATGAATTTAGTGTTGTGATGCTCATTTTATAGATGAAGGTAAGGAAAGCATAAAGAGGTAGAATCATTTGTTTAAGGTCACATAGTTGCTGATTATTTAAGCCTGGATTGATCTTAGAATTGTCTGACTGCAGAATCTTGGCTCATAATCACCCATTAACCAACTTTAAGATATATTGATGGTTTAGCTATTCTGCCGTCTGGGAGAATTTTCTTAATGCTGGAACTGGCCATGGTGAGAGGGGCCCCCTTCTCTGAGCCACCATTATTTGCCTGCTTGTGTACCTAAGGGTGGGGTCTGTGTCTTGTTCATCTTTGCCTCTCTCGTTTCTACCACATTGTTAGTTTATTAATTGAATTTTCAGTCAAATAAATGAATGTTAAACAATAACATGGATGGATAATGTTAATAACTGAGAGTATGAATAAATTAAACTCTCCTTTTATCTGAGAAAGATGGTTTGTGGAAGATATTTCCTTTTAGGAAGAGAATTATGAAGAAAGTGGCATCTTACATACTAGTTCTCACAACAGAGAAGGTTATGGAGATTCCTATGAGATCAGCAGGCGAGGACTGGGGAGTCTCTGAAACTCAGTCCTTCACTTTACAAACACAGATGCTGAAGCTCAGAGGGAGAAAGAAACTTGCCCATAGTCACATAAGTCTGGGAATGGCCCAAGTGAGAACCCAGTCTTCTGGGCCCCCATTACAGATTCTTTCCACTATCTCATATGATGAATAATTTGGAGACATAGACCAGCCCAGGGGAAATAAGGAAAGAACCATTAGCCACTAGCCTTATGGAAATGGTTTGAAAATGAAAATACATTAAACATTTGGCAAATGAAGAAAAATGCACTAACAACTACAGAAGGAAAAAAGACAGGGAAAAATTTATTAACTTATATATCAGGCTGAGGCCAACCTGGTGCTGGGTCTGGCTTTGACCTGAGAGAGAATTCTCAGCTGCTTTTAAATAGAACACATTTCTTTGCTACTCTGAAACAAATGCGGGTAGATAACAAATCATTGTGAGCTGCCCAAGAGCACTACAGATTCCAAGCCTCCCTTTACCCTCTCCCTTGGAGTAGAGGCCAAATGCTTGCCGACAGCAGACCCATTCTGGCCCTGCCTAGAGCCATGGAAAGAGTGCAGTTGCAGGGCCTTACTTGATGTTACCATTCTCTAGGTCCAGGTAATTGGGTAACCTACTTACTTATTCTCTCTAAATCCAAATTTCCTCACTTATAAAACGGGGCAGTTAATCTTTAACTAAGAGGCTGGCAAGGATTAAGTGAGATAGATTATGTAAAATCCCTGGGACTGAGAAGGTATTCAGTAAATGACAATTACTGTTGTTATTTCAAAAGTGATGGTGCATGTAGACAAAAGGTGAACCCATAGGCAAACCAGCAAATGGGATGAAATTAAATTGGCCTCACTCAATATTTTCTATGATTCCTTTTCTTCTTCCTCTAAAGCTCTATTCTGTAGAAGGAGGCATTATGTTGTGGTGGCCTTATTTAGGACATTTTATTTTCTGTGTCTGAAACAAGGACAGCTTCCTCAAGGTCAGAGTGAGATTAAGAGTTTGCAGAGGAAATTGATATCTTTTGATCAGCTAAAAAATATTAAATGATAATTAGTCCATGCTAACTTATTTCCCATTTTATTTTCTAAAATACTGAAAATGGCACATTAGAAGCAGTGAGTATATGCAAAACTACAGATAAGGGAAGAACAAATATGATGGAAATCAACAGCAGAATAATCAAAGCACAACATTCTGAACCACTTTGTATGTGGTAAAATAACCAAATATATTTAATTAGCTTCTGAAGACACAGTGTAATTGTTGATGTTCATACAGATTTTCTTAAATCATTAATTAAAGCATTTACCTGCTTATGTGCTGAAAGGACAAGAGATAAATATTCTATAACAAAGCAATGAAAGAAAGAACCAGTTTCACATCTGTGAGAGGACCTGATTTATCAAATATACATTGACACATGGAGACCTGGGTTTCCACTTTTAATAGGTACTATGGCTTCACAGAAATCACAATTCTTTCTGTGCCTCAGTCTCCTCATCTTGAAAAATAACAAGAGAATAAGAGTCAAGAGTTAGAAGACCTACATTTTTGAAACAGTTTAGGTTACAAGTGATAGAAACCCAACCCAAGTAAGTTTAAGTTAGAAAAAAACAAAAACCCAAAACTAGAACCATTGCATAGAAATAGAAGCATAGAAACACATTACAGAAATCATGCTACTAAGGCTCAAGGAAACTAGAAGCAGTGGCTTGAATGCTACCAGGACTCTCTCTCTTTCACGACAGCTTTTCTTTGAAGGTCTGTTATGTTCTCTTTCCCTGATCCTCTTTACTCTCTCCCTCTCTCCATGCTGTTCTCCTCCAGTCCTCTGCTGCTCATTCTCAGAGACAGGGTCAAGATTAGTTAGGGCGAGGCAAGTGAGGCACCTCAGGCCTAAAATTTAATGGGCCCCTCGCTTTCAGGTCCTGCAAGTGTTGATTTCTAAATGTGTCCCAGGTGAGACTTGTTTGCCCCAGCCTCGACTCTGTCCTGCTGGAAATTATGACTGCTAAGAGAAACCAAACTTTGAAAAATCTGTTTCTGCCACTTTTCTCACTTGGTCAGAAGCCAAACCTTCCTTGGGAAGGTACATCTTGGATCAATTTGAGTTGGTGTGTACCATGTGTCAACTAAGTATGGCTCAAGGTTGGGTACATTTCACACAGCAAGAACCATAGAACCCATTTGGATGAGACTGGGGAGGAGACAAGAGGAAAAGTTCCTAGGCAAGAAGTGCTGGGCAGAGAATGCGTTGCTGGTACTCCATGTATTGGATCATTGCTTGCTGTTGGAGCTGTAGTGGTCTGGGTGGTAGTCCCCCCAAAGACATGTCCTCATCCTAACCCTGAGAACCTGTGAATGTAAATGTATTTGGAAAAAAATGTCTTTACAGGTATAATTAAAGATGTTGAGATGAGATCATCCTGGGTTATTCAGGTGGGCCCTAAGTACCATGACAAATGTCCTTATAAGAAACACACTAAGTAGAACAGAGACAGGAGAGGGCCATGTAAAGATGAAGCCAGAAATTACAGTAATGTATCCATAAGCCAAAGAATGCCTGGAGCCACCAGAAACTGAAGAGACAATGGACAGATTCTTTTCTGGAGCCTTGGGAAGGAATGTGGTCCTGCCATCATCTGGCCACTAGAACTGTGAGAGAACAAATTTCTGTCGTTTTAAGCTACCAAGTGCCTGGTAACCTGTTCTGGCAGCCCTAGGGAACTAACACAGGTGCAAACTACGAAATCTTGGGTAAGTCATATGACTTCAGTGACCCTCAGGGGAGGAAGTGTAATGGAAAGATTAAGAATATTGGCTGTGCAGCCAGGCTACTGGAGTTTGGATACTGATTCTGCCCCTTAATAGAGATCATCTTAGGCAACTTTTTAACCCCTCTGGACTTCAATTCCTCATTACTAAAATTAGAATAACATAAGTTAAGTCACACAGAGTTTAGAATAGTACCTGGCATAGTATATACTTTTTGAGAGCCAAGGTTACTCATGTGTAAATTTGGGGTGATAATATTAGTTCCCCTGCCCATTTCATCATGTTGTTGGGATGATTCACTGAGAGAGTAAATGTGAATTACATTCAAGTCAAGTAATCTACATGTAGTAGGAAACAGGGTAGAAAATATAGGGGGAGGGAGATAAAATAAGCTAAATAAGGTATTCTTCAGGAGCTCACAGTCCTGTCATATCCTATACATCGAATCCTATAGTATTCACTATAAACTGAATAGTGTTGCCCTAAAATTCATATGTTAAAGCCCAAACCTCCATTTCGGCTGTATTTGGAGATAGAGTTTTTAGGAGGTAATTAAGGTTAATGAGGTAATAGTATGGGGCCCTAATCTGATAGGATTGGTGTCTTTATAACAAAAGCAAGAGGAACCAAAGACCTCTCTCTCTTTCCATATGTACAGAAGAGAAGCCATGTGTGAGAACACAATGAGAAACAGCCTGCTATCCAGGAAGAGAGCTCTCACCAGGAACCAACTCTGCTGGCACCTTGATCTTGGATTTCCAGCCTCTAGAACCGTGAGAAATAAATTTCTGTTGTTTATGCTACTCAGTCTGTGGTATTTTGTGGCAGCCTTAGCAGACTAATACGCCTATTAGTGGAAATTATAAAGCAATATATATTATAATTATTATATTTTGCTACTGTTAATACTAACAGCTAATTTTCCCAACCAATATACTGTATGTGGAATGAAAAAGGATGCCTCTAAGGTACGAAACTTTCTTTGTTTTACACTCTGGCTCTAAGAAGTTTGTGCAGACACACAGTGGAATTCAGGAAATTCGACAGCTCTAAATGAAATGCTCTCTTGAGGGATGGAAGCAGGAAAGAGATAGAATAAACAAAATGCTTTCTATTCAGAGACTTTGCCTTTGTAAAATGTGTTTTCTTCAAGTGCCTTTTCTCCTATATATTTATCTTCATTTTGGAAATCTTTTAAAATTAAAAAATAGTTTTCATCTGATACAGATGGAAATGAGCCTCAGAATACTATCCCTTTGCTGGAACAGGAAAATTTTTTTTCTTTCACATATTAGACAATGGTCATTTTTCAAATGTCTCTGCCAGTAACTTCCTGCTCATCTTTCAGGTTTGCTTAAATGTCACATTTTCCATGAGAAGGTCTTCCTTATTGGACACTGCTTCTCTCAAATTAGAATTGATAAACTCCTCCTCCCTCTGTGCCTGTCCCTCGTCACATTCAGACTTGGGGTAGACACATCTCACTAGATGTAAAATCTTCAAAGTCAAGGGCAGTTACTTATAGTCCTAAACTCATTCTTCCTCCCATAGTCAATGGGGTGCACACACTAAAAAAAAACTTCAATATATGAGTTGAAAGCAGTCTCACCTGTCCTTATTTAAAAACACATACAGACTGATCATTTGTGTTTGGAATTATTGATTTTTGGTGTAAACTGAAGTTATTATATGACAAAGGAACAATGAGACTGAAACATTTGAAAGTCAAAAACTAGTATCTTATCTTGACCACTCTAATCCTGTCCATTTAAACTCAGTTCAGGGAAGTATGGATGTGCCTGTGGCAATTGCCTCAAACCCTTTGCCTTGGCTCCTCCCTCTGAGAACTATTCTGACTTCCTTGCCACAGTATCCAATTTGTACCCCGTTCCTGCCTCTTGAGCATAATGACTGATTTGTCTTTGCTGGTTTTGACTAACAGTACTGATGTTTCAAGCTTCAGTCTCTCAGGGTTGTAGACCTCAGCGCTGTGCACTGCATGCTAGAAAAGTGGGATTTGAAGAGTGGTTCCTGGACCAGCAGCATCACCTGGGAACATGTTAGAAGGAAAAATTATACAGCTGCTCCCCAGAACTACTGACTCAGAAACTCTGGAGGTGGGGAGGCCATGCCCAGCAATGTGTTTTAATGGCTTTCCAGATAATTCCTATCATGCTAAAATTTAAGAATGAACACTATAAAAAATTTACCTAATTTCTTTGAGTCCTCATTGTGGGTATAATTTCAATATCAGTAAAGTGATTTCTGTGACTTAATAAGTCTTAAAGTCCAATAAACTCAAGTGGAAGGTGCTAAATAAGCAGTTGAATCTGAACTTAATAGTCCTGTGTTAGCGCTTTGGGTCTGAGTAACTGTAATTTCACTTCACAGGGCCTTCTATTCACATGGGCTTTTATGCACCTGTTTCACAAGACAGCAACACTCCCACCTGCACTGTGGCAAGCTCTCTATCACCTGGCACATATGCTGTTCTGAGTCTCATCACACCTTAGTGAAGGAACACATGGGCCCATATGTTAGCCAACGTGTTTATATTCTTTTATGCAGAAAGAGGAAATATGCTTCACAATAAATGTTTGCATACTTTAGAGCAGATTTTTTTTTAATGAGAGAAAGAGAAAAAGAGACAGAGAGACAGAAGCTTAGGCTGGAGAAAGTTGAAGCTTTGACCCTTTGTGATAGTTTTTATCATCCAACCTTGAAAAGAGGCTGCTTATTTATTGGGAAAGATCTGAGCTGAGTTTGGATCTCTGGGGGCAGAACAAGGATGAAGTATCTTAGTTGAGACAGTCAGTATGGAAAGAGTGAATGGCTTTGAAGTAAGAACTCTCAGGAGCCAAGCAAGGACAGCAAAACTAAGAGAAAGTCCCCAAGCTAAGGGGCGGGAGCCAGGAACTGAAAACACATGGGTTATATAAGTAATTTAGGAGGTTGCCAAGTGATTGCCAGAGTGTCCACAACATACTTTACTTGTCTTTTAGTATAGAATAGGGACGAATTGCTTTTAGAAACAACAGAAAGTTTTGTTTATTTTAATAATTGTGATTCAATAAAGTGATAATCAGCCCTGGCCAGAATAGCTCAGTTGGTAGTAGCATTGCCCCATAGGGTGAAAGGTTGCAGGTTTAATTCCAGGTCAGGCACATGCCTAGGGTGCATGTCCAGTCCCAGTTTGGGGCATGTATAAAAGGCAACCAATGGATGTTTGTTTCTCTCCCACTATGATGTTTTGCTCCCTTTCCCTCTCTCCTCCCTTCCTCCCCTCTCTAAAATCAATAAGTGTGTCCTCGAGTGAGGACAAAAAAATAATAATGATAATCAATATTGTCATTAGGAGTGACAGTGATAGTGTGTGATAAAATAACTGATATGCTTTTGCTTCATCCTTTACTTGTGTGCATCTATTTAGCCCTGTAATATTTTTCCATTCAGGCTCAGATTCAAGAAAAAAAGTATTGCTGCAAAAGTGAGCTGTCAGTAGAGAAAATGAGAAGCAAAATAAATAAATTGATTGTTTATTTATTTATTTAGGTGTGAACAGTTTAGGTGTGACAAAGAAAGATTTGGAAAAAGATGAGGCCAGGAAAAATTATATGCAAGCCTTTCTCCCCATGCTCACCCTCAGGAAACAAGTACACTAGATAAATATGATTCTCCAAGCTAGAGAAGAAGAGAGCATTTGAAGAATGTAGAATACAAAAGTTAGTCACCACTGATGACTTGTCCTATTCTCCCCTTTCCTTTAGCCTTCAGCCATGATAAAAAACAGAAACCACAGAACCTCAGATAAATAAGGGGATCTAAGAATAGCAGAAACCCATGCTCACCTCCTGTCCATAACTCTGAGGCAGTACATTCACAGATGGTCCCCTTAGCACAAAATCATAGGAATCGTGAAGTACAGAATTAAGTTAAGTTTGGTGCTAGGTTCTCTAAATATATTTGCTGAAAACAATCCTGTATTACTAGACTATTTTTTAAAGAAAAAGAAATGAGATTTAAGTAGTAAGACCATGAGCACACAGCAAGTATGTAGGAGAGGTGGCAAATTCAACAATGCAGCAGATGGAGAAAAGAAGCCCTTGGTAACCCTCAGAGTTCTGCCACCATGCAACTTATGTGAATGTATAAAACATGCAGTCTTTCCTCATTGGTAAAAGGATGGACATTACTCTGGCTACATTGTAGTCCTTGAGAGGATAGGCGCAATGGGGTATTTAGTATTTATCCTGCTTGAGGTTCTCTGAGATTCTTGGATCTGTGACTTAATGTCATTTGTTATTTATATATTTATTTGGTGAAATTCTTGGCCTTCATTTCCTCAAATATTTTTTTCTGAATCATTATTTTTGTCTCTTTTCTTCTAAGGTTCCAATTAGACGTACGTTAGACTGTTTGATATTGTCGCAGAGCCCTTGGATACTCTGTTCTTTTTGTTTGTTTGTTTCTGTGTTTTATTTGTTTGTTTTTCCTTTTTTTCTTTGTGGTAATTTTGAGTTGATCTATCCTTACATTCACTGATTCTTTCCTTGGCTGTGACTAATTTAATCATGAGCCTGACAAAAAATTCTTCATCTCCAGTATAGTCACATTTTATTTCTTCTATTGTCATTTACTTCTTATGATTTCCATTTCTCTCCTGAAATTTCCCAATAATGTGCATGTTTTCCACCTTTTCCTGAAATTGTTCACATATTAACCAAAGTCATTTTAAAGTCTAACACTTGGGCCCTTTCAACTTTGACACCGTTAAATTGATTTTTCTCCTGATAATGGCTAGTTTTCTTTGTGTCTTTGCAATTTTTTTTTAATTGAATGTCAGACATCTCATGTAGAATAACAGAGACTTGAGTTAACACTATTTATTCCTGGAAACCATCACACATTTGTCAGTCCAATACTATGAGGTCTGAGAAAATCTAGTTAAAAGTTGAGTGGGGCTTGAGTTTTGTTGTTGCTCTGGTTACCTTCAAAGAGTCCCAGGCTTTCCTCTAAAAATGCCTGGTGCTTAGGATGGGAGTTGTGGTGCTAGAGGGCTTTCTCAATGCACACATTTTATCCTCATTTTTCATTTTTCCTTGTGACCTATGCAACAGAGTGGGGTTTTTATCCAGGCCTTTTCACCATTCTCATTTGTATGTCATTGTTGCTTATTATTTGGTATGTGTAAGGCTGATAGATGAGGGGCAGAGGGGATCCTCTTTTTCCTGGTCCAGCCCCAATCTCAGGAAAATGCTATATGCCTGAACCACCCCTACCTTTCTGCATGCCCCCAAATAGAGCCTGCTGGGTGCTTTCAGTCTGGGTACTTTCATAAAGATTAAGTGAACAGAGCCAGAGATGACCCATGATAGACAGGTAATGTTAGAAAGGAATATATCTTTGTCTTTGGAAGCCAATAAAATTCGGAGGCCTTTTATTACTGAATAATAATTTAGAGTTAGGTGATTTATATAACTCTAAAACACTGTTTTGTTTTGTTTTTCATTTAAGTGATTAAGAGTATTTTAATCACTTAAAGATTTTAATGTTTAGAGAAATGGTACCATGGTCATCCAAGTATTTTAATGACTTGAAAAACAGACCTATTTGTACTCTCTTCTGTTTAAATGCTATTGGTGGGAAGTGGATTAGGGTCATACAATACAGTTGGGCTAGATTTTAAGTCAAAATATAGGAATTTTATTTTTTACTTCATTTCTTCATTTCAGAAATGAGTGAGGTTGGATTAACTTTAGTAATTTTCAACTTGTGGGCTTTGGAATACTGAGTGGTCTTGCAAAGGGCTCCCCTAGCCAGTACTTGTAGCATGAATAACTAAGGTATTTTACATAGTCCTATGGGTTGAATCCCCACCCTCCACACCAAAATATGTTGAAATCCTAACCCCCAGTACCTCGCAATGTAATCTTATTTGGAAATAGGGTCTTCACAGAGATGATCAAGTTAAAATGAGGTCATAAGGTTGGGCCCTAATCCAATATGGCTGATGTCCTCACAAAAAGGGGATAGTTGGACACAAAGACACACTCACACAGGTAGTTGATGTGTGACAATAGACAGGCATGACTGGAGTGAAGCAACTGCAAGCCAAGGAGAGCCACAAATTGCTAGCAAACACCAGAGGCTAGAAGAGTCAAACAAGAATTCTTTGCTAAAGGCATCAGAGGGAACATGGCCCTTTCTGATGCCTTGGTTTCAGACTTCTGGCCTTCAGAACTTAAGGCAAAAAATTTCTGTTATTTTAAACCGTCTATATTTTTGTACCTTGTGACAGAAGCCCTAGCAATTTTGGTACCAGGATGTGGAGTGCTGCTTTAACAAATACTTTAAAATGTGAAGCAGCTTGGAGAGATTATTGTACCATTCATAGAAATATGAGTGTTAAAGTTGCTTCTAGTAAGATCTCAGATAGAAATGAAGAACATGATTTTGGAAACTGGATGAAAGGTGATTCTTGTTATAAAATGGCAGAGAACTTGACTAATTTTACTCTGTTGGGTAAAAAGGATAACTTATAAGTGATGAACTCAGATATTTAGCTGAGGAGGTTTCTCAGCAAAGTGAGAAATTCCTTCTTGCCTACAGTAAAATAAAAATGGAGAGAGGAAAATTGAAGAAGGAATTCTGCTTCAAAACTGAAATACAGAAATCTTGACAGAGTTTCTAGCTTGCTGTTCTTCCCTCTGGATTTCAAACTCAAGACATTAACTCTTACCTGAATTTACAGCCTGCTGATACCTTTAGGCCTATGACTCCTTTCAAAGCTATGTAAATGTTGGGGTAATTAATATAAACAAATTCACTTAAAAGTTTTATAGTTGATTTTGCCCCATACAACCACTAAATCCCATGGTCGTGGGCTCAGTCTTGAACCCTTTTCACCATGAAGTGGTCTCTTGTCAGATGCTGTGCTGCCTGGCATTGCATACTTGTGAATCAGACATTCTATAAGTCCCTGGATTGCAGTGCTGGCAAAAGCTCTGTAAACAGAAAAGTCAACCCATAGAATAGATATCTATCCCTGTGAAGATGGGCTTCTGGTCCATCTAGGATGGAAGGGACCCAGCTTAGTGCATTTACTATGAAATGGCTTATTGGGTTGGACATTCAGAATCAACAGAAGCTAGGTCAACCTTGGTAATGATGCATGGCCTCTATTTCTGTCTCTGAGGCTAATTCATTGATGTGTCTATCAAACAAGTTCTGGGGTGGCTAACTATGAAGGTTGGCTTATGGTACTGGCTGAGTCCTTTTGTATATTTGTTTAATGCCTCTTCCATGGTGGATGCTTTCTGGGGTGTGTGCTTTAATGTGTAACACAATACTTCATACTTTGTGGTCTCTCATATATGTCCATTGACATGCCTCTATCTCAGACCTCCTGTCTCTAATCTTCTTGGCTTTGCCATTGAGGTTCCTAGGATCTGGTCAGATAATTAACTATTGCTCAGGAAGATGTGTATATTTTCACTTTTCCTTTCACATAGTGTAGAAAAACAGATTTACTGCTCATAGCCCAGAGTAAAAGTTTTCCCTTTCTGCTATCTTTCAAGTCCACTCCTAAACTGGGCTGCAATGCAACTTCACATTTTCTCCAATGAATCCCTTGTTCATCAAATCTATTTTGGTGTCTGCTTCTTGAATGAACCAAACTGAAAAAACAAGTTGTTTGGAGAGCAGCTTGAGAGCACAGAAATTTGAGGACGGGCTCAATCGTTGATCTGCTGGCAAATAGAACCCGATCCTGAGTGGACTGGGTGACAGACAGCTCCTGGCACAATACTGTACTATAATTGCTGATGATTTCCCTAGTGTGGACCTAGGAAGACATCTAATGGAAGAGAATGCCTGGGTCACAGTGGATCTGGCTTCCAGTGTTTAAGCACTGTCAACTAAAATAACAGGGGCTTCATCACTACCATGGATATAAGGAGTCCAGCTCTGAGATCACTTCCCTACCATCAGAACTGACCCAAAGAGACAGCCACCACTGCGCTTTTTAGTGATGCATTCCTGATGGCCTTGAGGTCATTCTTGAGGTGCAGACTAAAGTACAGACTGTTTGTGCAGACCCTATAGAATAGCGTCAGTGGTGGGAAAAGGTGTCCTAAAGCATTTATGGTAAGCCCTATTGGGAAAATCACAACATATGATCCTGAGACTCTGGAGCAAGGCCATGCCATCTGCAAAGAAAAACTACTCCTTTTGAGATATGTTTCTTTATGTGTTACTGGGCCCTAGTAGAAACAGAAGGCTTGCTCATGGGGTACTAAAAGAACATGCTTCTGAAAGTACCCACTATAGGCTGGATCATGTCAGAGCCACCAATTTTAAGTCTTAATGAGTCCAAGACTAGTACATTGTATGATAAAAATGTTACATTAGGGATTGATCTAAAGTGTGTGAGTGATAAAGGGGAGAAGGGAACAGAAGGCGGCAGAATGAGTCTTCACAACACTATGCAGATACCTAAAAGCTATGAAGAGAGAAAGGGGAGGAGGGGGAGGAGAAATAGGAAGAGCCTCACTGCAGTGCAATTCTGACAAAATGTTGGTCAGGCTAATGAGAAGTCTCTAAGCAAAGGTTGCCTGTTAGAAGTGTCTCATGTCAAGTGGTAATGACCTAGTTCTAGCACCATCGTTGTGCTTAGTCATTGGTTGGGAGAAGCCTGGCAAAAGCCTTGACTAAATATGAACACTTTGTTGGGTCCAAAGTGTGTTGGTTGGAGGCTGCCAGTCAGTCATGCTTCATAGAGAAAATTCTTTTGAATGGAGATCTAAATGGTGCCCCTCTATTGCTGCCACAGCTACTAAGTTGTAAAAATTGATTTGCCCTTCTTTCTCTTTCTCTAAGTTACCCAGCACCCTCCTTGTGCAGAGTCTTAACATATGCTGTTTTGCTTCTGCTTAGAAAATTTTTCACCTTCCTCCATCATTCAGTTGGCTCTTCAGATCATAGCTCAAATACGTAAAGATCATGTCTTATGTAAACATTTTTTGAATTTCCAAAGAGATTGGAGTCCTCACAATACTTACAGCATGATTTCATAACTCACTGTACTTTTTAATCCATGGTACTTGTCAAATTAAAAATCAGTAAAATGATTTTTTAAAGGTCCTCACTGGGCTACAAGCTATATGAAGACAGTATTTTCTAGTCTGTATTCCCAATACCTATCACAGTGCCTGGCATATAGAAAGTATCTAATATGTGTTGAATAACAAATTAATTAATTAGTTAATGACTCAATTGTTTTCATTAAGTTCAATTAATTTTTTTAATAACTGAATAACTCTGAGAGCCTTAGGTTCATGAATCTGGATATAAATTACTGTCATCCTATATATAGATGCAAGTACAGAACATTCAAGGAAATTGAAGCCAGGAAGTTATAGTTTATAAAAAATTGTCTCTTTGTCCTGAATAAGAAGTTAAACATAAGAGAATTATTTATTTTTGGAGAAATTTTCATATTTGGATTCCTGGTCTTCAAAACTTTATAAATGGAAATACAATTAAAATTCTAATAGAAAAAATAATGATATCAATACAATTTAAACATTTTATTATGTGCCACATATGATATTATCTCCTACATGTACTATTTTACTAAAAATTCCCAACTGATATGTTAGGTATTATTAATATTATCCTCATTTTGTCATCAAGAAAATCGGCACTTTGTGAAGTTACTTATTTTCTCAAGGTCTCAGACATATGGATCTAGGTTTAGACCCATAACATTTATGTGACTCCAATGGCCATGGTCATATCCACATCCTACAATTGCTTAAAATTTGAATTTCTTATCCAAATTCTGAATTTTTATTTCTTTCTAGAGGTAATCTACAGAAAAAAGAAAACATTAAAATTTAACTTAATTAAGCCTTGATTCAAATAAAAATTGAGCCTTAGATCCTCCTCAGCAGGAAAAAAGCATCCCTAGACTGCACTCACCCTGCCCTTCACCTATTTCTATACCTGGATAGCTTTCCTGTTTATTCTTAATAATAATAAGTGCAAGGCCAAACTTTGTGCTCAAGCTCCCATATCAATCTTGTTTTTTGGGTCCCTTTTCAGTGGTGATGCTAAGATGGTGAACATAGATGCCTTTCTTGGTTCCCCTTTTTAATGAATGCCATTACCATATTCCTAGGCATTCAGGTTTGAAATCTCAAAGCTACTCATTTCTTCCTCAAATGATAGTTAATGTGAGTTTACTGAGGATAGAGAATATAGCTTAAAAGGTGAATATAACTTAAAAAGATATTATATTTCAGGATGGGAGAGAATTGAACTGGAAGGAGGTATAAGAGCTATATTCATTGACCACTGAGTCATGTCCTTTACATAAATTACATATTACTTTATTGATCAAGTCAATCTTGAAGATGACAGAATTGTGGAAGCGGGCTAAGAAAACAAATAAAACAGAAGAGTTGGCCTTTGACAGTGTGAGGAACTCCTCATTCTTTGAGACTTGAAAGAGGAAGGAATTACATGTACAAATACAGATGAGGGAAGCAGAGCCTAAGATGATTTATACAGATGACCTCAAATTTCTATATCAAACACAAGACGAAACCTCAATCAAAAGCGAGGAGTTGAAGTTGGATGTAGGACTTGAGGAAATTGGGGAAGCTTTTGAAAAGTTACTAAGAAACATTTCTACTTTATATAAAAATATTTATTAAACACCTATTATGCAGGTATTGAGAATACATAATTATTGCTCTCAAATTATTTACATATTTCTCATAGTGTCTAGCAAAGTGCTTTGAGTACAATAGGTACTCAAAGTAGGTAAATATTAAAGTTTTAGGTCAACTGAATTGAACCCACAAGAACTCTTGCAATTTTTTTTCTTTTTTTTTGTTGTTGCTCAATTACAGTTGTCCCCATTATCCCCCCATTACTCTTTTCTGCCCCCTCCCACTACCCTTTGTCTGTGTCCATGGGTCCTTTGTACTTGTTCCTTGATGATCCTTCTTATTCTTTCCTCCACTATCACCCTCCTACCCCCTCTCTGGTCACTGTCAGTTTTTCTTTATTTCCTTGCCTCTGGTTCTATTTTGCTCCCTTCTTTGTTTTGTTGATAAGGTTCCACTTACAGATGAGATCACATGGTATTTGTCTTTCACTACTTGGATTACTTCACTTAGCATAAAATCCTCTCCAGTTCCATCTAGGCTATCATGAAGGGTAGGAGTTTCTTCTTTCTTTCTGTTGCATAGTATTCCATTGTGTAAATGTACCACTGTTTTTTGATCTATTTATTTACTGATGGGCACTTAGGCTGTTTCCAGCATTTGGCTATTGTAAATTACACTGCTATGAACATTGGGGTGCCTAGGATCTTTTGAATTGGTGTTCAGGGTTCTTAGGGTATAATCCCTGCAGTGGAATTGCTGGCTCAAAAGGCAGTTTTATTTTTTAGTTTTTTGAGGAAATTCCATATTGTTTTCCACTGTGGCTATACCAGTCTGCATTCCAACCAACAGTGTGCTAGGGTCCCCTTTTCTCCACAACCTCTCCAACACTTGTTGTTTGTTGATTTGTTTATGATGGCCATTCTGATGGTGTAAAGTGGTATTTCATTGTGATTTTAATTTGTGTCTCCCTGATGGCTAGTGATGCTGAGCAACCTTTCATATATGTCTGGGTCCTCTGTATGTGCTCCTTGGAGAAGTGTCTGTTCAGGTCCTTTGCCCATTTTTTTAATTGGATGGTCTTCCTGGTGTGGAGTTGTGTGAGTTATTTATACATTTTGGAGATCAATCCCTTGTCTGAGGTATCACTGGCATATATATTTTCCCATATGGTTGGTTCCATTTTCATTTTGTTGATGTTGTCTTAAGAAAAAAAATATTAAGGTGGGAGGTAAGGTGGGTAGGGCAGGGGAGAGAGTAAAGGTGGGAGAGTTAAGGTGGGAGAGTAAAAATGGGGACAACTGTAATTGAACAACAATAAAAATAAATAAAGTAAAATAAAATACCAGGGTGGTGGGGGGAAGAAAAAGTTTGTTCATAAAGTCACAGAAATAGAAGAAGTAAGCCATAGAAGAAATGGTCTCAGGAAGCAAGTTAGAGATTAAAGGAGGAACCTTGGATCTTAGGAGAAAGATAGAGGCAAGGAAAACACAGCTTGGGGAAGGTGGCGGGGAAAGACATGGGGTGCTCCATAGAAAGAGCCACCTTCTTGCAAATTTTAAGCAAAGCCTGAGCCTCTTAGGCCATGGTGAGAGTTCTTTACAACCAAACAGGAAACATTTGCCAGTTGGAAATATAGTTTGCAATACTTAGTAACTGAAAATACATTTCGAGCAGGGTTTCTCAACCTCAGCACTATCAACATTTGGACCAGATAATTCTTTGTTTGGGGAGCTGTCTCGCACATTGTAGGATATTTTTTGGTGTCCCTTCCACCAAGTCCCACCCAGGCCTGAGAAAAGTGACTATGGACATTGTGAAATGTTCCCTGGGGGACAAAATAGGCTCAGATTGAGAACCCTTAATTTAGAGTATTGATGATTAACTTATATAAAAATAAATGTGCATAAAAACCATCTCAGTTCAGAACAACCAGTTATCAGGTGGTGATTACCAACACTTTGCTGCTCCCTCCTCTTTGTTTACTGACTGGTATTTAAACAGTTCCCATTTCTCCAGCAGAGAGAAACAAGGGGAACCTCAGGCGATGACCGTTCTTTCCTTTAGCAGCTCTAAATGGAAGGGTGCCTGCATTTATGTGCTCTTTGCTTTCCTTCCTTTACAAGTGGAGCAAGTGGATTGTCCTTACTGCTCATACTTTCCAGTGATTGTACATACATTCATACAGCATGTCCAATGCATGCAGTGAAATAAATGTTGGATTCAAAATCAAAGGTCTTAGGGTTAAAACCAACATAGTCATATAACCTTGGCTAATCGATTATTTTGTAATGTCATTTTTATACCATTGTTCTGATAACAATGTATGTAAGATAGACCTTTGTAAACTATAAAGCACTGTGAAAATCGAGAATTGATATTTCTTGCCCATGTGCTTATATTCAAGATAATGGGTTGTGGAGATGATTTTAAAAGAAATCTAAAAATATTTGACTCTTCTAATGTGTTGGGGATAACAGGAAGTCAAAGATGTTGCAAAATATTCAAGGGTTAGTAAAAAATGCCAAAGAGAGAGTAGTTTGGGCCATCCTGGACCTTATTTATCCTAGGGAATTTTTCTTTCATATTCATTGAATATTTATTAAGCATCCTTCATATGATAGGTGCTTTCACTGAAACCGATGTATTTACTTCTCAAAATATCTCAGTGAGATGTGTCATGTTATTCCAGTTTGATATAGGAACAAATTCAAAATCAGGGTACTTAAAGAACATGACCCAGTTTACAGGACTGGTAAGAAATAAGATTTAAGCCCTGATATTCACATTTCAGGTCCAAGGCCTATTCCACTATTCCACACAATCTCTCCTGTAAGAAATGTTTAATAATGAGAGTAATACATTTACTAGGTTTTCATTAATAAATTCATTTCCACAATGTGAATTTAGCTTTGTGCAAGGCTACCTATAAGAAAATGCCAAGGTATCTCCTGATCATACTTCATGATAAGACATATTTTTAGAAATAAATTTTTAATGTTTGAATCCTTCCTTTTTTAATATGCAAATCAGAGCCATCATGTGGTCTGAGGCCACAGTTCATTAAAGGATCACAGACATTGCTGGCAGAGGAAAATAAACCCCAACAGTTGGAGCTGCAAGCCATCTGTCTTTAGCTGCTTCACGTTTTGTCAGAAATCATCAGCGGAGTTGGAAAATAGCTGTGACCAACTAATATTACTAAAATGTAAAGTATAATTAAATGAAATACAAAAAAATTTTATTCAGAGACAAAGTATATATTCTTTGAAATTCTGGAAGAATCCTAAGAATTATGAAAGATGTTTATATTACAAAGCTATTACATAATATCTGACAGTTTGTTGGAAGAAAATGGATTTATACACAAGTGTTTTATAAGTATAGAATCTTAGTTTCTCATAGATGAGAACTGTAATTGAATTTAGAGACAATTTAACCGAACTCCATTTTTTACAGCTAAGAAAAGTGAGACCAGGAGAAGTTACATGGCTTGACTAAGATCATAAAGTATTGAAAAAACATGGCACCTAAGTTTTTTTTACTATATGAAAAGAGAGATTCAGTTTATTATTATTGTTGCTTTTACAAATACAAATAACTCCTATTTATTTGATGCTTATGATTGTGAAAACTTTACATACATTAGTTTATCTATACAGCAAATCTGTATGACAAATATCATCATTACCATTTTACAGAGAAAGAAGCAAGTATCATGAAGGTTAAACAAACTGCAATATGTACTCTATACAGAATGATATAAATTAATAAGCAAATAAATAAGTGGAAAAAAGCAAAAGCACTTTCTTGGATTATTCCTCTTCCATCTAAAAATGATGAAAGAATGATGAAATTAGAAAAAAATCACTATTTGGCAAATATCACAGTATTCACTGATTAAAGGAAAAATCATAATAAATTCATGATAAAACTAGCGAGTGAAACATTGATGGGAATAAGATATTTACCTGGACCCAAACTTTTTGCACTATATGATAAATATTAATTACAAGTAAATTAGACAAATAGTATTATGTTTCTTCTGACCTCATGCACTGAGAGGGACACAACATCAGCTCTGGAATATCACCTGAAATAACAAGGAAAATGGGGACAGGCTCATAGATGGAGAACAGGATGATAGCTAGTGGGGAGGAAGAGGTAAAGGGGTGGAGGGACTGAGCAAAAGGAAAAAAGGACTCATGGACATGGACAACAGTGTGGTGATTGCTGTGGAAGCAGTGGAGTAAGGGGACTAAATGGTAAATGAAAAATACAATAAAGATTACATTTAAAAATGCATAAGCTGAAGCTAATCACAAGAAAACTAAAAAATTAGGGACATTCTAAAATATGTCCCTAATTTTCAATAATGTCAATGTCATGAAAAACAGAGACTGAATGTAACATGTGATCCAGGATTTTTTGAAATGAAGGGCAATATGGGGCAAGTGGAAAATATGAATGCAATCCGAAGGTTAGATAATAGAATTAAATCGACTTTAATTTCCTGATTTTGTAATTGTACTGTTTAAATAACAAAATGCCATTGTTTTTAGAAAACACACACTGAGTTATTAATGGTCACCTTGTCTATAACTTACTTTCCAATGGTTCAGAAAGAATGTGTGTGTGTATGTATGTATGTGAGTGATAAAACAAATGTGAAAATGTATTAACATTGAAAGACTTTGCAAGAAAGTATAGAGGAATTCTTTGTATTCTTGTAAATTTTCTTTAAATGTAAAGCCATGTCAAAAGAGAAGTAAAAAGAGAAAGAAAAGCAATTTGCAACAAGTCCCATCCACATCTCTGGGACGCTGGTCAGGGCTGCCTGAGTTCAAAGGGTATGCTCTCCAGCCTTCAGAGTCAGAGGGTATGGTAAGCTCCCATAAATACTGTGCATTGTCTCACCTTGACAGAGGAGCTCTTGCTCCTCTGTCATCCACAAATCCTCTACTTATTACTGCAAGGCAAGGAGTTCTGTTTACTGAGATTAATATCTCTAATGTAATTTTACTAACAATGACTCTTTATCAGGTGGTGGGTGCAGTTTGGATGAGAAGTCCTGAACCTATTGATTATTCTTTGTAAATTTCAGTTTCCTCATCCAAAAGAGTGTGTAATAATACCTACATCAAGGATTTTTGTGAAGATTAAATATAATCATGAGAAGAAAATACCTATATTTTGAAAAACAGGAATTTTTTTCAAAACACTGTTAGATGTATTTTCATTTTCCCTTTGATATCTACTAAGAGACACTTAACAGAGAAATATTAAAATATATGTAAGATAAAAAAGGAAATTTCACCATAACCAAAGTTCAGGACAAGAAAGAGCCATAAAAGGCATAAATATAGAAAAGGAAGGCACAGCATTGCCATCATTATTCACACACACACTAATTGTTTCCATATAAAATGCAAAGAATGTACTAATAAACTGCTAGACATGATTAGAAAATTTTGCACCATTGATCAAAACAGTATCATCTTAGAAAATCCGTTGTCTTTCTGTGCATTATCAATGTTAGAATATTAACATTAACATTAAAAATGATATAGTAACAACAAAATATTTGTACACACACAAAAAAAATCTAGAAATATTTTCAAGACTTAAAAAATTATAAAAATTAATTGAAGAGAATTAAAGAAGATCTAAAACAACTGAAAGATATACATACCATGTTTTTGAATAGAAAGTTTCAAAAGTTTAAAACTGTCAAGTTTTCTCAAATTTATCTACTCTTGTAAAAATCTTACCAAGGCTTTTGTGAAACATGACAAATTGATTCTAAAATTTTTATGAAGAAGGAAAAACTTAAAAAAAGCCAAGATACTCTTGTGGGAAAAAAGCAGAAAGTGGGGGGTATGACCTAGTGAATAGCACGATCCTTATATAAAATACTACTACTAATAACAGAGTAGTTTCAGTTTTGGAACAGACAAATAAACCAATAAGATGAGAATAGAAACTGCAGAGACTACTCATAAGTACAGGGAAACTATATACAACAAAGCATGCAGTACAAGTCATTGGGTGAAGATAACACTACTGTATACAACGGTATCCATAATAGAAAAAAAAATAAGTTAGATTTCTATTTCTCTCCATAAAAAATCCATCTCAGATTAAAGACTCAAATTTGAAAGAGGACCATCAATTTTTAGAAGATAATATAGGAGAATATCTATGTTACTTTGGGGTAGGGGAGGATTTTATAGATAAGACACAAAAGAACTTCCACAAATTTTATACATTTTTATACAATTTTATACATTTATCTATTAAATATTTTACAAAATATATCATTTTGTGTTTCTTAGAGTGGAAAAAAATTTTAAGTCTGCTAATATCAAGTTTTGGTAAAAACATAGAATAAAAGCCACATTACAGTTGTGACTTTATACTTTATCACCTATTTGGAAAACAATTTCAGGTTCTCTTTGATTTTGAAGATACACCTATCTTCTTAACAAGCTAGCCCTCTCCTAAATTCATACTTTAGAGAAATTCTTTTTACACATGCATGGGGAGTCAAGAACAAACATGTTCATGAGTTTGTAATAGCCAAGGAAGGAAAAAAAAACAAACAAAGTAGCAACAACAAATACCACCAATTAAAGAACAATTCTATTATCAAGAGGGTAGAAAAATAAATTGTAATTTATTAATGTAACAAATTAATGCACAGCAGTAAAAACCTGAATCAACTAAAGCTACATATGTCAGCATTACTGAATAACAGAACTCAATGACCTAATCCCATTTACATAAAATGCAACCAATATATTGTTCAGGAATATATAGAAAATTTGAAAATATGATCAAGAAAAAATATACACAACTTAGGGAGTAAGATAGGGAATGGGATTGGAGAGAAGCAAAGGAATTCTAAAGGTGTTGTATAATGTACCCCTTTGGGGAAATATGTTTTTTTCTCAAGTTGGATGGTAGACATGTGGATGTTTACTTATTTTTTAAACATACATTTTTAATTAATATTCCATTTGGAGCAATTGTGTTGTAATTTCACTTAGACTTCTACTTAAGTGTAGATTTTTACAAGAAAACCTGAGAAACATTTTGTCCTACTAAAAAGTCATGCTAAATAATATTTCTCACTTAGTATTTATTAAAGGTTCTAGATGAATGATGATCTGTTTTGGATTCCACAAATTTATCTTTTAATCAAAGTTGTTTGTTTTTGACAACTTAAAAACAGTAAATTTCAATTCCCTGTGAATCTAAAGAAATTTAGTGTAACCGCATTGGAAATAAAATCTACAACTGTTGGGGTCTCTATTGCAGCCTTTTTGGTGAAATTTCCCCACATTCTCATTGGCTCATTCTCACTCAACCCTGAATCACACCAGTCCCTGTGGTAGAAGTAATACCATACCCACATTCTACACCAGGTTGATTGCTGAGACTCCCAAAGAAAGAATGTGAGTTTCAACCAGATGATATGAATTTGTGGCTTCATGTATCCATTTACTAACTATTTGACTTGATCAAAATTTGTGTCAGGTGGAGTCGGTGGGGATGGAAACTGAGTCATCAGTAAGAGGAGAAAACCTAGCACACATTCATCAGGTTTATACACTGGACACAGTGGCAGGCAGAATAATGACTCCCCAAAGATATCCATGTCTTGATCCATAAAACCTGTGGAGATGCTATCTGGCATGGCAAAAGAGACTTGGCAAATGCCATTAATGATCTTCAGATGGGAAAATTATCATGGATCATCACATGGGCCCAATGTAATCACAAGCATCCTTACAAGTGAGAAGTGAGATTATCAGAGTGAGAGAAGCAAGTGTGATGGCCTAGGAGGAGTCAGAGTAACGCCATTGCTGGAAGACAGCCAGGGGCCAAGGAATGGGGACAGCTTCTAGAAGTTGGCAAAATCAAGTGAACTTCACCCTGGAGTCACCAAACAGCAGCCCTGCTGACACCATCACTGTGGCCAGGTAAGAGCCATTTTTGTCCTTCTGAGCTCCACCATTGTAAGGTAACCCATTTGTGTTGTTTTCAGCTACTAGTTTTGTGATAATGTGTCATAACAGTAATAGGAAACAAATAAGGACATATTTTGTATGTCACTGAAAATCCTTGTGGGCTCTGTGTTTTGCCCAGCTGCTGCGGTAGTGATCAGTCCTAACTAGCTTTGTGCAGTTGCAACCAGGTGCACCTTGCCTCCGCTGAAGGTTTCTCAAATAGTCATGGGAACTCCCTGACAAACATATACAATCTGGAGACATGTGCCCTAGAGCTGCCCTTCAGTGTGGGGGAATAAGTGCTGATGAATAAATACTTCTCCATTTTTTCCTTCAGCAAAGAGTCCTAAGTTACATTTCATAAAACTCCAAGGATGGAGGGTCAAATACCAGTCGTCTGCATTAGTGACCAACTCCATAACACCCTTGTACTAGTTTTTCCTTCTTCCCTGTTCTCTTCTCTGAACCTTCACTTCTGCTTCTGAAGATTGCTCCCAGAATAAAACTATAAGCATGCCTCAGGTTCTGACCTCAGAGATGTCCAGGACTAAGACAGATATATGCATTATGTTGATTGCTTTACCTTCATTTCTCATTTACTTAAATTATCCACCCAGTAATATATTTACTCAATCGTATCACCATGATTTTATATTTTTAACTCAGAAATTAATAATTTGCAGAATGTAATTCAAGTAACACAATAAGCAATTAATTCATGAAACCTGGATTTACCTTTCAAGTTACAAGTGAGGATGGTTACTAAACCTGCATGTTTTCTGATGTACTACTCAAATCCTCAAATGCTTTGAGGGAGATTAAATGAATTAAGTGAGACCATAAGTGTTAGATTCTTGGTATAGTTAGTAATTAAAAAAAAAGATGTTCAATCTGTAGAATCCATTTCCCATCTTCAGGAAGGGAAATAACACCACATCTCACTTCACCCTCTAGGGGAGACTCCAAATCTAAAGCTCTGTGTTTCTTAGAATATTTTGTTTATATGGAAAAAACAAAGCTTTGAAGAGCTTGCTTGCATCAGTGAAAAACACTGTAGAGGGAGGAATCAATCCATCATGGTGTGCCGTAATGCAGAAGAGCAGCTGAATCTGACTGCCCTGCACCTTAAGTGCTGGGAAATTCTGGGAATTGGGATCATCTGTCATTTCAGACTTGTCATATTCTGCTAAAATAAAACATATAGTCTAATTTGAAATGTTCTCTTGTGGAAAGCATCTTAAAAATGTATATAACCTCTGTCCCAGTAATTCCATTAGGAATTTATCCAACCCAAAAATCTCAAATGCAGAAAAAGATCTATATTTTGGATACTAGGGCAGCATTCTTTAAAATTATGAAAATTGGAAGCAGCCAAAGTCTCCAAAAGACAGACTAATGGCTAAGCAATATAATATATCCACACTATGAAAAATAGCAATTGAATCTTCAAAATACATTTTATATGAAAAATTATTTATGGTATAATGTATGGTTTAAATGAGGCAAATTAAATCACATTTTGCAAAACAAAACATCTGCTTTTTATGAGACTGAAGGATCAGGAAGTACCTTTTTAACTATTTTTCTTTAAATGTTGGAATTATAAGTGATTTTAATTTTTTAACACTTTAATTTTTCTGAATTTTTAAAAAGATTTTATTTATTTATTTTTAGAGAGAGGGGAAGGGAAGGAGAAAGAGGGGGAGAGAAACATCAACATGTGGTTGCCTCTTACATGCCACCTACTGGGAACCTGGCCCGAATCCAGGCATGGATGCCTGGATTCCTGGAATCCAGTGCCCTAGACTGGGAATTGAACCAGCAACCCTTTGGTTCACAGGCCCATGCTCAATCCACTGAACCACACCTGCCAGGGCTCTGAATTTTTAGAACAGCCTCTAATAACTTATAGTTAACAAGAATACACATTTTAAAGCTATTTTTCTGTTGTTTCTCAAGAATAAGTGTTAATATGTAAAATTACATATTAACAATACTTCTTCAAGAACCCTAAACTGTTACTAAGTCATTTGATGCAGGCAGATATTTGAGTCTTCCTATTTTGAGAGTGGAAAGGAAGGGTAATCTGTAATCTAGTAGATGTGGAACATATCCTTTATCAGTTTTCTTTTTCATTTATTTTTATGTTTGCTTTTACTTGATTTTCTTGACCCTCTGGAATCAATTCTCCACCTTGTGGCCACAGGAGACCTTCCATCAGGCAAATCCAACCATGATACTCCCCTGAAAAAAGCCCTTTGATGACTCTATTGTCAATGAGGAATAAATTATTGCCTGTTCAGTCAATTCTCTCTCTGTTGAAAAATATCAAACCCAATATCAGTATGTTTAATTGAAAAGGATAATTGATTATCTTATATTCATTGGAAGAGACCTGGGTAACTAATGGAACTGGAGAAAGATCTATAGTAGACAGTCTCAAGCAATTCACCCTAACTTTCTTCTTATGTCATTTTCACATTCTCTCTCTCTCTCTCTCTCCACTGAATCTAGGCTTTATTGTCTACTACTACAATTGGATGTTTTTTGTGTAATTGGGAATATGATTGTTCTCAGCTCCAGATTAGCAACTTTAGCAGAAAGAAAATAATTCTTTCTATCAACATCTATATACTGTACTAATCTCATGGGAGGACTATGATTGAACTTGTTTGCATCACATGCCAACACCTAGCCTAATTCCTGTGCCCAGAGGACTAGAGTACCATGGCCAAGGGTGGGTCACATTGTTCCCTCCAACCAGTGGCAAGAGTGGAAGCCACATTCAAAGGGGACAGGAGTGTGCTGGAAAACACAGGGTAGTAATTAAGCTCCTCTATTTAAAAAAGGCCTTCATAAATAGATCCCTATCTACTTCTCAGTTCTTACCTGCTGTCACTTTTTTTGTGCCATACAGAACTACAGGCATTTTAAAACAGTCGATGCTGGTTTACAGTCTGTGCCTTTGCAAAAGGTGTTTCCTTAATTTGGAAACACCATAAATTATCCACCTTTCTCAACTAGAAAATATTTGCTCTTTTAGTTTCACTTCCTCTAAGAGGGTTTACTGACTCCTTCTGGTAAATGTTAATTTTCTTTGTATATATTTCCACTGTAGACATATTTTGCTTCCACACTATATGGTAAATCCTTTTAAGGGGTGGGGAGAGAGATAGAAATATCATTTCATTTAACTCCACAACATTAAATAAGACCCTTTATATATATTATATATATATATATATATATATATATATATATATAATATATATAAACATTTTAAAATGTGTTCAATAAATGTTGAATAAAAACAGGTTTTCTAAAAGGATACATGATAGGGAAAAGAAGGAATTAAATAAATTAACTTGGATAAAGTGGTTATCTACATATAAAGTAAATCATTGTGTCCCTGATTTATACTATATACCAAAATTAACTCCATTGAAAACATAAATTGAAAACATAAATGCCAAAAGCATAATTTAGAGACATTTTTAGAGGATACTGTTATAGTATCTTTCTGACCCTGGGAAAAAGAAAGGATTTATTTTTGTTTTAAAAAGAAATCCATAAAAGACTAAAATTTAACTATAGTAAAATTAGAAGTGTTCATCAGAAAATATATCTCAAAGAAAGTGTCTTAAGAAGTAAGCCCTAAGATAGAGAATATTGCGTGAGTAATTTATTGAGCACATGCTTTCAGAAGGAAACTTTAGGGAGACGAGAAAGGTGGTATAAAGTGGAGAAGGAGCTGAGCAAGGAAGGATATGGTTTCAGCTGCAGTCCAGCTTTAACCTAATCCCATGGGAAGCTCTGAAGCATGAGTTGTACCACAGGGCAAGTCTTGTTTTGAGAGAAGTGGGTCAGCATGTTGTATCTGTACAGCATCAGTCAGTTACGGGCTGGAGACTGACCCCTAGGGTTTGGGTAGGGCAGGTCTATTGCCCAAGTACAGGTCTTTTGACAAGGATGAAGTTGTAAACTATGAACAGTTAACATTTATTCACAAACAGCATCTCCTAGGAAAATAAAAAAGACAAGATACAGACTAGCAACTGGGGAGATGCAAATCAGCACTATAATGAGATACCATTTGACATCCACTTTACTGACAAAATATAAGAAGCCTGACAGTTACAATTATTGAAGAGAATGAGGACCATCAGGCTTCCTCATCCCAAACTTTGTTGGTGGGTTTATAAGTTTTTATCATCCCTTTGTAAAGGCAACTTGGCATTTGTCTTGTGAAGTTAAATATTTACATAATTTACAACTCAGCAATTCTTCTCCCAAGTATATACTCAAATGGATGCTAAAATATTCATGGCAGCATTATTCATACTAGCAAAAACAAAAAACATGAAAATGACCTAATTTTCTGTGCATAGTATAATTTTAAAATGATGGTATATTCATAAATTGGAATATTATTTAGCTGTGAAAATTAAGGAGCTACAACTATATAAAATAGTGGATAAATATTAGTAATATAATGCTTAATTAAGAAAATCAGTTTCCTAAAGGCTATATATAACATGATAATGTTGATATAATGTTCAAAAATAAGAAAAAATAATACCACTATACTAATTATTAAGAAACAAAGGAATGATAAACATAAAATTTAAATTGAACATACTTTAGGGTTGGGTGGTGAGATAGAAAAGGGGCACATAGATGTGGATAGTTAATGATAATGTTTATCATTATCATTAGTTGTATGAATGAGTGGTGGATTCACAGGTGTTAGTTATATTATCAAAAGTGAACACACATACACATAAAAAATCAGGGATGTGAGTTAAGTAGTGATGACTGTAATAAACCTAGGGATGTGATCAATCCAATTTTGTGCACCCAAGGTCTATTTAAATAAAAGCATCTCTACAAGGAATACATTTATAAGCACATGAGTTTAAGAATTCCAGTTAATTGAATATATTGCAATAAAATTGAAATCAAAAGAAAATTGATTTTCTGTCTTCCATTTATTTCCCATGTAATACTGGACAAAGACTTAAGAATCCCAATCATTTCACCTTCCTTATCTAAAGAATGGTAGTAAAAATAGCTGTCTTTACAGTCTTGTCTGGTTATCTTCAGATTCAGGAAAGACCATATCTGTGAGCTCACTATGAAAACTCTACATAGAAGTATAGAAAGACAGATAGGTACTCATACACACCAATACATATAGATGTGGGTGATGATGACGATTGAAGAATAGTCATGTCATCATAACAAAAAATATTTACTGAATGTGTGCTTTGTTCCAGGCATTAAGCTAAGCATAGTCCAGCTAGAGTTGTAGCCAGCAACTGTAATAAAAATTAATAAAGACTCACACAGAGATATGATCAAATGTTGTTGAAGTACAGGAGAAGGAATAATAGAGTGAATTGGAAATGACTTCACAGGAGGTAAAATTGTGGCAGATCTTGAAGGATAAGTAGTTTACCAAGAAGAAAGAAAGGAAAGAAGGTCTGCCAGGTAGCTTGAATGGTATGACTTAGCTGGGTTTAGTAAATATTCATTTTTTGAAGTTAGAGGTAGAAGGCCAAAGTGAAGTTCATCTGACAATAGAATAGTGACCAGAGCTCAAATTCCTGAAAGTAAAAATATTTATACTTTCCTGGCTGGTGTAGCTCAGTGGATTGAGCGCGGGCTGCGAACCAAAGCATCGCAGGTTCGATTCCCAGTCAGGGCACATGCCTGGGTTGCAGGCCACAGCCCCCAGCAACCGCACTTTGATGTTTCTCTCTCTCTCTCTCTCTCTCTCTTTTTCCCTCACTTCCCTCTCTAAAAATAAATAAATAAAATCTTTAAAAAATATTTATACTTGTCATGACTTAAAAAAAATAACTCATTGTATTTAATTTATCCTAAACTAATCTTTTTCCAAATATTTGTAAATTCCCTTCCCACAGAATATGTAAATTACTGAAATGAATTGTGCTTTCTGAATCTAAGGAGATATGAAACCCATTCATAGTTAATCTTTTGAAAAAGAAACTACTTTGTGAATCATATGAATACCACTTGTGTTATCACTATGAGATCATTTCCTCCATTCAGAGAAAAATAAACTTCAGGGCTGTATCACCTCCACAAAATTCATTAAAACTTAACTTTGAGTTTTAAGAAATGCCCTAAAGTTTTTCTTCACTCCAACTTCCCTACCATATTTATTCTTGAAATGAGCCCTGGGTCTTTTCTTGTATTTATTAAACTCTGAGAAAAAAACCACAGGGCCCACATCATTTGGAGAACTTTAATTCAAGAGCTTAAAAAAACCCTCCAACCAACTATAATCAAAAGATGATCATATTACTCATTACTACTGTATGAATAGGGCCTTTTAATGTCTTGCTTTATTTTAGCAATGTTGGACATGGATGACTGTTTTCTTGTATAATAGAACCCTGTATTTTGGATGCTTAATTACTTTGAGTGAATGTCCCATTGTTTCTTACTGTGTTACAGAAAAGATAAGTGCCATTTCAAATATTGGTCATCAAATTTTTAATTCTTATATTAATTACTTTTTTCTATGGGTTTAAAATTGCTATTCTCCTTGATTTAGATGGCTTCATTTTGGCAGAGAAAGTAAACAATTTCTGGAAGGCCATAACATATCTTAGGGCTAATTTAGTGTCTTTCAGCAAATCTAGGGCATCATTTGGTATATTAAAAGTCAAAGTCTCTTAGATAGACAGACAGACAATCTTTCCTCATAAATGTTGTTATTCCCCATGTTCCTCCTTTGTCCATATTTTCATCTTGCTTAAAAGGCTTTCTGTGGGTTATCTCATCTAGCCTGATAATTATAATTATCATCTATAAGCTAATTATTTCCAAATTTCTACCTTATCTCATTTTCCCCCATCTCCAAATCCATATATTCAAATTTATGTATCGATTTGAATGTTCCAATGCATCTCAGTTTTACCATTTTCAGAATGCAATCTTGTCCTCCTACCTTGCTGTTCTACCTATATTCCAATATTTATGTAATCACCTCCAACAAGAAACCTGGGATCATCACTGACCCTTTTCTTCAATAGACCAATTTACAAGTCTTGGACATGGTTATCTCTAAAGATTTAATGTTCCTTTGTTTTTATTTCGACTATCATTTCCTTAGCTCTAACCATTATTCCTTGTCCCCATTACTGTAATTTCCTTAATTTTCTTAAATAATTTCCTGCTTTCATTCCTTTGTCCTTCACATTTATGCTTCATGTACTTGTAGGAATGCACTATCTAAAATGAAAATATAAATGCTTCTCTATTGCTTCAAACCTTTCAATGGCTTCAAATTGCCCTTAGGCAGCATGGTGTACATAGGTCATCATAGTCTGGCTAATTATCTGTTCAGACCTAGGCCTTGCCATGCCCTTCTTCATGTCCTAAAGTCCCAGCACACTGAACTATTGGCAGTTCCCTGAATTTTCTATACTCTTTTTACCTCAATGACTTTGAATGTTCTTTTTGTATGAAATATCATTCCCTTTCTTTCCATTTGTCATATTCATCTCCTTTCTTTAAGGATAGCTCAAGCTTTGTCTCATTTTAGATGTCTTTCCTTATTTCTGGAAAGAAATAACCATTTCCTCATTTTCTGTGTATACAGATTTTTTCACTCAGTCATAGCATCCATGGTACTGATGGCTTTTGTTTATTCACGTGTCAATGACCCCCCCCCACACACACACTGAATTATAAGCATTTTAAGGCTATGTTTTAAACATCCTGTCCCAAGCACACTGATCTGTACCTGACCCAGAATAGGAGTCTAGGAAAGATTAGTTTAATCGTTTACTGGATTTCTTGAAGAAACAAAATGAGAGCCACAAAGTATGTAATTCTTTCTCTCCTGTCCTCATTTCAGTCTAAGCATTAAATTTTTTCCTAAGATGATTATGGAAATGCCCACATTCTTTATGAAAAACCCTACCTTTTACTGGCAGAGGTATTGTCTGGTTCTGTGGCCACAAGACAATGACACAAGAGGGTAACAGTCCAACATCAATACTGTTTACAAGACTCAAACTACTTACCTCCAAATCCACCACTTGCCTAAGGACACAACACTGGGAAGAGATGGAGCTGAGATTCAAATATAGCTCAGTTTGAGTTGTGCCAAGCCCACACAGCTCTTTCTTCCATTCAGTTACTCTTCCAGCTGAGGTAAAATTCTGGGCCTGCTTTTCTTTTTCTACAATCAAGGAGTCTCTATGACTAAACTCCTTTGATCAAATAAAAGCATATGCTTCTGGTCAAACAAGCAATAAGTTACAGCCTAAACTCCTACTTAATAAATTGTTGCCTCCTTGAGAGAAAGAAAGTATGTAAAAAAAATAGCTTTGCTGAAACATACATTTAATTGGCATTGCCAAATAGTACATTTATCCACATTTATCCATTTAGTCTCAAGCATATGCATTCAGGTTATTTCACTATTTTCCCCAAGAAGAGGGATGGTAGAGAGTAGCTATGTTCCATTTGCATAGCTAGGTACATATATCCAGATGCTTCTTCCCACAACAAAGAAATGATATGCTTCAAAAATTAGGTTTAAACTTTAAAAACTTATAAACCACTTGTAAACTAGAAAAACTGATAGTTTTAAAAAATGAATTATTTTTTTAAAATGTCCACTTATTGAGGTTTCAAACAAAAAAAAATTGTAGATTCATCCAGAACCAATGAATGAATAAAAATAATACAATAACAATAATGGTCATAATAACAATAACAATAAAGTTTTAATAACAATAGCAATTGTAATAATATTAAAAACTATTTGCCAAGTTTATTTTTAAGTACTCTCATGTATGTTAATCTATTTAATCTTCACAGTTACTCTGCAGTAGATACAATTATTTTCTCCATCCAATAAGATGTTACTTAAAATCTCCTCATGAAATGCAGAGATTAAGTTACTTGCCCATATGCACCCAGCAATGAGTGATAGAACTAGGATTTAAAATCTGGAAGTCTGGATTCAGAATCTGTGTTCTTAGCCACTATAATTCCTCAATGAATGATCATTACAGATGCTACACTATAAAATGCATGTATGAAGTCTATCTGGAGAGTATCCAGCCATGCAATATGAAAAATAGAGACCTTTATTGAAGATACAAGATACATTGTATCTACAAAATACAACATTGAACATAGAACAGTTATGCCTCAGTCCCCTTCAAAGTAGGCACCTTGGGACCTCACACAGTTCTAGTCATCATCAGCTGCCCCATCATAGTTTCTTGAATCTCATCAATGGTCTGAAATCTCTTTCCTTTCAAAGGTGATTTTGGTTTCAAGAAAAGAAAGAAGTCACAAGGTGCCAAATCTGGGCTATAGTGGGGCTGAGTTACCTGGGTGATTTGATGTTTCACCAAAAGACTCTGTATGACATGTGATGCATAAGCAGGTGTGTTGTCCAGATGAAGCTGAAAATCACCAGTTGCCCATAGCTGCAGCCTTCTGAATTATCCAAATAGTTTCTGTGGAGGAATGTTCAAACTTAATGCAAAATTTGATGCAGATTCATTGCTCTACTTGCTCAGTCATTTTGAGTGTGACAGCCACACAGTACACATGCTCACTCAAAGGCATCTACCGCTTCCCCTGACTAGTACAGTGAAGTTGTCATTGTTCGCCCATGGACATTCCAGTCCACTCTCCTTGGCTGCCAGGCTACATCGATGTCACGTAAACTGTTCTTATTATAGTAACAATAGTTGGACTTTTTCTGGACAGACCTTGTATGTATATGTGTTTGCATGCACTCAAATCGCAAATCATAATGAACATAAATTTGTATATACATATATACATTTATATGAATACACTATGTATAGACACATTCTCCCATGTGTTATATGATTGTATATAAATGGAGAAATATATGTTTATATAGATATACAAATACAAAAATATATAACATGTGATAAATATAGAATATAGTATAGCAATGGCTTTAGTAACAATTTCTGCAATAATTCAATTGGATCTCTTAAGTCTAACAATATAAAAATGAGAAAAAAATTTCCCTTACAATTATATTTAGCAAATGTTTTCCAGAAAATATTGTTTAATCACTTCAGGGAAGCAGAACTTTCTAAGGCTGTAGCCAAGTTAAACTTTTGAAAATTGTTTTTGTAATGTTTACCCAGTGAGATCATATTTTCATTGCCCTGATGAAATACAGGTGCAAAGTCTAAATACATCAGCCCCCATAGTGCCATTTCCTGCCGAGTTCCTTCCTTAGCATGGCTGAAATCCTTCCACTTCTTCCTACCTCTGTCCTGAACCCAAGAATTTGAATTAATGTGATCCTAATAATATCCACTGAAGGAGAAAATAGAAAAAAATGCTATTTATTCATTAACCTGTCAGTAACTTTAATAAGAGTTATTTCATTGAAGTGACTCAATGACATTATGTGATATGCATTGTTTTTACAAAGGAGAAACATGGGCCCATAGAAGTTCAGCAACATACTCAGGAAGACAAAGCTTTGAAGTGGTGGAACCAGAAACTTTGGTGTTCCCTGGTAGTCATAGCAGAAAGGAAAGGAAAATAGAATTGTAGAATACCATTATTGGAAGGGGCTTTATTTACCCCAGTGTAATTGACTGTTTGCTTTGTACTCATAGAGGGAGATGAATAATCTTATTCACATTTGAATTTCCAGCCACATGCATTGTGTTGACAGAGAGTATGCACTGGATAGTTGCTTATTTTTTAATTGATTTTAAAAGTACATTACAATGGGTGAACATGTAATCAAACATTGACTAATGTAGTCAAACATTTTGCTATCTTTGTCATATACCTTCTCTCCTTTACTGAACTCCAGCATAGCCTTCTAACATTGCATTTGAGGAATCAGAGGTCTAGATATGTAAAGCAATTTATCCAATGACACCAAATGAGATTGGAAGTGACCATTTGGAATTAGTGCTCTTCGCATGCTACACAAAATAATTCTTCATTACTGGTACCTGTGTGTTTAGATGACTTGAACTAAACATTTGAAATAAACAGAAAAGACAACTATAGATTCCTTACCCATCTAAATTGCCACTGCCAGTTCACAGACCAGATGGAAAGAATGTTCACTCCTAATAGTGCTAGGAGGTTAAGGCATCATTATTGTTTCATGAGCAGGGTGGCAGCACCCTCCAGCCTGCAGCCCAGACCCCTGTGCTCACATGGTTAGGGCCAGAGCTGCCACCCATGAACTGGAAGGGTAATAAATAACCTCTTCTGGGGATTCAGACCCACATATCCCTACATGAAAAATAAAGTGTTTTTTTTTTTCTTTTTAATTCAATCACATACCCAACTGGCAATCTTGCATATCAAAATGGGAATCCTGGGAGGCTGTTGGAATATGCAGATCAACAGAAGCTAATTAGCATTAACTTGCAGCCATCCCGAACTGATTGGCAGCACAGCTGTGGGGACCCAACAAAACATGCTGAGTTGCATGTTTGTCAGGCCACCTGCCACTTGGAGGAATCCAAAATAGTGCAAACCACTGTGCCATAATAACTCAGTGGCCTTAGTTTGGGGAGTATAAGGAACAGACATATTTGGATTATGCAGTAATTAGTGCCACCTTCACCTGACAAAACCAACAATAGGCTCCATGGCAGTACCTTCCTCATCTGACAGGTTGATGTCTTAATTGAGACTGACAGCTTCTATCTGAGACTCCAAGTTTTTCATAAACTTTGCATTCTTACTCAGGGTCAATACAGGTTGCAGGCATTGAGACTGTAGTACAATTTGATTTCCAGCTTCCCGGAGCTTCATGTTTGTTTCTTACATCAAGTGCACATTTTAGGACTAAACACAAAAGACATTAGGGCAAGTACAGGGAGCATGGGAGCCAGAGATCTGGCTGGATGACCTTATGTAAGCTACCTAACTTCCTAAATCCTAGCCTCCTTATCTGAATTAGGGTATTTTATGAAGTTACTGTAAGCATTGAATGAGGTAATGTATGAAAAGTCCTAGCACCAAAGTAGGGGCTCAGTAAGTGGCGGTCATTGTTCTTTTATAGCAATCAAAACACACACATACACACACCAGAGAACAGAGGAGCTGACCATTGGGATCCAATGTTTATGACATGTCAGTGGAGACCATTGTAATAATATTTATGAATCAAATCACTATCATTTTTATTTGGAAAATTTGCAAAGTATATTACAAACCTTCATTTTATTCTCTCCAGGTCTCAGCCATGTATATGGAAAGTGAACTTTAATAATTACAATGGCAATTACTAACATTTATTGAGAAATTACTATATGCCATACATACATACATACATACATATGATCTTATCTAATCCTCACATGCCCAGAAGATGAGTACTATTAACATCTCAAATTGAAAATGTAAAAACAAGAAACAACAACACAACAATGACAAGCTAAAGCTCAGAAGGCCTAGTAGCTTGTCAAAAGTCAAACCTTCTGTCATCCTGCAGAGTTTTCATCATCCTGCAGTACTTTCGTCATCCTGCAGATGCTTGATGAGCCAAATAATAGCTATACATAAGATATCCTTGGGTTGTACTTCACTCTTATTACAGAATTGAGCTCCCTGTTAAAAAAAGTCTTCAAGGAGAAATTGAAAACTCCCTCAATTGTAGAAAAGAGGTATGCAGTTAGTGCAAGGTTGAGGGGATTGTTAGGTTTCATCTTAGTGGCTTTTAAGATTCATTACAAATATGAGACTCTCTCCTTGACATATTTATTTCATTTTTATTATAGTTAAGTGAAAAGTCATCTAAAGATTCTTTCAGTTCTTGTAGTCGAGGCAGGTGAAGCAATAACAGCTTCAGTTTTAACAGAATTTTAACAATGTTGACCCTTGGAGGGCAGGATTGAGTGGCCTGAACCTCAAGGGGAATAATTACCCTCTTTTGGATCTGGCAATATTAGTTCTGCCAATCCACTTCACGGTGATGTTCTGAGATACTGTGGGTTTGCTTTTGTGGAAGTTTCAGTTGTACTTAAAATTGCAAAAATCCCTCTGCCTGTCCATTAGTGAATCTTTTGAAATTGCCTGCCAGAGTAAGTTCACTCACTATGCCAGGAATCCTCTTAGTCACGTTCAGCCGCCCCTGACTACCATTGCTGGTAACCCCCACTACCTTTACACGTGGCTTATGAAATTTCATAAAAGAATATTACACTTGAAACAGATAAAATACCAACTCTGAGGTGGCCAAATAGGTTTCAGCTTGTATCTTGGCTATCATGTTTGGTAATGGCAGCTGGAACACCAGGTGGAGTTGGCTTCAAAGTCCCATTCTAGCTCTCTAGGAAAGAGTGAGAATGAGCTCAATGGATCAGGAACCAAGTAAGTGTCAGTTCTACTTTAAATTGCTTTCAACCATTGACTGCTTTCTTAAGTAGGTTTAGGTTGGAGCATAGCAGTCAGAGAGCATGACAGCACGATATACCAGGATGGGAAAAATAGAGTTGTGAAGATAAATAGGGTAATTTCAGTTAGGTTTTCCCTTATTGACATTATCCAATAAAGAAGTAAAAAATAAGCAACTAACATTTCAAGAGCATCTAGTGTGTTTAAAGAACTCTAGCACACACTATCACAATCAATCATTTGACAGATGGAAAAAACTAAAGATTCAGACTTGGACAGGGTGATAGAGCTAGCAAATGGTGACAAGATTGGAGTGCAGTCCTCATTTATGCTTATGGCCATCCTCTCTTTGTTAAACAATTCCATCTCTTAGCCCGGAATGCAAGAGCCATATCAGTTAAAGAATGTAGTATGGAAGTCTACAGTGTGACACAGAGGGTTCTATCTCCCTCTCTGTTATTAGTAACCCTGGATAAGTCACCTATCATAACTACATTAAAAGCTACATTTTATTGAGTCAGGGCATACAATAAGCTCTCAACCTGATTGCTAATTTATTTTCTTATGCTTCTCTATGAGGGTCATGCAATTAACTTTATTTTACAGGTAAGGTTCTGGGAGGATGAATCATTTTTAAAAGAAGTATCTGGTCAGTATTTGGGGTACAAGTCCAGGTCAGATAGGATCCAAACCCAAGCTCTTAACAAATCCATTAGGAACCTCAGTTGTAAAATAATTTTCAGAATAAATGAAGATGTTGGTGAAATTAATGCTATAAGAGGTGATATGAAAGGGGGGAGATACACATTCGGGGGACTGCTGGGACAGACATTGTATTGATAAGAGAATAGATGGTAGGTGGTAAAGATAAGCTTTGTAATGTCTCTAAAGTGCCTATGCAGAGTGTAGAACAACTAACTCTGAATTCTGCCTTCATCTTCACCTCTGCCCTATGTTGTGAGACTCTGACTAACACTCGGGGGAGTATCAGCTCTCAAACTCAACCCCGGTTCTTTGAGGGCTCCTCATCTTACCAGCATGGGCTGCTAACAAAGTACTATAAATCAGGTAGTTTATCAACAGCTAGCTCTCTGGCCTCCTTCTGCCGAGTATAAGTGTCTTTATGATGCCCAGGACAAGCGCCTTCACTCCTGCAGGTAACCACATAGAAAGCACCAGTGCAGCAAAGAAGACCTTCACCATAGTTTGTCTTTGTCAAAAATCCTTCATGTTAAGGCTCTCATTCTTGATCTTGGTTTTCTGGAATTCTGATTTCCAGTTCTTCCTAAAATATACCTCACAGTGATCTTCTGTATCAACAGCTTCCTAACACTTTGTTAATTTTTCTCCCCGCTTATGGACCAAACCTGGTACTTGCTTGTTCAGCTGTGGTGCTGGTGCAGTTTGCCTTGGACTCTGTTTCTGACCAACAGAACTGCCTTAGCAACAGGAGCTGATATTATTAATCCATAGGAAGAGTCTAGGGCTCAACATATTTTTGATTCAGGCTTTTATAATCTAGGAGTTCCAAAATGGTACATGAAGGCAAAGTGGAACTTAAAGCCTTTGGCCAGTATAGTATTTTTTTTTAAACAGCTTTACTGAGGTATAATTTATGTGCAACCATCAACACACTCTAACTTTAGAAAATTTCTATCTCCCCCACAACAAAAAAAATGTAGTGTCCCTTTGCAATCACGCCCTGTTTCCACCCTAGGCCAACATGAATCCTCTTCCTGTCTCTACAGGTTCACCTTTTCCAGATATTTCCTAGAAATGTAATCATTCAATATGTCGCTTTTATGTCTAACTTCTTTCACTTTGCATAATGTTTTTGTGGTTCATTTACACTGTAGAATGTTAGTACATTGTTCCTTTTTATTACTAAATAGTATTCCATGAAATGGGCATACTACATTTTGTATATGCATTTCCCAGTTGATGGGCATTTGGGTTGTTTCCCCCTTTTTTCTATTATGAATAATGCTGCTATGAACTGCTATTCATGTACAAGTTTGGGTAGACATATGTTTTCATTTCTCTTGTATAGATGCCAAAGAGTGGAAATACTGGGTCATATGGTAAATCTATGTTTAACACTTAAAGAAACTGCCAAACAATTTTCCAAAGTGGCTGCATCGCTTAACATTCCAATTCCCAGTTTCTCCACATTTACATTAACACTTGTTTTTGTCTCTTTCTGATTACAGCCATTCTAGTGAAGTAATATCCCATTATGGTTTTAATTTGTACTTCCCTAATGCCTAGTGATGTTGGGCATCTTTTCACGGGATTATTGGCCCATACGTTTTTTTTAGGTATAATGCCCATTAAAAAATTTTGTGCATTTTTAAATTGGTTTATTTTTTAATTCTAGATATGAGTTTCTTACCAGATACATGATTTGCAAATATTTTCTCCTAATCTGTGACTTGTCTTTCTCACTTTCCTAGTAGTGTCTTTTGAAGTGCAAAAGTTTTTAATTTTGATAAAATCCAATTTATAAGTTTTATATTTTATTTCTTGAGCATTTAATGCTATATCTAAGGAATATTTGCCTATATACAGCTCACAAAAATGTACTCCTCTGTTCTCTCTTAACATTTTAAAGATATTTTTAGCTCTTCTATTTCATTCTAGGATCCATTTAGAGTTAATTTCTGTGAGGTAAGGGGAGAAATTCATTCTTTAGCATATGAATATCTGGTTGAATACTATTTCTCTAAAAAGCTGTTCTTTCTACATTAATTTGTCTTGACACTTTTGTCAAAAATCAACTGACCATGATTATGAGGGTTTACTCTATTCCATTTTTTATATGATATCTTTATGCTGGTACCACTGTGTCTTGATTGTGTCTTTGTTGTAACTTTCTAGTAACTTTTTTCCTTTTTATTGAATTTATTGGGATGAGACTAACAAAATTATAGAGGTTTCAGGTGCACAATTCCATAATACATCATCTGTACATTGTGTTCACCACCCCAAGTCAGGTCTCCATCCATCACCATTTATCCCCTCCATACTTCGCTCTACCTCCTCCCAACACCCTCGTCAGCCCACCCAGGGCTGTTGTTTGTACCCATGAGTTTTTTTATCTTTTTTTCTCAGTTCTTCATACACCCTTCCACCAAGCCCTCCAACCACCCCCACCTAACAGCTGTTAGCCTCTCTCTGTCCTTTTTGTTTGTTAGTTCATTTTATTCATTAGATTCCACATATAATGAGAGCACATGGTACTTGTCTTTCTCTGACTGGCTTATTTCACTTAGCATAATGTTCTCCAAGTCCATCCATGCTGTTGCAAAGGGTAAGATTTCCTTCTTTTTTGATGGTTGAATAAAAAATTGTGTGAACATACCACAGTCTTTTTATCCACTTACCTACTGATGGACACCTGGGCTGCTTCCAAATCTCTGCTGCTGTAAATAACACTGCAATGAACATAGGGGTGCACATGCTCTTTCAAATTAGTGTTTTGGGTTTCTTTGGGTAATTTCCCAGAAGTGTAATTGCTGGGTCATAAGGTATTTCCATTTTTTATTGTTTGAACTAATCCCATATTTCTTTCTACAGTGGCTGCAGCAGTCTGCATTTCCACCAAGAGCACATGAGTGTTCCCTTTTCTCCACATCCTTGCCAGCACTTGTTATTTATTTATTTTTATCCTCATATGAGGACATTTTTCCATTGCTTTTAGAAAGGAAGGAAGGGAAGAGAGAGAAATATTGATGAAAGATTGCCTCCCATATGCACCTGGACTGGGGATCATAAATTCCAGGGCTTGGGATTGAACCTGCAACCTTTCAGCTACAATACAACACTCCAAACAACTGAGCCACACCAGCCAGGGTGACAATACTTGTTTTTTGTTGACTTATTGATAGTGGCTATTTTGACAGGTGTGAAGTTTTCATTTGTATTTCTGTATTAGTGACATTGAGCATATTTTCATAAGTCTATAGGATATCTATCTGTATGACCTCTTTGGAGAAGTGTTTATATAGGTGCTTTGACCATTTTTTTATTAGTTTGCTTGTATTTTTATGTTGAGTTGTGTAAGTTTTTTATAAATTTTGGATATTAACCCCTTATCTGATGTATCATTGATGAAAGCATTCTTCCATTCAATGGGTTGTTTTTTCATTTTGTTGATGGTTTCTTTTGCTGTGCAAAAACTTTTTAGTTTTATGTAGTCCCATTTGTTTATTTTTTTCTTTTGTTTCACTTGCTGAAGGATATGTCAGAAGAAAATACTGCTACAGGAAATGTCAGATTTTACTGCTTATGTTTTCTTTTAGGATTTTGTATCATTTCTAGTTTTACATTTAAGTGTTTAATCCACTTGAGTTTATTCTGGTATATGGTGTAAGAAGGCAGTCTAGTTTCATTGATTTTTTTTTTTTTTTTGCACATATCTGTCCAAATTTCCCAATGTCATTTACTGAGTAGACTATCTTTAGCCCACTGTATATTCTTGCCATCTTTGTCAAATATTAATTGGCCATAAAGGTGTGGGTTTATTTCTGGGCTCCCTATTCTGTTCCATTGATCTATATGTCTGTTTTTATGCCAGTGCCATGCTGTTTTGATTACTATGGGCATGTAGTATAGTTTGATATCTGGTAGTATGATTCCTCCAATTTTGTTCTTCTCTCTCAAAATTGCTCTTACTCTTGGGGGGTCTTTGTAGTTTGATTGAAACTTTTGGAATACTTTTTCTAATTCTACTCCAGTAGTATCTTGATAGGAATTATGTTGAATCTATAGATTGATTTGGGTAGTATGCATATTTTAATGATGTTAATTCTTCCTAACCATGGACACAGTATATGCTTCTACCTATTTATATCTTCAGTTTTTTTAATGTCTTATAATTTTCCAAGTACAGGTCTTTTACATCATTGGTTAGATTTATTCCTAGGTATTTTTTAAAGCAATTGTAAATTGGATGATTTTCTTAGCTACCCTTTCTGATAGTTCATTATTGGTGTATAAAAATACAACTAATTTCTAGGTATTTATTTTGTATCCTGCTACTTTACTAAATTCATTTCAGTTCCAGTAGTCTTTTTGTTGGAGTCTGTAGGGTTTTCTAGTGCTTTTTAAGTCAAGAAGTGTGAATCCTCCAGGTTTGTTCTTCTCTTTCAAGATTGTTTTGGCTATTTAGACCCTTTACATTCCCATCTGAATTTTAGAATTAATTTGTCAATTTCCGCAAAACTATCAGCTGGGATTTTTGAGAGGGATTTTTCCAAGGCTTTGAAGCACAGCATTTTAAACCTTTGAAACTTGAAATTAGGCGCTTTTGGGAGGGAAAGGTGCTCTCCAATTGCCCCAATTTCCACTGCTTTTTATTACTTTATTCCAGATTGTTACACACATTACATGACCAACTTGGTCCCTGAAGTATTTGGAATTTCAACTTGATTTCTCTGCTTATGGATGCCAAATGAGGAGTGCAGGAAGGATGGTAAAGATCAGAGCACTCTAAGCTTATTATTGATAAACAGTTATCAACAGTTATATAATTTTTCTGAGCATCAGTTATATGTTTGATGATATTTGAGACCTTTTACAGATACACTATTATCCATATAACACATCTGCAAAGTAGGCATCATTATTCCTGTTTTATAGATAATTACTAGACAAAATATTTATTTCCCCCCAATAATTATGCTGCATTTTTGCCTATTCCAGTTGGCAGTGTTTCTACACCTTGGAATCTCATGGCATTCTCCCTGGACCCCTCAGGACATGCAAAAATATTCCACCTTTTATTTTACTCATTTTATGTACATCTTAGCCCATACTAACTGAAAATATCTGAGGACACAGACTTATGGTATCCCAGATGGTGCCTTCTACAGCAAAGACTGACCATGATCGTGCATTCATATTTTCTGCATCAGTCAGTATACCAACCAATAATTAAATGAGGTTTTAATGTGAGGGTTTTTTTGAAGAGGCAAGATTTTCAGTTTCATTTTATATTTATTTCCAATAACATTCTAGAAAATTGAAAACATTTTGGAGAACTTGTGTGACTAAAATTTCCTTTGTAAGTACATACAAATAAGTTCTAATATATAGAATTTCAAAATTGGTCTATAGATTGTAATTATGTTACTTAAGTGTCCTGACCAGTAAGTTTACATTTATTTTAGGATTGTTTTAGAGCTTTCCGAACCCTCCCCCACATATGGCCCATGAATTACCCACCTTTCTTGGTACCCTTATGTCATGAGTTCATGAGAATATTTTATATGTCTCCTTGTCAAATTGGACAGATACAACTCAGCCTTGATCATATCTGATCCCAGTGTCAAAATCGCATTGTAGAACTTGTTTTGCTGGCTGCCAGTGCTTTTTGTTCTGTGTTTTGTGATGGAAATATGCAGGGTGAAACAGTTTTGTCTCTTATAATGCTGCCAGTTTTGTCTCTTATAATGCTGCTGAGTTCTTGTTTTTTTTCTGAAGAGCAATTCAGGAGTGAAACCATGATTATGATGTTTTTGTCTTATTGACTTGCTTACTCTATCAGTAAATCAAGAGTATACTTTATGATATTTTAAAGCTAAATTAACAATATGAACATCAAGTTGCTGTAGTCTCAATGATCAATTTTAAAGTGCTTTCCTGCCCACTCTGAGAATGTTTTGAGATTGTAGCAGGAAATACTTTAGAATTCCACAGTCCCAAATAATATGCAAGCCAGGCAATGGAGCACACCTTATTCCAACATTAAATCCTGAGCATCTACCTAGTGCCTGACATATGTCTGTGCTTAAATAGAAATTTTCCTTTCCACATCTATCTTTCTGGGGTTTTTTTTCTTTTTTTTTCCTCTCAGCTTAATGGTTTCCAATCATCTCTGAGCTGACCAGGTTTCATATGAAAAATATAATTATGGCTAGATATTATTACAGATCAGAGGGGCTCCTTCCTCCCACAGAGTGATTTGAGTGCTCCTGGGGCACTGAGAGCAATTTAAGGCCTTTTTCTGTTTATTGTGTTGCCCCCACATGGGCAGGAGATAACTCTTAACTCTTTTGCTGGTTTTGGAGGTGCCTCTAAGGTTGGATGCCAGACAGCTAGGCTGACTGGACATTTTAAAAGTATTCAAATACAAATATCACAAGATGTTCTTTTATTTGCTTAATTATTCTGGAGATAAATACAGAACATCTACCATGGACCAGTCCCTATGTTGGGGATAAAAGATGCAGACAAACTCTCTGTCCTCAAGAAGCTTCCAGCACAGTCGGGCAGGGCAGACACAGCAGACCTGGCTGTGCTGTGCCGAGTGCTGCACTGGAGGGATGAGTACTGTGCTCTGCGGGAGAAGAGAGTGAAGAATGTTGCCTGGGGGCTGGGGAGTGTGTTTACCCTGTTGGTGTGCGTATTCTTACATCACTGGAAGCCCTGAGGAAAATTTTTACACATACTGATTTGGCAAGATAATATTTGTAAAATATTTTGTGTCCTCAGATCATAAGGGAAACAATTCATATGGCATAGCAGGACATGAAGCACCAGTCTAACACTGGATTAATACTTTCAAAGTATTTACAGTCATCACTGTGAAATAACCTAGAAAAATTCTAATTACCTTGAGACAATGGATGCAAATTGAAACTTGCTGGACAAACAAATGTTTCATCTAGCCAAGAATATCTTTTACCTAATTTGCTAGTGTTAAGAAGATCCTTTCTTTCCTCTCCTCCCTTTTATCCCTTCCCCCAATCCTCTCACCTCACTTCAAGTATTTTTGAACACTTGCCATGTGTTCTCTACTAGGTGCCGAGCATGCAAAGATGGGTGAAACAGTTTGGCAGGGGAGAAAAATAAACAAGTCATTTCTGTTTACTAGGACACAGACTCTAATAGATGTGTGTACGATGCCGAGGATGGTTCAAGAAACAGCAATCATATCTGCCTCTTTGGAATCTAGCAAGTCTTCTGAGATGGGGTGATATTTGAACAGGGTAGTGACAGGTACACATTGTTTCATGTGCGAGGTCTTTTTCATGACCTAATTAATGTCTGGACAGTTTTAGCAATCTATGCGGTTGAGTTGAATCTTCATAAAAATAATGTATATGTTATAAATTCAAATTTTATTTCTGCAAATCTATACATTTAATAGAAAACAACTTCATGAATATTCTTCTGAAGCATTGTTTAAAAGGAAAGCTGGATTGGCTGAGGTTCCTTGAAAATAAGTTTGATGAAATTTGGTCTAAATTTCTTTGTTCTTAATGTCTTCTGGAGTATAAAGGGTCACTAAATGTTTTTGAAATGCAATTCTAATAGATAGGTACTTTCCACAGCAATCACGTAAGTTTATGCAACCTGTTCAAGTCCAACTGCAAGGGGACCATTCAGAAATAAAGACTGTAATGTGAATTTAAAATGATATCTTATTTGGATCCTCTGTCTTTTTATGTGTGTGTATGCATGTATATATACGTGTATGTAGATATATACATGTATAAGTGTGTATATGTATATTTGTACACATATGTATATGTATATGCATTTATATATTAAATGTTTTGGAGTGACATTGGTTAATAAGACTAAATAGGTTTCAAGTGTACATTTCTGTGACACATGATCGGTATGTTGCATTGTGTGCCCATCATGCAAAGTTGGACCATCTTCTGTCACCATATATTTGCCCCCCTTTACCTTTTACTACTCCCTCACCCCCTTTCCCTCTGGTAACTACCAAACTGATGTCTGTGTCTGTGACTTTTTGTTCAATTATTACTTTTAGTTTTAGATGCACATATGAGAAAAATCACATGGTTCTTAGTGTTTTCTGACTTATCTCAGTATGATATTCTCAAGATCCACCCATGTTATTGCAAATGGCAGTATTTCCTTTCTTATTGCTGAGTAGTATTCCAATGTGTCTATGCACCACATCTTCTTTATCCAGTCATCTAGCAAAGAATACTTCAGTTGTTTTCATGTCTTGGCCACTGTGAATAATACTGTAATGAACATAGGAGTGCATATATCTTTGTGAATAATTGTTTCAAGTTCTTTAGGTAAATACACAGAAGAGGGGTTGCAGATCATACAGTAACTCTACTCTTAATTTTTGAGGAACCTCCATACTGTTTTCATGGTGTCAGTACCAGTTTACATTCCCACCAGCAGTGAATTAGGATTCCTTGTTCTCTACAAACTCTCCAACATTTGTTACTTTTCTTGTTGACAATAGCCATTCTAACAGGTATAAGATGGATCATCTCATTGTAGTTTTGATTTGCATTTTCCTAACAGCTAGTGAAGTTGAGCATCTTTTCATATCTCTGTTGGCTGTTTGTATGTCTTCCTGGGAGAATTGTCTGTTCAGGGCCTCTGCCCATTTTTTATTGGATTATTTGTTTATTTGGAGTTTAGTTCTATGAATTCTTTATACATTTTGAATCTTAACCCCTTGTCAAAGCTGTTGTTTGCAAATATCTTCCATTTGATTGGTTTCCTTTTTGTTTTGTTGGTAGTTTATTTGCTGTACAGACACTTTTTAGTTTAGTCCCATTCATTTATTTTTGCCTTTACTTCCCTTGCCTATGGAGAATTAATTTTTTGGCTCTCAATTATGTTCTCTTGATCTCTGTGTTCATTTTTCTGCCAGTGCTATGCTGTTTTGATTATCATCACTTGGCATTATAATTTTAAGTCAGCTAGTGTGCTACCTCCATCTTTGTTCTTTTTTTCTCAGGATTGCTTTGGCTATTCGAGGTCTTTTGTTGTTTCACATGAATCTCATAATGTTTTGTTCTATTACTTTAAAAGTGGCATGGGGGTTTGATGGGGATTGTATTAAGTTCATATATTGCTTTGGGTAATATGGGCATTTTAACTATGTTGATGCTTCCAATCAATGAAAACATAACATCTTTCCAATTCATTGCATCTTTTCCAATGTCTTTTCATAATGCTTTGTAGTTTTTAATATATAGGTCCTTCACATCTTTTGTTAAGTTCATTCCTAGGTATTTTATTCCTTTTGTTGCAATTGCAAAATAATTTTTTTCATTTCTTTTTCTGAAATTAGCCTCACTAAGGAAAAATAGAAAAGGCTCAAACAAAACCAGAAATGAAAGGGCAGTTACCACAGACATCACAGAAATACAGAGGATCATAGTAGAATACTATGAAAGATTATATGCCACCAAATTCAATAACCTAGAAGAAGTGAATACATTCCTAGAAATATATAACCTCCCTAGGCTGAATCATGAAGAACTACAACATCTAAATAGATTGATCAACAGTTAGGAAATTGAAACAACCATCAAAAACGGTCCCAAAAGTAAAAGTCTAGAACAAAATAAAATCGAAGGCATCGATACATGGAACAGACTGACAGATCTCAGAGGAATGGGGGAGGGAGAAAGGAACTGGAAAAGATTAGCCAAAGAACATTTATGCACATATGCATAGCCCATGAACACAGACAACACTGTAGTAAAGGCCAGAGGTCTCAAGAGCTGGGGAGAGGGCCAGAGTGGGGAAAGGAGGGGGACATCTGTAAAGTGTCAACAATTTAAGAGAAAAGTAAAAGTGTAGGACCAAATGGCTTCACTAGTGAATTCTACCATTCAAAGATTTGATACTTATCCTTCTGAAACTCTTCCAAAAAATTTTAAGAGGCAATACTTTCTAACACATTTTATGAGGCCAGCATAACCCTAATACTAATACTTGGCAAAGATAACACAAAAAAAGAAAGCTATAGACCAAACTCTCTGAGGAATGCAGATATAAAAATCCCAAAACAAAATTGTAGCAAATCAAATACATCAAAAACTAATACATCACAATCAAGTGGGGTTCATTCCAGGGGCATGAGAATGTTTCAACATGTGCAAATTGATCATTGTAGCATACCACATTAACTAAATAAAATATAAAAACATATGATCTTATCAATAGATACACAATAAGCATTTGATAAGACAAAACATTCATTTATAATTAAGCTACTTAATAAAATGGGTATAGAAGGAAAGTACCTCAACTTAATAAAAGCCATATATGACAAACCCTCAGCTAATATTATACTCAATGGTGAAACACAAAGTTGTTCCTCTAGGATCAGGAACAAGAAAAGAATGTTCACTCTTACCACTCTTATTCAACATAGTCCTGGAAGTCCAAGCCAGATCAATCAGGCAAGAAAAAGAAATTTTGTATACTTTTTATACTTTACAAACATATGTCGTATTGAATATATATATGTAAATATAGAAATATACTTAGGTGTGCAACTCTTTCAGTTATCACAAAGTGAACACACCCACATAATAAACATGCAGAGAAGAAATAGAACATTACAAGAATATTATCATAAACCTCTCCTTATGCCCCTTTATAGTAACAACTATAGTGGTTGTAACTACCATGAAGTTAGCCATTCTGATTTTGAATAGCACTGATTAGTTTTGTGTGTATGAGAGTTTTAATTAGCTCTACATATCTGATGTATTTTAATGCTTGCTCTAAAGTTTGCAATGTGTATGTGAAACTTTATCGCAGTCTATGTTTAACATATTATTCCATTATATCAACACTTTATAATACTTAAGGTTTTCTTATGTCCTTTATGTGACTATTATTAGAATTTTTATGTAAACATGTTTCAAACTCCCAAATATATTATTATTACTTTCCCTTAAACAATTGTATTTTAAATAATATAAAAATGACAAAACAAATATCTTTGAGATTTATCTCATATTTATTCTTATAACCTTCATTTCTGTGTAAAGATTCAAATTTTTATTTGTATTATTTTTCTTCTGCTTGGAGGGTCTCTTTTAGTATTTTTTTCTGTGTGCAGGTGCACTTGTAATTAATTCTTTCAGCTTTTGATTGAAATTGTATTTATTTTGCCTTTATTTTTAGAGGATAATTTTTGCTGGGTATAGAATTCTAAGTTAATAGTGCCAAAAACATTTTTATAGTGCTTTAAAAATATTGTTCCATTGACTCGTGGCTTGCCTTATTTCTGATGCAAATTCAATATTGAGTCTTCTCTTTGTTCCTCTGTATGTAATAGTTTTCCTTCCTCAAGCTTATTTTATTTACTTTTTTAAAAATTTTATTTTACTCAGTGGATTGAGTGTGGGCTGCAAATCAAAGTGTTGCAGGTTCAATTCCCAGTCAGGGCACATGCCTGGGTTGCAGGCCACAGCCCCCAGCAACTGCACACTGATGTTTCTCTCTCTCTCTCTTTCGCCCTCCCTTCCCTCTCTAAAAATAAATAAATACAATCTTTAAAAAAAATTTTATTTTAATTATTGTTCAAGTACAATTTTCTGTCTTTTACTCCCATCCCAGCCCACCCACCCAGCCCTCCCCACCTCCCTCCCATTTCCACCCACCCCTAGTTTTTGTCCATGTGTCCTTTATACTTGTTCCTTATTATATTTTTTCATTACCATTTAGTCCCCTTATACCCCATCTCCCCACAATCACCACGCTATTGTCCATGGGCCTTTTCTTTTTTGCTCAATCCTTCTGCCCCCTAACCTCCCCCCTCCCACTAGCTGTCATCTGTTCTCCATCTATGAGTCTGTTTTGCTTGTTAGTTCAGTTTATTCATTAGACTCCATTCTTGTTATTGGTATTGGGCAATTTGATTATTATATGCCTTGTTACAATTTTTCTTTGTACTTATCCTTCCTAGAATTTAACCTCTTGAATTTGTGGGTTTATATATCATCAAATTTGGAAATGTTTTGGCTATTATATCTTTAAACATTTTCTGTCTTTATCCTAAACAACAATTATGTTTATGTTAGATAACTTGATATTGTCCCATAGGTCACAGCAGCCTTTTTTATCTTCTTTTAGCTATGTGTGCATGTATGTGTGTATGTGAGTGTGTGCTGTGTTTTGGATAGTTTTCATTGCTCTGCAATCAAATTTACTAATATTTCCTTCTCCAAATATATGATTTTCTGTCAAGATCATCCAGTGATTTTTAATTTTAGATAGTAATTTTTACCTTAGCATCTCTATTTCATCTTTTTAAAAATAGTTTTTATTAATCCCTAATTATACTAATGCTGTCCTTGAAATCATTATACATGTTTATAAGAGCTGTTTTAAAGCCTTATTTCACTAATGCCCTCACCTCTAGCATTTCTTGTCTATTTGTTTAAATTAATTTTTCTTTTGGATATGAATTCCATTTTTCTACTTGGCATATCTAGTAATTTTTGGTTAGATACTTAACATTGTGATTTTTACATTATTGAGTGTTTGGATTTTTAAAAGGAACGTCTCACTTTCTTCCAAAAGACATGAAATTCACTTGCAGATTATCTTAATCTTTTTGAAACTTGCTATACAAACTTTCATAGTACAGATTTTGAGATGCTCTTACTCTAAAGCTAGCTTAACCATACTGCTTACTAGTAAACTTCCAGGGTCTCTACTGAATGCCCCAGATGGTCAGTAAACTCTCTTCACACAGACTGATCAGCATTGAAATGTCTCCCAACTCTGTGAGCTCTGATATTTGTTCAATTCACAGCTTTCAGGTAGCTATTCTTTTTCTGTAAATTGTTCTTTACCCTGTCTCATGGTGTTTTGCTTATACATGCAAAACTCAGAATTAAGCTAATGACTCCAGGGGATGTCCATATAAATTTCTTGAGCTTTGTTTTTTCTCTGTAGACTTTTTGTATCATGTATTATTTCTCACATACACCTGCTGTCCCTGCCACCAGCACTCCTGTCTCTGTGTCCTCAGCTTAGTGATACTGCCATCTTCAACTGGGTTTCTATACCTCTAATTGAAGTTCTGAAAAATTGCTTGAAGATAGAAATATAAGTTAAATATGGGGCTCACATTTTTTTAGCAAACACAATCTAAGCTGTTGTTTGCCTAATATATGAATAATATTGTTATTTATTCAAAATTTACTTAAAAATATGTATATATATCAGGGCTGATCCAGTATCAAATATGAATAACTTTTTTCTAAAAATTAGATAATGTCCAAAATGTAGTACAGATAGTAATATACCACTTAAGAAGTAATTGCCTTTTCATTTTTGCTTCAGACATAACACTGTCTCTTGAATTTTGAATCACAGACTTCACTGAATTAATACCTATTGAACAAAAGACATCCTGTGGAATTCCTTTTAATTAAAGCCCTATTTCACTTATGTGCTGAAAGCTTACTAGTTTTGTTCAAAATACTATCTACAATTAAATTATGAGCACTTGTATTTTGTAACTTGCTGTCTTACTTAGGATTAGGAATTTGTAACTTGACATATAATATAAAACCAGTGCATTAATTTGCTTATTGATAGGCTGTGATATGAAGGAATCTGAAATGTGTTATCAAAATAAAGTTTAAATTTCTTTTCTTAAAATAATTTTTATTTTCTATTTCATTTGCTTTTTCTATTTCTTCATTTTGTATTTATTTTACAAGACAGCAATCATATATTAAGCGCATCTCGGTGGATGACATTTCTCACTCAGTATTATGTCTGTGAAATTTATCCATATTTTTTAATGTAATAGAATATTGTTCAATCATTACATTATTTAATTATACACAATTATGTATTACTTTTTTAAACTGATGAGTTGTATACTTTAAGGGGGTGAGTTTTTTTAAAGATTTTATTTATTTATTTTTAGAGAGGGGAAGGGAGGGAGAAAGAGAGAGAGAGAAACATCAATGTGTGGTTGCCTCTCACATGGCCCCCACTGGGAATGTGGTCTGCAACCCAGGCATGTGCCCTGACTGGGAATCGGATTTGCGATGCTTTGGTTTGCAGCCCGCGCTCAATCCACTGAGCTACGCCAGCCAGGGCTTATGTATTACTTTTGATGGGCTGCCTATACATGTTTTATAATCAGAAAAGGAAAGAGAAGTAACATTTACTGAACTATCATTACTGAAGAATGTGCCCAGTGATTTCTGCACAGCACAGCCAGCACTCATGCAGCACTGTGAAGTTCCAGGCTGTGTTCTAAATGCCTACATGTGTTAACTCATGCAATAATCACAGCTACCTCATAAAATAAGTGCTGTTGTTACCATCATTTCAATCTCCAAATGGAAATATTGAGGCAAGATTAGATTCCTGGGCCAAAGATACATATAGAAATTGCATGAACTAGGATTTGAATGTAGACTTTAGAAGACATGATCTTTAAAATTATGCCTTATTGTCTCATAAACAAGCCATAACAGTAATTCTGATTTAATTGTTAACTACTGCTAAATGCTATATACATTTTATAGTTCAACAAGCATATGTATAGAGAGTTTCTCCAGTGGACAAGAGTCAGGTCTATAACTCTAATGTCTGTTTTCTACTTTTATACACTCTATTTCCAAGACTTTTTAAATTTTAGCTGCTTATTTTTAAATAACTAGAGATTCATGGGGAGTTTCAGAGATAGCACAGAGAAGTACCATGCACTCCATGCCCAGTTTCCACAATGGTAACGTCTTCGATATCTGAAGATAACATGTAAAACCAGAACTTTGACATTGGTGCAGTCCACAAACCAACCCCAATTTTGTAATAACTTCTAAATACTCTAAAAATTATGACAAAGAGTGAGCTAATCAGTTATCTTTTCTGTCAATAAGGGAAAATATTCTACTACAGTATAACAATGTTACATACTAAAATCTGAATTCCATGAAAGGAGATGAGTTAAATTGTGGATCTGTAAGGATAAACACTTAAGTTTTGTTTGAAAGTGATATCCATGTGAGAAATTATACAACAGAATACCGGAATCTGAAATACATTGCAAGAGTATAGTTTGTCCAGTGTCCCAAAGAAAATTGATGACTGGCTTCTATTTAAGTTTTCTGTTCAGTCAATGTAGAAATTTTTGCTCTGTAGTATTACAACTCTAAAAATCTTTTCTTGGAATTCACTAGAAACCTAGATTCACTTCCCAGAAATGAGTGTGAGACAACTTAGACCTGTATTTGCTCTTGTAAAGCCATAAAGCAGTCTCACCTCAGGTACTTCAATAGCTTCAGCTGCATGAGAATGAGAATTGTGATGTGTTCACAAAAATAAATCTCAGTAGCTTTTCCCAAGGTGGAAGACTGAGACCAGTCCCACATTTCTTTCAAATTTGAAAACCAAATTTTTGCTTCTATTTAATCCAGAGCCTATGATGTTCTGCCCAGTCCATCCACTTACTTATTTATTACATTTATAGAGCATCTTTCTTCTAAAGCAACATCTTTGTCAGACCTGGCTTCTGGAAAAATAATTGATCACAGGGATGTTGTGGAGCCCACATGGCAAGCAGGAAATCAAACACAAAAATCACAAATGGCTCCCCAGGATCTTTACTGTGGACATGCTTGCTTCACTTATTTTAGGATGGTTACTATAGATTTTTAGAATCTTGGAAGAGATGAAATTCTCTTTTAACACATGTTCAGCCCAAAACCGTGATACCTTCACTACTAACTTGTTACAATCTGATAATGAATTAAAGGAGGAAAAGTTTTATATTCGCTGATTTAAATGAGATAAAAGAAAAAATAGAAATGTCTCTGGGGCATGGGAATTGGGCTTTGGCAGATTCGCAGACCTTCTGATTTGTTGATGTAACTTTATCTCCTAGCTGTGTCATTCCTACAGAAGTTTTCTAGTCACTCCAGAAAACATCAGGCGAAGTTCAAAACTCCAAAAACTTATTGCAGATTATTTTGTGTTCAGGACCCCACGACCTCTAATCAATCTGAAGGTCTGTGGAATTAGCATAGCACTGCCAGACATTCCCAGCTTTCCATTTGTTTCTTAACAACACATTACCACGTTTCTTCATAGTGGATAAATACAGAAGCATTTTAAAACATTGCTAGAAGGGGTTGAAGGCACCAGTGAAGAAATATCATAGGTGAAAGTATCACTGAGCGGACCAAGGCCCATTCACATGGCACCTTGGTGTATGAACCAATAATTAATGCTGTAGAAAGAGGTTTTTATTTATAACATTCCAACCTTGGGAGAACTTAGAGCACCTCAGCTCAGAGCCCTCCTTTCCCATGAGACCCAGAATTTCCCATGCTCTCTGCCAGGCTACAAGCCAAAAACATCCCTAAAAGTTCCTCATGTCCTTGTCTGTGCAGGATCTGGAATACATTGTTATCAGCCTCTATGTAATAGTCCAGAAAAAGGCATGTGCCATGTTCACTCTGGATCATGGTGAAACACAGGAAAGCCACAGGTCTTAAAAGTTCAGGAAAAATCCAAGTGCATCAGGTCAGGATCTTGCAATGAAGCCCTTTGCAGCTCCAGAGTCAGCTAGAGCAGCTATAATCACAGCAGCAGCACCTCCTTTCCTATTAGTCCAGGCCATTTGGCCTTCTTCTTCCCTATAAACTACATCACTGCTAGCTTACTTCTCTGTCCTCACTGCTCTCTTCAAACTGCATGGTCAACTCCTCTTCACCTTCCTAAGCCACATTGCAGAGACAGAGAGAACCTCATGGCTGCTGCACCTCATTTAAATCCTGACCAGCGCTTCTGGCTTGACCCCATTTCCAATTCTTCCCACAATTGGCTACATTTTGCCAGTCCACCAGTACGGTTTACATTTATTTGGCTTCCATGTCCAAGTCAGGGCAGGTGTGCCTCCATTCTGGCACAGGCACTGCAAGCCCAAGGCTACACCACAGCTTTTTAACATAACTATTAAGCTAGCCAAGTTGATACAGTAATGCAAAGTAATTCTCAATGATTATGCTCTGCTTTCCTCATCCCCCAAGCCAGGTTTATGGGGAATATCCTCTGAGCCACATTACAAAAGTGTAAAGCCAAGAGTAAAGGAAACCTGACATCTAGCCTTGGTCCATCATTGCTTGCTATCATGACTTTGGACAATTAATTTGCTATCTCTATGATAGGGGACTCAAGACTTGGTAATTTTAGCTTAAGGTAAAAAGCTATAAATCTAGCAAGTAATGTGTATGTTAAACTTTTGCTTCAGAAACTACAGATAAGTCTCATCCTGGCTCCTGAGAAAAGCAGCCAACCTCCTAGGGCACTGGCTAGAGATTACCACCTGGGGACACGTTGGAGGCATCCGGGCCTTTTGTGTAACCAGCCCCACCCCCTTCCTTGGGAACAGCTAACTGCAGAGAACAGCAATGCTGCAACTTCCCTCCCCTAATCCTCCCTGAATTTCAAAGTCCTCATGGCACCTTGCTTATCCTCCTGCACCCCCCTTATAAAAGATCTGGCCAGGAAAGAGGAGGTGAGATGGTTTGTTAGGGTATGAACCCACCATCTTCTTGGATCGCTGGCCATCTGTTTTGTTTTGTTTTGTTTTGTTTTTAAAGATTTTATTTATTTATTTTGAGAGAGGGAAGGGGGAGAGAGAGAGAGAGAGAGAGAGAGAGAGAGAGAGAGAGAGAGAGAGAGAGAAACATCAATGTGCGGTTGCTGGGGGTTATGGCCTGCAACCCAGGCATGTACCCTGGCTGCGAATCGAACCTGGGACACTTTGGTTCACAGCCCACATTCAATCCACTGAGCTATGCCAGCCAGGGCTTTTTTTTTTTTTTTTTTGGCCATCTGAATAAAGCACCCATAAAAGATTCAATTGCTGTCATTGCTTATTGGATTTGGTAGTGACAGGCAGCCTGAACGCTGGTGTCTTTTCTGGTTACATTTGGACCTTAGTTTCCTCATCTAAAAATAAAGTGGAAATCCCAGGTGATCGCTTAGGTCATTACCTCATCCAGCCTTCCAGGAAACTCAAATTATATATATCCTTGGAAGTCCTGGTAAAGATAAAGCATGTAATAGAATCAAACTTTGTGGCAAAATTTTCATATTTTATTTATAAGTAAAGTACAATTCAGTCAATATTCAAAAATATTTGTTGCATGTGTTTCCGGTATACCTTCTACATACTAGGTGCCATGCTAGTAACTCAGAGGTAAGTGTAAAAAAAGGGACACACTGGCCCATCGGTGAAAGAGAACTCATAGTCTAGGAAGACAGACAGAAATTCAATGCAAAGGTAGATAAATATGCTTAATTAATTACAAACATGATAAAAACTATGAGAGAAAAACACAGGATGTTCTTGAGAGCTTATAATAGAATCTGGCTATCATTTGTTTTAGGAAGTCAAAAAATACAGGGCTATGTTTTTTTTAGGGCTATAATTTATAAAGCATCTTTTATAGCATTATTTATATACTGAGTGCCTGCAAACACTAAATTATGTCATAATTAGAGCCACCTAAATTCATGCGAGTACTCTCAACAGCCATGGCAAAACATGAAGCATTAACATGGTTTCCTGGTTTATTTTGATGCCTTTTGTTTTATACTATCTTTCAAAGATGTTGTGATAGTGAAAATTCTTGGAAGACAGAGGTAACATTTCCTTCCTGAGCAAAGGACATATTTGGCTATTGCCCCAGAAGATAGAATTAGTGTCTCCTCCTGAAGTAAACGCAGGCAAACTTAATGGCCAGTATAAGAGACATAATGTTTCCCCACTCTCTGGAGAAGGAGGAGGCACATTTCATATTCATTTTAAAAGATTTGAGTTCTCTAAGTTCAAGGTTCCTCCTGAAACACAATCCACTGTATTATTTTACATGTGCAGGTAACATTCAGCCAGCTTCCTGTCACATGAGAATTGGGGCTTGGAGAACAATTGAAAAATTGCTGAGACTCTGGCTTCTGATATTGCTGTGAATAATAAATTGTTGTTTGTCTCATGTCTTCAACAATATCTGTGAAATTGTGGCAGGATAATTGGTAATTTGCAAGTAATATAAAATCTAGATCCTCTAAAGTTCTCAATGGTAACCAATGGAAATGTGGGAGCTAGAGTTTTTGCTGTCATTTTTGTCTTAGGATAGCAAATACTAAAGCATATACAGATAAACTGAGTCTTACTTGAGACAACTGTGACTTGGAAAAGTTCATGATTCCTGTTTTAAATAGAAATTCCTTTTGCAGAAAGCATTGCTTATTTATTTCAGTAATAAAATAATAATAAATCAAGTATTAAGCATGTATTACTTCTCCAGCACCATGCAAAGCATTTTACATACATGCCTTATTTTCAGCTTCAAAGCAGCCATGGAAATAGAACTCACCAATGGTAATGCCTTTGATAGCCATACCCACTACCTTTTCTCATTCTTGCTATAGGCTTTTTGGTCATTCCACTCCTTATCCATATGGTAACTCTAGCTCTCACCTTATTCATATAGAATAGCTGTGACCCTTGGGACCTCAGAGTAGTTTAGGATTCAAGATAAAATTCTATGGCAGCATTTTTCCTATACTGTGACATTCTGTGGAGGGACACTCTCCTTCTGTCAGCATGCACAGAGACCATAAAGTCAACTCCCTGAGAATGTACATTATTTAACTTTAACTGTGTCTACTGACCTCAGGCAAAAATGTAAGTTTCTACCACCTTGTTGGGAGCCATTCTGCCTGATTTCAGGGACTGTAGCCTCATTATCAGACAAAAGAGTCCCAAAGCTAGGACTGAGTGAAAAGGCCTTGGGGCCATGAGCCACTAAGGAGACAGAACATATCCCCTCAGCAAGAGTGCAGCCCCTGCCTCTGTCACTTCACCCTGCTTGGCACAGGTAGATGAATGGTTAGCCAATGATGGGTAAGATTTCTCAAGGGAAGAATAACCTAAGACAGGCACAGTCATGATGGGCCATCATGGAAGGACTTAGGGGTCTATAGAGAAGGGACAGAAAGATCCTTATCCCTTGGCTTTGTCATAACCTGAGTCCTTATTCTATCTATAAAAACTCTCGTAATCTCTTGGCTGTTTTGCTTCCCCCTCCTGACTCAGCCTGAGTCAGCTGCAGCCTTGTACTGGAACAAATAGCTCCTGGGGGCAAATCTGGCCTGAGAAAGAATGTACAATTTGTCCTTTGAAGCCTGATCTGCCTAGCATAACCTTGTTGATTACAGTGGCACTAGTGCTTTTAGTGAGGCCACCATAACACACAAAAAAGGGGGAGATGTCAGGGACCACTCTGTGTGGTTTCAGAAACTGCAGCTCCACAAGAGCAGGCTCTGAAAAGGGCTAGTATGTCTCCCTGGAAAACCAGGTAATGCAGGTGGCAGATGTGACCCGACTCAACACTGAAGGTTCCCATGGGAATCAGGCCTGATGAATACATTATATCCTTTGAAGCTTGCTTGCTTTGATTTAAGCCAGATGTTTAAGTTCAAAGGTATAAGGAGTAAACTCCTTATCTCATGAAACACATCTTAAAGACCCTGTGGTGTCAGCATGACTAACAGATCCTGACCTATGACAAATCTCTGTGTTCTTTCAATGGTTATCTATAGATAATACCTGTTTTTGTATGACTATAACCGTTTGACATTGATTGATGGGCTATGCATGTATGCAGTATATACCTACACATACCATTCCCAGTAAAAGCCATTTGGGAGAAGGGTGTGGGGCATTCCCCACTACAGGGAATTACCACCCCCTTTCCCTCCAGAGCAGGAAGATTTTGTCCAGGATGATTTGTTTCTCATCCACGGCAGATGGGAGGAATTCTGCTGGATGGAGTTCTTCCCACACCATCCCAGACAAATCAGATTTCCTCTTTCCCAAAACTCATTACTTGTGGTTGCAGTAGAAATATTGTTCTGAAACCAAGTATATTTTGGAATCAGTTTTCTTGATTTTCAGTGTAAAAATTACTACTAAGTATTTCTGTGAGTCTACCGACTGCTACAAACTGAATTAGGTGTAATACACATAATTTCAGTTACACTTCATGATAACTGAAAGAAATTAAGCTAGTTTTCGCAAGGATTAAGCAAATTGCAGTGTAGAATAAGTGATAAAACATAGTCATTGAAAGCACTGGTTCTGGATTCAGGCTAGATATGGATTCAAGTTCTGGCTCTACCTTCTGCTAGCTTCGATGGCCAACTGCTAAACCTCAGTTTCCTGTATATTTAAGGAGAATAATAATACTTACTTTATAAGGATATTGTGAGGGTTTAATGCAATATAATGCTCCCATATGCTTTGAATAATGTCTAGTGAATATTTATTGTCATTAAGTATTTGCTGTAATTGTTATTAATCTCAATTTAAGATAAAAAATGAGCAGGTGGCACTTCAGTACTTCAACTCAGGATAGGGTTACCAGGAAAATACAGGACTGAATTTAAACTGAATTGCAGGTAAAAATGAATAAATTTTTAGTATAATTAAATTCTAAATATTTAATGGGGCAATTTTGTGCTCAAGTATTCATTTTTTTCTGATATTTAAATATAACTGGTGATGTTATAGTTTCATTTCCTAAATATGATAACACTAACTCAAGGTTAATTCACTCCAAATTCCATTTCTTGTCCATTGTACAACATTGTTTTTTAAAATTGATTATTTCTGTATTGTTTACATCATCTTCATTTTTTTCTTGTCAATCCCTGTTTCATGTGTTTTTCATTATTCTTGACAGTTATTACAAAAGAGTTGAACAGAGGGAAGTGTGAAGAAATTCAAATCATACAATGCTATAGGTAGCAGCCCTAGAAGAATTTAAGGAAATAAAAGAAGCTGAATTAAGTGAAAAAAAAATTTGTCAGGTGCTAACTTTTCTTGAAAGCTGACTTGGGTTCTCCATGAGGCAAGAAATTGGCCTGTCTGAGCTCCATACAGTGCTCAGACATCTCCCTCTTCCTGAACACTTCTCACATTTTGAAGGTTCTCAAACATGGGCCATCATCAGAATCCCATACAGGGCTTGTTAAACTGGAGACTGCTCGCCTCACTTTCAGAGATTCTGATTCAGGAGATCTGGGTGAGCCTTGAGAATCTATATTCTACAAGCTTTTGAGTAATGCTTATGCTGTCAGTCCAGGAGCCACAGGTTGAGGCTTTGCTTTGACTGTAATTGTAGGTTTACTCCTTTGTTCTTTAACTAGATGGTGAGATCTTTGAGGGTGACTATAATATTAACTTTCTCAAATTCAATTTTCCAAAGTCAGTTCACCAAAGATCACCTCACCAACTCCACTGCAGTTTGGCTCTCAATATGTTTGGTTTGTCTCTGCCCTATCTTTGTTCTGCCCATGTTCGTGCCTTAGCATTGGCCCCGGAGAAAAAATGTCTGTGGAACTACATTTTGTATTTGTCAGAGTCTCTGTGGCTGGCCCAGAGGTAGGAGCACAGGGCAGGGCAAAGACAAAAATGTGGAGAGGGCATATATCCACCCCTATATAGAGGTTAAAAAAGTGCACATGCACACACTGAAGGGAAAGCACATCCAATTAACTAAATAATGGCAGAAGCAAAATTGAGTGTAAAAATAAAACAATGTGTTTGGTTTTTTTTTGTAAAATAGCCTTCCATTGACTTAGTCACTTACTAGATTAACTTAAGGAGACCTTTTTGTTGTTGTTCCTGTATTGCCATTTTAAAAAATGACTTAGATCTCTTCTTGAGACAGGAGTTGTGTTTTGTTTATATATCCACATAACATGAAACAATATGCAGTACTTTTAAGTACTTAATAATTTTTTGTGTATTATTGAATAAGTGAATTTATAGAATTCAGTTAGCCATGATATTCTTGAAACTTATGACTTATGAAACAGTTATTTAAATACAAAATTGGAAGAAAATTAGCAGTTTTTCTAAAACTACCAAAAAGTGATTATTATGAATTTAATGCAATATCTCCAAATGAAAAGTTTGTGTCCTAGGAGTAGCTTCTTTCTATGAGACTATGATTCAATAAATTCTAATTTTTCATCTGGTAACAATTCATTTATAGATTTGAAGTACAAAGACTTTAGAGAAGTTAGAAATAGCATTGAGAAACATTTTAAATCAGGCTGTCTACATTAGTACCCTGCCTCCTGAAGCTATAGTACTGTGGGCTTTCTGCTGAGCTGGAAAACTTTTGGCTGTAATGGAAGATGTGTCAAGGAGATGCTGATGATCACAGTTCATTTCAGTGAAGCTTAAATAACACATAGTTGAAAATGTGGAAGATAGAACTGCTATCTCTCTGTGTGCCACAAATTAGGAGTTCCCTTTAGTCCTCCCATATAGTTTAGATGGAAAGTATTTATTATATGGTCTGGTAATCTTTCAAAAACAAATACCCTTTTCAAAGTCATCTTACATCATAGAATCTCATAATTGGAAGGGGTTTGAAATATTATGTGGTTAAAATACACTCAAAATAGAACTTCCTTTTATGTTATCTGTGCTTATTTTTCTCTCTGGAGGCAGGCAGCCTCACTATGGCTCAAGGTGCCTGCATAAGAGGATTAACTGCAATAAAATTATTTCTTATTTGGGGCTAAGATAAAACTTCACTAATACTGTCAAATATTCATGTCAAGTTCATTTATTCATGTATTTAATTTACTTGTCTCTTAATATGTTTAGTCATAATTTTCTGAGCTGGGCACTGGAATACAAAGTTGGAAAGCTATGGTCTTTGCTCTCAACTTATAGTTTAGTGGGAAAAGAAAAAACACAGAAACAAATAATTATAATACAAAGAAAGGTTGGTTTGACGATGGTGCATACAAACTATAGTAAGCACTTAGAAGAAGGAGTTCTTCTAAGGACCCCTCTAAGGAGTTCTTGGGGTTAGAGAGGCATCGTGAAGTAGGTAATATTTTAATTGATATTTAAAGGATAAGTTTCATTGTAAGTAGGGAAACAAGGTACAGAGACCAAGCTATTAAGAAAGAGCACTCCATGTTCTGGAGCACAGACTCAGAGCATCCATGTTGGGGAGTGGGGAGTGAAAGTTAAAAGTGGAGAGGAGAGAGGCAAGAATGGCAGAACATGAAGCAGATCACAAAAGGAGGGGGCGTAATATTCAAATAAGTTTATTCTTTACACTGGAGGAGGCATTGAAAAATGTTAAGCAAGGAGAAGTAGCACACTCATATTTTCATGTGAAAAAGATAACTTTGGCCACACCTTATAGGGCATATTAGTATGAGATGAGACCAAATAGATGGCTGAGGAGCTCATTGCAATTGTCCAAACCAGATAGAAAAAGGAGTGGGAAGGAGGGCAGTGAGATTTAGGAAGTATTTGTTAATAATTATCTAGAATAATTGACAAGATTGGTGCAAAAAGGAGATAAAACAATATGCCAAATATACTCAAGTTTTGTGACTTAGACACTTGACCCTCATGAAGCCTCACTAACATCATCAGGAAGCTTGTTAAAAATGTAGATTCTCAGGCCTCGCTCCAGACCTACTGAGCAAAATTCTGCATTTTTACTGGATCCCACAGTGATGTTTTGTATGTTCAAGTTTAAGAAATACTAACAAAAGCCAAAGGGTGAACAAGAATGCCATGCATTGAAGTACAAAACCCTGGGAAAAAACACAGTAGTCCTCTTTGATGGGTGGGTTGTTCAGAATGGGAGAAGGAATAATTTCAATTTAGGCATACTGAAGAGTTTGCTCTGTCTGGAAGGTCTAATTGAAAAAGCCCTTATATACAGGATTCTAGAGCTCAGGGTGGATACCACGTTAGCAACCATGAGATCATAGGAAATAGTGGAAATTATAGGATTAGAGATGATTGCCCAAGAATGTAGGTAGACTAGCAATCAATTACCATATAATACTGATTTTAGATACTTAATCATTGGAAAGATAAAAGATTTTCAAGTCAGTTTTCTCAATTTGAACCATTTGAAAACATATCTGACGTACCTAGTCACCTCTTTATATGTCCATACTATCCTCACACCAAGAGGTGGGGCTTCTTTACCTTCTCCTTCAAACTGGAATGTCCTTGAGACTGGCTTTGACAAAGAGAAAGCATCAGAAGTGACATCCAAGGACTTCCAAACCCAGGTTTTAAGAGAATGAGCATCTTCTACTTTCTTTCTCTTGGAAATCAAAACAATATGGAGAGCCATGAGGTGGGGAAGAGAGTTCCCAGCTGACAGTCAGCACCAATACCAGACCTGTGAGTGAGTGGCTTGGATGGTCCAGCCCAGTCAGGGCCTAGATAACTACAGCCCCAGCCAAACAATCACATGAAATAGGATTGATTAGTTGAACAGATTCAGTCAACCCACAGAGTTATTATATATAATAAGATGGTTATAATTTTAGGCAACTAAATATTGGGGGTGGTTTGTACATAATAGTAAATAATGTAAGTAATATATCTCCTCACAATCTTAGATTGTAACAGTCTAATTTTGGAGAAGTTAGTTGGACATAGGCCAGATCTCCACTTGAAAGATAATGAAATATATGACGGACAAAAAAGACTTTTATTGGCAAAACTTATAACTTATTGAATGCCCAGGCACACATTTGGGGGAGTCTCCTGATGCTAGTTGATTCTATACCCTACTTGTCCCTTTTCCCTTCTTACCTTGCCATTCCTGTTGCTATTGCTTTAGTTCAGCCTGCCTGCATGTTACCTGGAGTACAGTGAGGATCTTCATACCTTCCAGTTTTTCTGATTTAGTCATCCCCTTTAATGCCACCAGAGTGATCTTCCTAAAAGTTGTGAACAAAGATTTTGATGTTGTATTGTTGACAATAGAATCAATAAATTAATTTATTCACTCATTCAGTTATGTTCCTTATCAAAGCATGAAGGTTATTTGTGATCTTGGTTGAGTCTGGTTGTCCCAGTCATCTTCCTCCATGAACTTCCTCTTCCCCCAGAGTATTTTTTTGGTTTTGTCCACACTAAACTATTTTCTGTTTCCTGCATCTTTGGCATGCACTTCCTCTATTCCATGCATTTTCCCAGGCTTTATTGGTCTCCTCCCTTCTCACTCCATTCTTCTATGGCAATTGTCTTTATCCTTCAAGGTTCAGGTCAAATACTGACTCCTTGGTCAAGATTTTTCTACACTACTATTCAGAGCTAATGACCCAACTACGGTTGAATCTGCTGTCTTTTATAGCTATTTCCACCAACTGGGAAGTATCATATTATGTGTTAAATCACATACAGTGTGTCTCTTAATCTACAAAACAAACAACAACAAAACACAAAACCTACAGTCAGTGTTTCTATTTTCATTTCCTAGATAAGGCCCACTGGGTCTCAGTTTTCTGATGTAATTTGCCCAAGGTTATGGAATTGTTCAGAGCTAGAGTTCTAGTCCAGGCTTATCTGACTCAAATGCAGGGCGGGGGGAGGGTGCAGAAATCCTAAACACCAGATTATGTTATCTTTTTTCTTTTTCTGTGGAGCACATTTCTTTGTACCTCCAGTAATCATTAAAGGTCTGTCCCACAGTAGATTTTAAGCTCCTTGACAGAAAGCTCCCACAATATCTGCACTTAGCAGGGTGCTCACTATTTCTGTGCTAAGTGATTTGTTAAATTGATACAGTTTAATTCAGATTAGTAACATATACCATTTTAAAGAACTTTTTATATGCTTTAGTTTGAGATGCCAAGAGGGAGAAAGAAGAAAATTTACATTTGATGTTTCGTGCCTTAAAACACACTAAAACTGGAAAGGGAAGACAGATGTTACTACCACCAACAAGCATAGAATTTTTAAAAAATGTGCTCTGACAAAGCTCCTTTTCCAGTTAATCCCTCTCTGTGCAAGCATTTCTCTCACACATTCCCTATTTCTTCCATCCTAATGGGACCAATGTTCCCAAAGTTGATATGCATTGCGACAGCAGGTGTTACCCAAGAAAGAAGGGACAAAAGCACTTACTTCATGGAAAAGTCTAATAATAGGTGACTTATTTGCCTGGCACTCACTGAGTTAACATTCAGGATGAGCTCATTGTTTTGGCAATCAGCTTGCTGTTATTCTAGGGAAAAAAGAAATCAGTCTCCTTGTATTTCACACTCCCCTGTTCTCCATCCTCTTGACACTCTGCTCCTCCTCTACCTCAGTTAAGTACAAGCAATGACAGTTTTGCTAATGTGAAGATGACATTGTAAATTACCAATGGAAAGCGTACACTTTGGGTAGGATATGCAAACACTGAAAACAGGAATACCTCAAGGGCTCTCCATTTTCTTTATCCCATGCCCCATGTTCTACACAAGGAGAAGAGGATATAAATTCATGATTTTCTCCTTAAGAAAAATATCCATCAGCAGTGTTTTAATACAGTTCCAGGAGGCTATTTCTGGGGATCCAAGGACTTCTTATTCATAAGCAGAGTCATGGAAGATTAAAAATAAAGTGTTTCTTTGCATGGCATAAGAGCCTCTTCTTTCTTCCCACTTGTCCTGAGTCATTTTTGGCCACATGGCATTCCTCACTTTATGGTCTAGCAATTTCTGAGCCTTTTGGTAGTTTGTGAAACTTTGTGGCCTCTTATGTCTCAGTGTCTTTGCATATTTTTGGGTCTCCAGAGTCTGCCTGCAATGCATACTTATCATCAACCTTTAAGACCTGGCTCAAGTACTAAGTTCCCTGAGAATCCTTTCCCATGTTTCAGGACAAGTTAGGGTCTCTTTCCATATATTCCTATTAAAAGTTATAGAACTACCCATCAAATTGCACTGCAATTTCTAGTTTATGTCCTCACTTAACAGTACTCCTCAAGGGTATGAGCCTTGTTTATGTGTTTTTTTTTTTTGTATTCCTATGATCTAACATGTAAAAAAACTGAAAAATTTTCTGTTCAATACATGGCTTTAATGTAGCTTTCTATTTCAATAGCTTTGTAGTTTGTGATTTCAGATCACCTGAATTGACACACTAGTTCTACTTCTTAATAAGTCATGTGATATGAGGCAGACCACGTGTCCCTGCAGCTTCCTCAGCTATGTCTCCCACCAGCTCCCCATCTTTGCTTATCTTACTAAAGGTACAAACTCTTGGGAGAGAGCACTGAGTTGGCTGAATTTAAGTCACCTGGCACCTCCTGGCTAATCTGGGGCAAGGAGAGAAAGATCTGCAGTGGGAGGAAACCATTTCCTTCAGGACCACACAGCTTGGGGGTTTCCACAAAAGGAAGGTAAAAATGCAAATAGTGTGGCTGTCAGAACAGTTCTTTTTTTTTAAGTTTTTATTTATTTTTAGAGGGGAAGGAAGGGAGAAGGAGAGGGAGAGAAACATCAGTGTGTGGCTGCCTTTCACACACCCCCCACTAGGGATCTGGCTTGCAACCTAGGCATGTTCCCTAATTGGGAATCAAACCAGTGACCCCGTGCTTCTCAGGTTGGCACTCAATCCACCAAGCCACACCAGCCAGGGTGGGAAGTTCTTATTTAATGGGGAAGTTACTGTTTAATGGGTACAGGGTTTTAGTTGTGCAAGATGAAGAGTTCTGAAGACTGTTAGTGGTGATAGTGGTACAACAAATGTGAATGTAATTACTGCCACTTAACTGTACACGTTAAAATGGTTCAGATGGTAAATTTTATGTTGTGTGTGTCTCATTATAATTTTTTTAAAGATTTAAGATCAAGTTAAAAAATACAAATAGGGAAAAAAAGGGTAAATGTTATGTCCATATTAGGGACCAAAAGAAAAAGTGCTTAGACATCACTTTTAGCTCTGAAGGCTCGGGGGGTACTCTGCTTAGCAAGTGACTTTCCCTCTCTGAGGCACAGAGGAAGACCAGGTTGTCCCTGGTCAACCATTGTTCTGTTTCTGTTGCCTGATCTGTCTTCTGGTTCCTCTTGGTTTTCCAGATCTGTCCTTTCAAACTTCTGTCAATGGAATGGGGCCCTAATAACTTTCCAGTAAATTTCTTTTTTGCTTTTAAGATTGCCACAGTCTATTTTTTTTTTTTTTTTTGCAAGCAAGAACTCTGAGTAATAAAGATGTTTACTGAAACAAGTTACCAAGGAGACAGCAGGGGAGATTTCCAGAGAGGGGAAAATACCCAGAATAAAAGTTGAGACCGTTGTGAAGTTTTCTCATTCCACATAGAGATTTCATCTACTAGATACACTTCTATTTCTTGGAAGATCTGAGGTTTTATTTTAATAAAGTTTATCTTAATTATACTTTAAAATGATAAAATTTTAAGTTTCACATGCTCTTTTCTGCCTTCTCTGATATCTTCCATCACTGCTTTTCTGTCATCTCCCATCACCCTCTTAATAGGTAACAAACTTGCCTTCAGTGTTCTGTTTACACTTTGTGTCCCTGACCCAATTGTGATTTTCATGAAAAGTAGATCATAAATGAAACATGTATACTCTTAGCACCTAGAAGTTGCCGGAATCTAGTAAGTCACTAATAAAAGAATTAATGAATGATGAGAAACCTGAATGAGTGGATGAATTGCTTAGTGTAGTCAGTTTGGTCTGGGATTCTGTTCACCTCTTGATTGATTTCCCTTTTCCCCTGAAGCTTTCTGGACTGCTGACATTCTGTTTGAAGTCCCATTACCACAGTCAACATTTGCACCATGGCTAATAAATTAGCATCACTTTGAAAACAAAAATGATTCCATTTTGCAATTGGAATGTGGTTTTCGAATTAGAAAGGGCAGGGGTGTTATTTTTCCTGAGGCCTGGAAAGTCTCTTGGTGTTTTATTAGGTAAGATTTCTGTTTTTACTGGATGTGCTGGTCACTAACTAGCCCCTAGGAGCCTGAATAAATGCCAAGAGTCAAAAAGAAATCAGCATGCTCCCTGCTACCTTGAGACCAAATAACCTCTTAACCCAGAGGTATCTACAATTGATATTGGAGGCCTCTGTGATTGTAATTCTGAGCATGGACTTCTTACAGGGAAAAGGCAAGCAGAAGTAGGTCAGGTTGGTGTTAATGCCAGGGCTAGGTGTTGGTACCAGGTTCCCTTCCTTCTGGCTCTGCTTGTGGGAAAATCCTAGAAATAGATTTATTTATTTCTTATGATGACTCTTACCTTAAAAACATGTATTTCATGGAGGCGACCAGAAAACAGGTTTTCTTTTCAGTGAGATTCAGAAAAGAAGCACTAGTCTTTCAGAGATTTTGGAGAGGGGGTGTGATTTGATGCTATGGTTACTTCTTAAAATTTACATTGGGTTTTTTCGTGAATCATCTCTCCTGCTATGTTGGAATCCAGAACAGCACTGTGTCTTGAAATGTGGTGTAGTGGTCAAAGCATTAACTCAGGAGTTAGAAGATTTGAGTATAACTCCTATCTCTGCCTTTCACAGATAGGTAATCCCTGATAAGATAATTACTGTCTCTGAGGGCTTTGGTTTCCTGACCTGCAAATCAAGGATGTTGATGGCTGTCCTACTTAGCTACCTACCTTCCTTTGCTTTTAAAAGCCACAGGATGCAAAGCCTGTCAAAGTGTTAGGTAGGCAGAAAGACATCATTACAATGGAAGAGATTACAAGAATATCACAGAGGAGAAGAAAGCCTATTTGTCCCTTGGCTCCTCAGCTGACCTCCTAACAATGTCCAGAAAAACCTTCAAAACTTCACAGTAAGACCACAAAGTGTGGAGCAGAGAATTCAAATCACTCAAGGAATCTATCTTCTCCGAACCTCAATTTTCTCATTTTTAAAGTGGAGATGACAATACCTACTTTAAAAGGGTTCCTGTGGGAGTTAGACAAAATAGTAGAATGAAACTATGCCTAAAACATGGAAAGTTCTTGGTTTCAACTCTCTCTCTCTCCTTTTAGGATTTGAAGGGGTTCGAGATGAGAGATTGATAAAAATGTGTTATGTGTAACCCATGGTCTCTATAGAAATTTGCCCCAATTTATTGGGTTGGCTAAAAAGTCCATTACATTTTTTTCTGTAACATAAAAGACATTCTTTATTTTCACCATTAACTGTATTGCTTTGGATATTTTGAGTATGTCAGCTATCTCCCACTATTGGCTTCTAGTAAGTAGAGGCCAGGGGTGCTGCTAAACATCTTCCAATGCATAAGACAGCCCTAAAAAAGAATTATTTGGCCAAAATGTCAAAAGTACCAAGAAACTTCACAAATCACTTTTGACATGTTCGATCAGTCACAGCACCTTCTCCACAGACTGTACAAATCTTTTTTTGTGTTTCAGTTGCATTTTTACCTTTCTTTAAATAATAAAGCATAATATGCTAAAAATGTTGAGTATTTTCTACTATCTTTAATATTAAAATGGTTGCACAAAAATTCACCAATTTTGATAATTTTTTTAAATGCCTGCTGATATGACAGCTGTCAAAATACAGTCTAACAAAATTGTTTTGAGTGAAGTTAAAGACAGCTAAGCACCACTAGAACTATATAGTATGGAAAAAACTAAATGAACGTTTTGGCCGACCCAATATTTTGACTATTACTGATAATTGAGGGATACTGAGAGGGGGTTTCTCTGAGAAATCAGAAATGTGACAATAAATTATTCTCTAAGAGAAAAAAGTGAAATCAAAATAAATTAGAGCACAGATATACAGTCTTCTGAAAGAGATATAACAATTTTCTAGCTGAAGGCCTCAACTCTAACCTGATTAAATGTATTCACATAGTTGAAAAAAATGGCCCCCATGTTTATTGGTCAAGTATCAGAAACAGAGGGTGGGAAAAGTTGTATAGGTAGCCAGTGGCAGAGCTTATTTTTACTTTGTTCTCTAATAAAAAATTCTTAGCAAATAGAATTTGAGTATTATGACCCCACTGGCAAGGTCAGCCCTGAGTTGGGGAGAGCTGGGTTAGTCTCACAGCTCACAGAAGGCAGCTTAGTGCAGTAATTAAAAGCACTGCTCTGTTGTAACACATACTGAGGTCTGGCATTCACTAGCAGGGAAACCTGGGCCAAACTGTTTAACTTCTCCAACCTTCAGTTTTCTAATATGCAAAATGGGGATAATGTTATACTCAATTTATGGTGCTGGTATGAGGATTAAATGCAAGCATATATGTAAATTACTTACCATATTAACCGACATCTAGAAAATACTCAATAAATATTAGCATTTTTATTGTTGTTTGAGCTTGTTTATATTACACACTAGTATTCAGTCAACTCTTCTAGGTTTGATTGTCTGCTTTTGAAGAGGCTTCATGACTTTTCCTGGTTGGTCTGGCTATAGAGAGGAAATGCAATGATTATCATTTTGGTCCACATGGTAATGATACTTCTCATTGCACATTTTAAAACTTCCATTCTGATTTACCTATCTGATGAACATCAGATTTCTGAGTTTATATGGGTCAGATCCTTGTTTGTGTTGAACTCACTAGGGAAAACACCTCTTAGTAAGCCTTCTGGAAGTCAGCAAACTGGCAGCTCCTGGCTGCTTCCTAATAGAACTATATATGCCATCAAGGAGCAATTCAGAAGGGACAGTGGGGTCTCCATGGTCTCATCTGATTGGTTCAGGAACCTCAATTCATTAGTTCATTAGACTAAATTCTTAAAAAAACAAAACAAAACAAATGTGTCTCTAACTTTAGTGTGCATCCGAACAACCTGGAGGTCTTATGAAAGTTCAGATTACTGGATCCCACCCCCAGACCTGTTGAACCAGAAACTCTGGGAGTGGGGCCCAATAATTTGCATTTTATGCAAGTTCTCAGTGAGTACTGATGCTACTGGTCTAGATACTACGTTTTGAAAATCACTGCTCTAAAGTAAACATTTAAGTGAATATTTATTTCAGGATAACCGTTTATTTTAAATGTAAAAACATTTGTTGAGTGCCTGTCATGTTTAGGCACCATGATGGATTTTGGATATGCAAGAATAAGCACCTACCAGGAGACAGATAAATAAACTAGAATGCCAGTGAATGAAAAAATTACATTGGTAAGACAATTAAACTACTTCATTTGGCTAGTCTCCCCTCTCAAGGAGAATCCATATGGGAATTCAGTTACTCTGAGTAACTTGTCTGAAAATTCTAATGTTGGGCAAAAGGATGTTGACTGATATTAAAAAGCAGAGCTATAGTAGGGAAGGAACACTTATATCTCTTTGCTTCTCTGATCTTCAACTTGTCTGCTTTATTGCTTATTCCTCCAAAGGGAGTTTTTAAGTCTCATTAGTCAGATTGTATCCCTTTTATGGGTACTATGTAATTAAAAATTTCATATGTTTGACTCTATTTCTGTTCCTACATTTTCCTTCCATTCATTTGGACAGAGAAGGTAAAGCAAGGCTTGCTCTTTAGGACACATTGTGCCACTTTGCTTTTTGTCTAAGAAGATGGGAAGGCCTTCACTATAGTGGCTATGGTGAGAAAAAGGTGAAGGGATTAAGCAATATATATGTATATTGCAAATTCCACATATAGGTGAAATTTCACCACAGAGACTATAGTGTGGTGGTAGCCAGAGGGAAGGAGGATGCAGGGTAGGTGGAGGTTGGCAAAGGGTGTGGGAATTGGAATAGACTTTGCTTGGGCTGCTGAGAACACAATGCAGTGTGCAGATGATGTTTTATTGAGTTGTATACTTAAAACCTGTATGGTTTTATTAATTAATGTCACGCCAATAAATTCAATTAAAAATTACTAGAGCTTTATACTGGGTGACACAGAGAATGATTTCAGTTTATTATAATGTGTGTTCCCATTATACCATTAATTTAAAAAATTAGACTTTGTTCTTAAAAGCAGTGTTAGGTTCATAGAAAAATTGGTCATAAAGTGTAGAAAGTTCCCATACACCCTCTTGCCCCAACACAGGTCAAGCCCCCCCCACCATCAATATCATGCACCAGAGTGGTGCATTTGTTACACTTGATGAACCTGCACTGACGCATTATCACCCAAAGTCCACAGTTTACATTAGTGCTCACTCTTAGTGTTGTACATTCTATAGGTTTGGACACAGGTAAAATCATACATATCTACTACCATAGCATTCTACAGAGTACTTACTACCCTGAAAGGCCTCTGTACTCCATCTATTCATCCCTCTTTCCCCTAACTCCTAGCAACCACTGATCTTTTTACTGTCTCCATAGGTTTGCCTTTACCAGCATGTCATATAGTTTTAAATCATCACCATTAATTTTTATATGTTCAGATTTCTCAAGAACATTGTGGGTGATTGCAGGCATCTTTGTGTACCATAAACAAAAGCCAGTTCCTAGAAAAATGACTCCATAGTGAAGAAAGATTGGTGGCTCCTAAGCCATATCCAAAAGCCTTGCTAAAGAAAATATACTGTCAAATTCTTACTTTCATGAAAATAACCCTAGACTTTGCAGAACACCAGCCTACCATTAGTCCAACCTTTCTGTCATAACAGAAGGTATATTGAAACGATGGCGGGTACTTCCACATGGATAAATATGTCAGAGGAGGCTCCACACCTGGAGCTTCCACACTGGAAAGTGGAGGCTCTGATGGCATCCCTTAAGGTCTAGAATGGTGTTTAATAATTTTGGTTTCACGGGCTCTTAACTAATAAAGTTATGATATTATGAAATCTCTCCCAAAAGAGATGCATTATCCACAAAAGTTTCCACGTAATGTCAGGGACTTCACAGAAACCTGAAGACCACTGGTCCAATGTAAAACAGACCAAAACAAACTAAAAAAAGATCAGTATCTGTCTCTGAATGAATGATACTGTCTTATTCAGCTGGGATGTAACTGATTGTCAATCAGTTTTACCATCTTACCCCATTAGAGCAGATGGTGATTGGTTGTCCTGGTGCAGTGTGAAGGTCAAATGACTTTAGAAAAATTATAAAACACATCCTCAGCGATTACTGAAATAGCAAGCCTCAAGTCTGATCTGGTGTGCATTAGGGTTCAGTCACTGAAATTCCTAGCCACGTCAGAAACTGTATTTTTGAATTCATTTTTCAATTGTAGTTAGTATACAATATTATGTTAGTTTTCAGTAGACAATATAGTGATTAGACATTTATACACTTTATTAAGTAACCACCATGATAAGTCTAGTACCCACCTGGCATAATACACAGCTATTACAATATTGATTATATTTTCTATACTGTATTTATCAGCCCCGTGACTGCTTTTGTGACTGCCAATCTGTACTTCTTAACCTATTTCACCTTCTCTCACTTCCCCCCAATTTGGCAACCATCAGTTCTCTGTATCTGTGAGTTTCTTCAGTTTTATTTGTTCATTTACTTTGGTTTTTTTACATTCGACACTTAAGGGAAATCATATAATAATTGTTTTCTCTGACTTATTTCACTTAGCATAATACCCTTTGAGTTTATTCATGTTGTCACAAATGACAAGATTTTGTTCTTTTTTATGGTTGATTAATATTCCATTGTATATATGTACCACTTCTCCTTTATACATTTATCTAATAATGGACACTGAGGTTGCTTCTGTATCTTAGTTATTGTTTTTTTTTTACGTTTTATCTCTTTTTTTTTAATTTTTTTTATTTTAATCATTGCTCAAGTACAGTTTTCTCCCCCCTACTCCCATTCCAGCCCACTCACCCAATAGTTATTGTTAATACTGCAATAAACATAGAGGTGCATATATCTTTAGAAATTAGTATTTTCAGTTACTTTGGCTAGATACCCAAAAGTAAAATTGTGGGGCTATATTATGTCAGAAACTTTTCAAGTGATTTATTAATATAAATAAATACTAGTTTCTTCAAATACTGGTTCTTGGAAATACATAAATCCTCTTATTATTTATATTGCTAAAGAGCAATATACTCCATAATATATTTAGTTAATTAAGTTTCAACTTTCCTTGTTTCTTGTGGTTCTGAGAAAATGCAGATGCTCTAGACATAAACATTAGTCATGGGTTTTCTTGTAGAACTTTTTAGCCATCTCTTAGAGGGAATAACTCTTACACAGGTTTTTCATTCAAGTTATATTCATTGAGGGCCCATCAGTGTATGCACTGGGCTAGATTTTTCGGGTATTATAATAGAACAAGCTGAGATAGTAGAACCAGATTGAAGTATGGAACTAGATACATAGAAATCCGAATTCCACCATGGAACTTACCATTTTTAACCTTATCCAAGTTATTTAGTATCTATCTTTGAACCTAAATTTCACCATCTGAAATAAAAAATAATAATGACTATTTGGTAGGGTGGTTATGAGGATTATGTGACTGAGTTTGAATCGACCTACTTTAAAATTTTTATTTATTGATTTTTAGAGAGGAAGAGAGAGAGAAACATCCCACTTATTGTTCTATTTATGCATGCATTCATTCATTGTTTTCTATATGTGCCCTGACTGGGGATTGAACCTGCAACCTTGGTATATTAGGATAATACCCTAGCCAACTGAGGTATCCAGCCAGGGCTGAAATGACCTATTTTATATTGAGTTTTTGGCATTCCCTGATCTAAAGATGACATTTATTTCTGATCTTGTCCCCACAGAGTGGAACTACCTCAGTGTAATTGCAGTGAAAGTTTCCTTTTATTTACCAGTTGTTGCTGGTAGACACCCCTCCCTCAGTTAGTTTAGGACTTTTCTCATATTTGTCCAGTGCACATACTTCTGGGCAGGGTAGGATCCTTTTTCATACTATTACAGCAAAAAAGTGTTTGCCAAGAATGTAGCTGTGCTGTGCTTGGCACAGCAAAGCAGCACAGAGAGAAATGAATGGTCACTGCAATTCTAAATGGGTTAACATTCCACTGTACTCCAGAAGAATAGATTCCAGACAAGGCTGCAAGGAGAGATTGGGGGCAGGGGTCAGTGTACGACTGACTCCATTCACACATGGAAACAAACCAGCCTAAGAATGACTACAGAATGAAACACCTGCCACCCAATTCTTCACATGAAAGTTTGGCAGAGAGACAGTGGGTGATTTGGAACAACTTTTATATTCCAAGTTAAAGGGACTGAATAAGAAAACTACGCAGATGAATCCCTGGGAATGAACTTGTATAACTACGACTGTTATTTAAAACCAATAAAGCAGCAGTCAGAATTCAGAACTTATCTTTTCTATCTCTTTCATCTCCAAAATGTGTTTTTCTTTTGCATTAAAATTTAGTGTGGCCACTTGAAAAATTAAAAAACTCTGGCTGGGACCTTGACACTTCAGAGCTCGGCTCTCCTCTTTTCTCAGTTGTTGACAACATAATCCCAAGCAGTGGACTCAGATTGTTCCAGGTCCCTGGGACCATTATTTTTGCTTCCTTCCTCTTTGTTCTAACTCTTCCCCCCTCTCCTTCCTTTTCTTTTTTTGTCCTTCCCCCCAGCTTTTTTCTTTTACTTTGATTGAAGTATAATTTTCATACAATTGCATGCATAGATATCAGATGTACAGTTCATTTGGCTTTGTTGAATGCAATTACCTGTGCACCCCACATGCTTTTCAAGGTACACACCACCACCATCATCTTAGATAGTTCCCTGTGCTCACTCCAAATCTACCCCAGCTGCCCACCCCCCGAAACAAATGGCAACCAATGTTTTGGTTTATTTCAGTATAGATTAGCTTTGATGGTACTAGAAATTTAAGTAAATGGAGTGATCTTGTATGTATCTGGCTTATAATATTTTTGAAATTCATCAATATTGTAACATGTATTAGTAACCTGTTTTATTGCTAAATAGTTTTATAATGTATACAGGAGTGGGGCAAAAGTAGGTTTACAGTTGAGTGTGTAAAACACAGAGTTTATTCTTGTATTATTACTTATTAATTATTATATTATTTTTCTATAAACACCTGTGAACTTACTTTTGTATAACCCTGTATAAAAGTATATACCACAGTATATTTATTCTCTCTTCTTTCAGTGACTATTTATGTAGTTTTCAATTAATGTAAATAAAACCATTGTGAACATTCCTTAAATATACTTATACTTATAACTTTACTTATTATTTATAATTTTATCTGTCAAATACTTTGTGCTAGTATAAAGACAATAAATTATCTGTATCCTGAGATTTGCTGTATTTATTTGCTAGTACAGTTGCTTTGTAAGTTCCTGAGGGTTTTATGTGTAAATAATTATATTGTCTGCAAATAAAGACAGTTTTACTTCTTTCATTCCCCAGTGCATTGCTGACTAGAAATGGTGAGGACCAACACCCTTGTCTTGTTCTCTCCCTCTGGAGAAAGGATTCGGTCTTTATCAATTGTCATCATATTTATTCCTTTTCTATAGATAGACTCCCTCTATCAGGTTTAGGATGTTTCTATGTAGTCTTAGTTTAATTTTTTTATAATGACCTGGAGTTGAATTTGGTTAAATGCTAGACCTGTATCCATTGAGATAATCATAAACCATTTTTTAATGCAATCTCAATGTTGTGATTTAAAATAATTGGTTTGTTTGTTTGTTTGTTTGTTTAGTGTTAAACTAACATTGCATTCCTGGGATGAATATTCTTTCTCATGATGTACTAAAACTTTTCTGTTTTGCTAAGTTCAATTTGCTAATACTTTCTTGTCGGTTTTTGTGCCTGTAATACTGAGGAATATTGGCTTGTAGTTTTATTCCTTGTAATGTATTTGTCTGATTTTAATATCAGGTTTATGATAGCCACATAAAATGAGAGGGCAAATATTCCATTTTTTTTCTTTTTAATGAAATATATTTTTAAAAACATTTTAATGAAAAGATTGGTATTATTTATTCCTGAGAAGTTTGATAACATTTATTGGTGAAATATCTGAACCTAGTGATTTCCTTGTGAGAAAAATTTTGTAAGTGAATTTAACTAATATTTTTATTTTTGATGTCTTATTATATAGGCTTTACTTTTCCAGAAATTTGTAGATGATTTCCAAGTTGTCGGGTTTGTTGGCATAAAATTGCTTAGAATATTTTCCCACTTTTTTTATCTTTAGGGATTGGATTAATGAAGTGATAGCCTATCTTTCACTTGCGATATTGATAATTTGCTAGCTCTTTTGTGTGCATTCTTCCTCTCCCCCCACCCCAACTTGAGCTGCCTCTAATTTGATCACTATAACCAGGATCAAATGTATGGACATTTTCAAGGAACTGAAAGGTTTGCTGACTTGTTTCATCTGTGTTTATATCATTAAATTTTATCCATATATTTATTATTTCCACTACTAATTTTAGGGTTTTTTTAAAATTCTAGTTCTTTAAGTACATCTTTAGATTAGTAACTTTAGAATTTTATTCTTTTCTAATGTAAGAATTAAAGGTAAAGTTTTGCTTTAATTAATCCTTTAGCTTCATGTTACAAATTTTGATATTTTTTTATATTTTGTGGTTTATTATAGTTAAAAATATTTTCCAAATTTCTTAGGGATGTCCTCTGATAAAAATTAAGAAATAAATGAGAAAGTGGTAGAGGGGTTTGTTTATTTATTTTGTTTGTTTTTTTAAGGAGCCTACATGCTTTATAAAGTACTGAAAAATTAGTTATGACGTCTTCAAATGTAATTGTTGATTAATTTATTTCTGTTTTTTGTTGCATTTTGTTTCATGTATTTTGAAGCTCTGTTATTAGGTGCATGCCTATTTAAGACTGCTCTGTCCTTTTGATGAATGGACACTTTTGTCGTAATAGAACATCTCCATCCCTAATAATACTCCTGTCCCAAAGTTGTCTTAGTCTGTTTTTATATAGCTAATTCAGTTTTCTTTAAATTGGTGTTTGCATGATATATCATTTTCTATCTCTTTACATTAATCTGTTGATTTTTGTTCTTAGTACATGTCCTGATGACAATATTTACTAGGGTTTTATTAGGGACTTATCATATAGTCTCATTATTTTTTAATTAGAGCATTTGGTTTATTTATGTATAAAACATGATTATTTCTAGTAGTTCCATCTCATTTTGTTCCTTTTTTCTGCTTTTCCTATGTTCTTTCAGAGTAATTAAGTATATTTTAGTATTTCATTTTATATTTATTATTGGCTTTTAAGCCACACCTCTTTAATTTTAGTTGCTTTTCTAGGGTTTCCAATGTATCACTTTACATATAATACAAGAATTTTATCTTGTACTTGATTCCTTTCCATGATTTGTACTATTCTCATCATACACTTCATTTCTATTGTTATTATAGATCCCATAATACATTATTATAATTTTTGCTTTAGACTGTCACTAATATTTTAAAACATAAAATAACAATATTTTTACATTTACCACATGTTCACCATTTCCAGTGTTTCTTTGTATAGACATGAATTTCCAGCTACTATTCTCTCATCCTGAAGAGCTTTCTTTAACAGTTCTTGCTGTGCTGGCCTACTGATGATGGATTCTCTTGAGTGTTATTGGTCTTTAAGACTTTTAGTTTCATCTTCATTTTTGAACAATATAATGTTAATCTTAGGTCTGGGACCCTGAAACCTGTCTCTTGATGGTCTGTCTTTGTCAGGCTTTTTAAAGGAGGCACTCCCAGCTCAGTGGAGCTACCCATGTTAAGAGTTGCTTATATTTCCTTCAGTTAATTCATTAAACCCCAAGCTTGCCTTTATTACAATTGTTATGTAATTTAGTCTTCGTAGCATCACCATTTATGGAATTCTGTTAGTTGTTTCTACTGAATCTCATTGTTCAGTATATATTCATTCTTCAGTCAACAAATCTTTCCAAGTTCCTCATATGTGTGAGACCCTGAAAAATTGCCTAAGGCATGATGTTAGAAGTAGTATGGTAAAAACAAACAAGCACCATTGGAGTAGAATGGTAATCTGGGTGCTGGTACCACATTTTTCAATAACTAGCATTTGGTTAGTCTCTGAGTATCTTTAAGCCTTGATTTGCTCATTGTTTTCTCATCTGTAACATGAAGATAGTGCATGTTCTACAATTTTGTTGTGGGACTACTGACATACGAAACTGCTAAACCCACTACCTGAACTCAATCAATCATTGCTGAATGTGAATGATTTACATGAATGTGATGTGAAAATGTCAAAGGAGTGCCTTACATAGAATGTGTCAAGATGACTTTATAAAATAGTGAGTGGACTTATATACAGATACAAATAACTTCTGGAAATTTAGAGAATGCAAAAAATAATGATTTGAAAATGCTAGTTTTAAGTAAAAATCCTGGTAGGCTGGAGATATAAAGTGATGATGCCGGAAAGAGCTTAAATGACATCTGATCCAATTCAATTTAATTTCATTCAACTCTGTTTTATTTGAATTTCTTCTAAGTCCTACTTCTAATAATTCAGAAATATGTAAAAAAAATTCCTCCTATTAAAGAGCTCACAGCTTAATAAGAAACAAGATAACAAAATAACATTTTGTCTATAATGTTATTATAGCACTAATACCTGATTTAACATATTTATTTCACCACTCACTAGTTACATGGCACTTGACAAAATGGCTTCACCTCCCTATGAATGTTAGTCGAGGTAATCCTAGATATTGTTAAAGACAAAATCTCAGTGGTTTAACATAAATAGAAGTTAACCTCTTACTCTTCTAAAATTCAAATGATTGTGTGGGTTGGGAAGCTCTGATCTGCACTGTCACTCAGGGGCCCCTGGTGAGTGATGACTGCCCAGGACATTGACATTCAGCTAACATATGGGAAGGACAAGAGGTAGAAGATCAACCCACAGGTTTGCATGGTCCAGGCCTGGAGTGGAGAACATCATATTTACTTACATTCTACTGGCAAGAATTCTAAGGGAGACAGGAAAAAGGAGTCCAAATTTGTTCTTAGGCAGGAAGAAAAATTAGATCAGTAAATAGCCAGCCAGTCTGTGCTATATTGTGTCTCAATTTTCCCCTGTGTGAGATCTAAATAATGGGATCCACCTCAAAGTACTATTGGAGGAATTCAGTGAAATCATGCGTGTAAAGTACTTAGCCTAGTGCCTGACTCATGATAAGTGCTAGTTAAATGTTAGCTGTTACTACTGTGAGTGCTATGACAAAGGTAAATAGTAGAGTCAGCAGCATACACAGAAAGGTGTAAGATGAAACTAGGATGTCAGAGAACACTAAATAAAGGTTGGTGGGGTTGCGACTGTTAGTTGTGCTGTCTTCCTCAAACCACCTCTTGGAATATGCAAAATCCTGTGGTGCAGTTATGTATCTTCAGGGTCAGCTGCATTCCCCGAGCCATCTATTCCCCCATAGAAACTGTCTCCTGTGTTTTGGCTCCATTTTCACCCTAAGATAGGATTTTAAAAAAATGCTAATTCTTAAAAGATGTTTTCATATAGGAAGCAAATTTTAATCATTGTGGATTATCTGCATGTATGTCAAACTTACTTTCTTTGAGATCCAACCTATAATATTTGTGTAGCAGGTGCAGTATTTTCAAGCCAGTCTCAGATATGCAAAACTTATAGTGTGCTATATTTTTCTATAGTTTCACTTAATTGTTATTTCAAAACTCCATTCTGTCTTTCTTTTGGCAGAAAATGCAGTGTTGGTCTATTTCATGTAAATTCAGTCATGTTGGGTTTAAATTCGATCTGTTTAGCATTTCTTTCTCTCTCTGTGTCCTCCAGGGTGATAACTAAATTCTGAGGATGCTGACAGAGAATCCTGGCACTGGGAGGAGCATCTGGCCCCTGTGGCTACCAAGTGTCCACATGTGACATGTATATGACCCTGTCAGGTTCTTGTGTGTTGCATTCCCCCACACTGGAATCCACTGGAGTAGGCAGGCTTTATGTCCCTGTTCCAGTTACACCTACTGTCCTGGCATCCTGCCCAGTTACTGCCTCCTTTTACTCTCAAAATTTCCCTAACTTGGAAAATAACTTATGTGGTCACCCTAGCTGAGAATCTGCATTGCCACTTGGCCTCTGGTTGGCAGTTTGTGGCTAATTTCTGTGCCAAGTATAGTCCCTGACCTTGATACCCCTTCAGCTGCATCTGTTCCCCAACTTTTTGGGGACAGAAGAAAATTTCGCTGCTTCCCCACTTCATTCTGCTCTACTCCAAGAACAGGGAACACTACATCTCAAGGATCTGCCCTCTCTCAGCTCTAAAAACTGCAGGCACTCTTCTCCGCTTCCTCAAGCCACTTAATTTTTGTTAAGCTTCTACTTCTTAGTGTTCCAAGTTAAAGGGACTCCAAGTTCCATCCTCTTTCAGATTCCCAACCTATGGAGCCCATGGGAGTGAAGATGACCTGTACCTTGGAGTGAGACCCTCTGGTCAGTGATATCCTCAGCATTCCTCTCTGACCCACGGGAGAGACAGAAACTGCCCTTGCAGAGAGGCTTTAAGCATAAGAGATGAAAATCAAAATGAAATATTTCAATCATATCAAAGGAGTTATCAGCGCCACAAAGCAAACAAACCAAATACAATTTCTATTTAGAGGAAGGAGTTTACTTATTTGGTTAAAAGGAAAAAGGATTAAAAAATTCATGGAGAAGTAGTTACAAGCCTTGAAGTAAATTTGGTTTGGGTTTTGGAGTGGCTCACAGGTAAAAATTTTTGGTCTTTGTGAGTAGATGCAAAGCTGTGAGAAAACAAGGTTTGTTCAAATAAGGGAGACAGAGGGTAGGGCTGAGAAGTTAGGATTATGAAGTTTACATTAAGACAGATCTCAGTTTAAATTTTACCTCTACCATTGATCAGATCTGTGACTTTGATAATTTATTTCATCATGATAAGCTTCAGTATTTTTAATTGGGGGCTGTAATTGGGCTTCTCATTCATTTACTCGGAAATACTGGGACTTCTTGCCTCATTATGCTCTTTCACACCTTTGTGTAAAAAGTAGAAGTAAAAATAATGACCTCTCCCTCCTTCTTCATTTTTTGTCATCCTTCAAGGGGCATCAACCTCTCTTGAGCTATTTCTATGACCACCAGCAAAAAGCATATCTCATGTGCAGAAAAGGCTATAATTTGTAGGGCCTCATACAAAATAAAAATATAAGGCCCTTGGTTTGAAAATTATTAAGAATTTCAAGACAGCAACAACAGATCAATCTACCAAACAAGGACTCTACTAAGTGCTGGCCCCTGTGTGGCTCCTCAAACCACGCACCCTTGAAGCTGACCCTGCTTCTATGCCCCATGCACCTTGCCCTTCCTGTGTTGTATCTCTCAGTTCACCTGTCTCTCCCACTAGACAGTGAGCCTCTTGAGGACACTGACTGGGCCATCATCATTCCTGTATTACAGACAATGGCATATACATATAGAAAACAGAGTGCACTGGATTTTGTTTTACCTCCCTTCTCTTCTATAAGCAACAGAACGTTTTTGAAGGACTGGTCCAGTGGGCTTCCCAGCTACCACCCCCTGGCTTATGGTGGAGCTGATTAAACAAAGGGAACAAGGAAGCTCCTTGCATGGAGGCTCCTGCCTGTGGGATGTGTTCAAATGGTTCTGCATCAGCCCGCCTCCCTGAACTAAGCTATAGTAGCATGTGGGGGGAACTTCAACTCATTCTTTAGGCCTTGTTTTTGTGACAGTGCAGCTACTGAGCAAGCATTTCTAGGAAAAAAAACACAGTTAGTGATAAACAGTGCAAATTGTAGAAATTAAATACAGGATTCTAATAGAGCAGGACTCTAATAGGCAAGACAGGAGGAAAATTGCAGGAATGTGAGTCCTACTGAGATGTATACACAGGCTCCCTGCAGCTGCAGACTGGGCACTTGTTTTACTCTTTCTTTGTGTGACTTTTTGGTAGGAGTGCTGACCCTGCATTTGTAGGCCTATGTGTGTGTCCTGGATCCATCACTCACTAGCAAGCTGATCCTGGGAAAATTGCTAAACTTCCCCAGTGTCCTCAATTTCTCAGGTATAAAATCAAGACAATAATACTGTAGCTGAAATGATTATATTAATAAAGCAAGCTGAGCTACATGGCATTACCCAAAATATAGAACACACATAATAAGTGTTCTCCATTCTATGGATTTTGGTTATGCACTCAGTTACCTGAGTTCAAACATTCATTCATATATTTCCCATCTCCTGTTTGCTTGGAATTCTAACTGTACATTTTCTTTGAATGTGGCTTGTGTGTTTCTCTCTCTGTTCTGATCTGCATCCTCCATACTCACCTGAGCGAGGAGGGTCAGGAGAAGTATATAGCAGTTTCAAGAAAGACAGGCTTGGTTCTTCAATTGAAAAACTGTGCTTTGGGGAAAATAGTTAAATGTCACTGATTTCTCATACTTTTTAACAAGAATTGTTTTTGAGTTATCGTGAAGGTTTTGTAAAACACTGACAAAGCTCACATACAGTGGAGTACCTTACTAATAGTTAGTGCTTAATGATACTAGTTTTATCGTCACTCTAGCACCAGGTGGCTTCTGAGAGGAGTAAATTGTAGTCCCTTCTGGTCCATCTTTATCTGTGACATTAGACAATCTGTTCTATGTCTCGAGACTGTGGGAGGAACTAGACCATCTATCAAATGCTTGTTCCACAACTCCTAATACACCAGCTAACATTTAATTATCAGCATAACCCACAACTTATCTTCTGATGTAATCTCGATTTTGCAGATGAGGAAAATGGACTTATGGAGATAGAATAAGGTCTATAGAGTGAGAAAAAGATGGATCTGGATTTTCACCCTCGCCATCTGCCTTAACAGACCTGTGTTTCAACTTCATGTCTTTTGATACCTAAGGAATCACCCTATGAAAGGACCCCTAGGTCTGCAACCCTTCACTTCTCTTTCTCAGTCTTTGGACACCTGTTGATGAACCAGAACTTCTGGAACCTTCTAATGGTCCCCTGAACCCAAAGCAAACATAAAATTTACTCTTCTTTCTACAAAAAGTAAAAGAAGAGTAGGCATAGTTGCAGAACAGCAGAGTGGTTCTCATGCCTGGGAATGAAATCTGCCTCTTTTCTCTTTTAACTCTACTTACAGTTTGGCCATGCAACACTTTGTCACTGCCAGGAGCCTTTGCTGAAACTGAAAGCATACATCTAGGTGCTCCCACCCTAAAGGGGCTCTGGAGGGCTGATGGCCAGTCAGTGCAAAGTGAGTTAGGAGGGACAACTGTGATTTTTGCCTGCCCAGCACTTACCTCCTCTTTCTCAGGACACATGAGAAAGTAATGGATGTAAGGGCTCAATGCCCTTATTTACTCTTGGAGAAAACACTCCCCTCCACTCTTAGTCCTTGTAACTTAATTAGAACTGACAGCATATGCTGGCTCTGGGCATGAGCACATGGCCAGGGTTAGGATGGTCAGAGCCAGCCAGGTCTGGGAATTTTGCTAAAACTAGTGGGCAGTAAGGCTCTCTTCCTTGGAAGATAAACTTCTATTTTCCATAAGGTCCTTCATTATTAGAATACTCACCTGGGACTACTCATGGCCATCTTGCTGGTCCACCTGCCCCAAAATGAGAAAATATAAAGGAAAGCAGAGTCAAAGGTTTAGAAAGGGACACATTCCTGATGCTGTTTGAGTACATGGACCCAACTGTGCCTGAGGCAATCTCTTCTATGAGACAATCCATCCATCCATCTATCCATCCCCTAAGTCTTGTTTAAGCCACTTTCTATGGCATTTCTATCACTAACAACCTGAAAATGGCTATTGTATAAAGAAAGGAATGGCCACATTACTTAAAATGAGCAAGGAAGGATACTTAATTCTTTTTTCCCTCAAATGTTCTACTAACCATATGGTATCATTGAATCCAACAATTAATTACTTTCTTTCAACTAACTGTTGGTCAGGACCTGTGGTGGTGTCACCTTGCATGGCAAAAGGGACTTTGCAAATGTAGTCACATCAGGAACTCGAATATCCTGAATTATTTTCTGGATCCGATATAATCATAAGGGCCTTATAAGGGGGCCAGGGGGGAATCAGAATCAGAGAAAGAGATGGGATGACTGAAGCAGGGGTCAAAGTGATGTGATTGCTGGCTTTGAATTTAGAGGAAGGAGGGTGGGTCATCTTCAGAAGGGACAAGGAAATGGGGTCTCCCATAGAGCATGCAAGAAGGAATGCTGGCCTGCAGACCCCCTGATGTTAGCTTGGTGGCAAAACTTAGTGGCTTAAAACCATACACACTTCACAGTTCTGTGGTTCAGAAGTCTGGTGCAGGCCTCATTGGGCTACCACCAAGATGTCACCAGTGCTTTGTTCCTCTCTGGAGACTCTAAGGGAAAATTCACTTTCTTGCCTCACTGTCAAGTTCTACTTTCCTCAAAACACTAGAACAGGAACACAATTCAGCCAAGTTCTTTGTAACTTCATAACAAGGATCACCTTTAGTGCAATTTTCAGTCTCATTTCATCTGAAACCTCACCAGAATGGCCTATAATACCCAACCTTTTTTTACTAACTTTCAGTTCATGATTATTCGTATATTCTCAAAGAACATGAAAGCTTTCTCTCATCTTCCTTCTTTCTGGGGTCTCATAACAATCACTCTTTTAACATCCATATTTCTGACATGCACCTCAAAACTGCTCTAGCTTCTACCCATTGCCCAGATCAAAAGTCGCTTCCACGTTTTCAGGCATTTGTTACAGCAGCAACCTGTCTTAGTCAGCTCTGATGCTATAACAGCATCATAGACTGGGTGGATTAAACAATAGACATTTATTTTCCTCACAGTTACGGAGACTAGAAATCTATAATCAAGGTGCCACCAAATTTGGTTTCTGATGAGAACTTTCTTCATGGCTTGCAGAAAACTACCTTATTGCTGCCTGTTCTTGGGGCATGGAGTAGAGGGAGGGTTCTCTCTCTCTCTCTTCCTATTTTTATAAGACCACTGACCCCATCATCAAAGGCCCACCCTCATGACCTAACCTAACCCTAATTACCTCCCCAGGCCCTATCTCTAAGTATCATCACATTGGAGATTAGCACTTTGAGATATGAATTTGGAGGGGGAAGGGACACAAACACTCAGTTCATGACAGGTCGTGTGTGATATAGCAAGCATAGCAAAATGTTAACTGGAGAATTTAAGTGGCAGCAATATGTGTGTTCATAGTAGACATTTTTCAACTTTCCTGTACATTTGAAACTTTTAATTAGATGTTGAGAACAATGCTAATCCAGGCCTTAGCATAGCAAACTACCTCTATAAATAGTTGTTGGGAGATGGGTAAATTTAGTGGAAATCTGCTTGCCAATTAGCTCTGAGGTTAAGATGGAGATCGAGACAATCTGTCCTTTTCAAGTTTCTGATGCACTGATCCTTTTCTGGAAAGCATTATGCAATATGATCAACACTCCATTTGGAGGTGCTTATATGCTGAAGGAAGAATTGCTACAACAAACGTGGTGATTAGAAACCAGTGCAGCTAGTCCCAGCAATCTGGGCTATTGCAGAACATGGGCTGTAAAGCAGCAGGTGTCTTGTCTGAAGAAGTCTTCTGGGAGCCTGCAGGTTACTGTGTATTATAGAGGATGGATTTTATCCAGTTATGTATATGATACTCAGATAGAAAGAGAATGAGTAGGAGGTGGTTCAGTGATTTTCAAGTCTGATTACAAACATTAAATCATATGGCTTATTTATGATGATGTCTAAGAAAGTAACAACAATGACAAAAAAAAAAAACTGTTTGGCAGGGAATAAGCCAGTAATCACTTCATCTAGTCATTTAACAAGTGTTGCCTGAGCACTTACTATGGGCCAAGTTGCCTGCATATGAAATAGGCAGACATAAATCAGTGATACACCTTGGTGTGGGCCACCCACTCTAATTTCTAGTCTCCAGGCCTATAGCTCTCCTCCACCACCCACCTTAGGTAGAGAAGCTATTCTAGTTCAAGAACAAAACAAATTTTTTTTTAAGGATGAACAATGGAATCACCATAGGGTACTTTCTGACAGATAAAGAGTTAAACTTAGAACCATCTCATGATTTACACTGCTGAAATAATTTTAGGACTGTATCAAAGTAACTATTCCTTAACTGTTAAGGAGTTGAAATTACATTCGGCCCTTTGAAGGCAACCACGAGGCTGATGTGGCCCCCAGTGAAAATGAGTTTGACATCCCTGCTCTAAGGTAATAATTACTATTAAATTAGTTCATGAGGACAGGACACTGATCTGATAGGATTAGCATCTTTATCAGAAGAGACACTAAGGAGCTTGCTCTCTCTCCACACGTACCAACAGAGGAAAGGACTGTATGAGGACACAGTGAGAAGGTGGCTTTCTACAAACCAGGGAGAGTTCTCATTAAAAACTGAATCAGCAAGAATCTTGGTCTTTGGCTTCTAGCTTCCACAACTGTGAGAAAATAAATTTCTGTTGTTTAAGGCATCTAGTTTATTGTATTTTCTTATGGCAACCCAGGCAGACAAATACCAAACTACCAAAATACAGAAAATGCTAGTGCATTCAAAAGGATAAAGATACCAGTTCCAGCTGAGGAAAGGTGATGTCAATGAGGAAATAGCAAAAGAAAGCCTCAAAATATAAAAGATCCTGTTTCCAGAATGGGAGAACATGATGAACCAAAGTGGGGAGAAGGGAAGAATAGGATATCAGAGTATAAACAAGAGATGACTTGTCTGAATGTGGGTTTTGAGGATTTTACTATAATTAATGTCCAGCTAAGGCCATTGGTTATATTTCTGTAAGTGTCAGAGAGCAACCAAAATCTGAACATGATCCTGATATGGTCACAGCCATGCTTTGAGAAGAGTGGTGTTTGTGTTCAGGTTTCCTGCCTGAGGGTGCCTGACTTCAGGCATGACTTCATTCAGGGTCCCACCAGGATAACCCTATTTTGTATATAATACATCAGACTGCATATTCATACGTGATACTCACACAGTTACAGGAGAATTGATGCATATATCACTGCTAGTACAAAGGTTAGTTTGGGGTCATTTCTTATCCAAGCAATTTATCCACCCAGGGTCAGAAAGAATGCATCGCAGGAGGAAACAGTAGTTCGGGAACCTCTTTAAATTTCACTGGATTTATTTTCAATTCCTTTGTAATCTCTTCCTTACAGCAGTAAATTCTGAGCTCATAGGGCTTTACATTTAATTCCAGTATTTGGATTGTGAGAGCTTTTAATACCTGTGGACTTGGCAGTTGCACAGAGCAAAATGCATCCCCATTAATCAGAACTGGACTGAGTCATGTTACACAAACCATAGATTTCTACAAGAAAATTAAAAGGCAATATCATTTCACTTCTGCTAAATGTTTTATTATGATTCAGGGGGAGAATTGGGACACTCTATATTGTGTCCAGTGACGCTGCCAAAAATATATCACACAGAGACAGGACAAATGAACGTATAAATAGGAATTGCTCAGAAAGAGTTAGTCATAAATCACTGAATGAGCTGGAACCCTTCTTTTAGTGTTGCTTAAAACAAGAATTGTTATTGGTAACCTCTAGAAAAATAATTTGGTTTCTGTACAGTTGTATGAGAGAAGGTTGTGGGAAATAGGAAAGTATAATTTTCCTTGGTGAAATCAAAGGCAAGATACAAAATTTTCTGGTGACTCTAGGAACATATAAACTGTTATGAAAGAATGGAATGAAGTGTGTTAAAGAACAGCAGTGGTGTGGTTTCTAGAATCATGAGTTTTCATCTTGAACATTTAGAAATCTGGAGATCGGTGATGGGCTTTGGGCCAAAAATGCACTATAATAAACTGGATTGAGGCAGCAGCAACAATTATGAGACTCTTCTGTTGGACCCTGTAATTTTTCCATAGATAGTACTTCTAGAAACCTTTCTCCATAGTTTAAAAGAAACTGCTTTATGATGTCCTGAGTTTTAGTTCAAACAGATAATTTTTGTGTTAGGATAAAAAAGAAACCTGGTTTCCATTTGTTTTAAAGGTATTAAACTGAAAACTGGAAACTATGGCTAAACAACACTAAGACATTTACAGACAGAAATGGTAAGCAGTCTAATAAAGCTGTAGATATAGTTAATGTTAAATACATATTTAAACATTTTATGAAATAATATTCCTATCATGCCAGTTATCTTTGTGCTTAAAAGTATCACAGCCCCTTTTGCTTCAGATCACAGTGGTTGATATTGCTACTTTTATTTTCATGAAATCTATAAAAAGATTTGGAGAGTAATGAATTTGTTTAATCATCAACCCTGATACATAATCCCTTAGAAGACATTCAGGAGTTAGTTGAGAAGGCCAAAGGCATTGAACACATTACCCAAAGTGCTATAACTTTCTGATAGCCCAATTTTGAGTTAGTTTTTGCTTCATAACAAACTACTCTGAAACTTAATGTCTTAAAACACTTATTTATTAGTTCACGATCCTGTGTAGTTGGCCATTTGGTCTGGGCTCGGCTGGGTGGCACTTCTGCAGGTCCTGTCCAGACTCACTCATATGTTTGTAGTTGGAGCATTGATCCCACATGGCCTCACTCACATAACTGGAGTTCAGCTGGGGTAACAGAGGCAACTGGACTCCAAGTTTTAACATCCAGTAAGCTATCCCTTACTTCTTTCTATGGTGGCTAGGTTCCAAAAACAGCAAAGCAGGATAAATTCCAGTGTGTGAGCACTTTTCCAGCTTTGCTTTCATCATGTTTGCTAATGTCCTGTTGACCAAAGCAGGTCACATGGCCAAGATCAGAGGCAAGGGGTAGAAAAATGACTTCCAAATCAGTGTGGTTTGGCTTTTCCCCTTTATAGATCTGCTGAAGATAATACTAGCAATCTTAACTCCTAGACTCTTAAAAGAAGGAACTGTCCAATATTGTGTTGTTGTGGTGTGTGTGTTTTAGTCAATCTATCATATCTAATTGTCCTTTAATAATATGATCCTAATGATGGAAATATATCTTGTCTCTAATACTTACAAGTTGTATGACACTGGGAAATTTCCTTAGCCTCTCTGTTTCCCAGTTTCTCGTTGCCCCATGCAACTAAGAAACCTATGTATCTCATAGTTTTATTCTGAGAATTGAACTAGTTAACAATGTTAAGGCTTAGAAAAATGCTTGGAACACAATGTGCACTTAGTGCACATTAGCTATCACCAACTTTGCTCCTGTACTAGTGTATTGGTTTCCTAATGTTGCTTCTACAAATTATCACTCACTGAGTGGCTTAAAACAATGTAAATTTATTATCTTACAGTTCTTGAGGTTACAGAGTGACTTCTGAGTTCCACTAGGCTAAAATTAACACATCAGCAGGACGATGTTAGTCTGCTTCTTGCCTTTTTCAACTTCTAGAGGTTGCATGCATTCTTTGGCATGTGGGGCCATTGTTCATCATTAAAGCCTTTAACAACCAGTAGAGTGTTTTTCGTATTACACAATCTTGACCTCTGTTTCTGTCATATACTCTTCTCTGATTAATTCTTCTATAATCCTCTTTGACTTATAAGGACCCTTGTGATTATATTGGACCCACTTGCATAATCCAGTATATTCCTCATCTCAATATAATTAGTTGATCTGCAATGTCCCTTTTTTTCATGTAAGATAACATATTTACAGGTTCCAGGTATAAGCACATGGACATCTTTGGTGCACTATTATTCTGTCTGTCCCAAATAATCTTGATCATAGAACTTGCATTGTTCATCACTGAAGAGAAACATGTTGGGAAGGCTTTGCTTAGCCATGACTGTTTAGGGAATTGTTCTGTGTAAATGAAGAAGTTCTGTATCTGCAATGTTGAGACTATCTCTTTCCACTCTAAGCTGACAGGAGGGAGAATAGATATTTTGAATAATGAGAAAAACAGTCATCTACCACCTATCATTTGAAAGAGTATGATGGGGAAAATGCCATATAGTTACCAAACTCTATTCATTTTTCCTCTGGCATTCAACTGTATTATACTTCCATCCCTGTTGCCTCTTAGTGTGATCATAAGACAAATTCTCACCAATAAAATAAGAGTGCCACATCTGATATGAGGCAGTTAAAAATAGCTGTGCCTCTCTTGTGGCAACTTCCTTGTTGGATGGATGCACCAGAGGACTCTGAGGATGCCAGGGGACATAATATAGAAGGATCCTGGGTCCCAGTGTGACTGTGGTTCAAAGCCCCACCTTCCTATTGTTAAGGCATTGAGAGTTAAGATTGCCTCCTTCTGCCTACTATGACTAATAAAAGTAGTTACCTGAACATTCATATGTGAAAAGCCCCTTCATTCTCAGCCCTGTATGCTTAGTAAATGGGGATATGATTTGTGATCCATCTTGACCTGTTGGGAACCACCCTGACTGGTATCAGAGGCTGAAACTTCCACCTAGGCTAAGGCTAAGGGAATGAACGCCCTTGGAACCGTAAGCCAGCAAGGAGACAAGGGCTTGTCTCCCTGGCAGGAATGCTGCTTCTGCTGCTGAACCCCAAAAAGCTTGGTCAGTTAGCCAAAGATGGGTAAGATTCCCCACGAGGGGAATGACCTAAGGCAGGCACGATCACTTTGGGAGGCCCCCCAAAAGAAGGACTTTGGGGGCTGCAGCAGAAGAGGGTGACAGACCCTCGCTCCTCAGCTTTGACATAGCCTGAGTTCTCATCGTCTGGGAGAAAATCTCCTTATTGCCTTAGTTCCTGTGCTAAGCCTGAAACAATGACAGGGTGGTGCAGCTCTGTGCTGAAAGGGCAGATTCCCTGGGTGATCAGGCCTAAGAAAGAACATGTAAATTACTGTGAAACCTTCTTTGTTTAAGAATGCTCTCAGTTGAATGAGAGGGGTCCAAGGAGGAAGTTGGTTCCTCAAAGTCTTACAGCTCTTTGACCCCCCACTCAGTAAACCAGCAAAGTTCCTTGTTTTCTATAGTTCCTTGCTTCCCCCTGATAAGTACTGTATTTTACCTGAATTATTATGCAAAATGAGCCCAATAAAAGCATGTATGGACGGTAAATCAGGGCCCTCCCCACTGGGGGGGTGGCCATTCTGTCCCTATTTCCCCACAGAAACTGGTCTGTCTCTGTGCATGTTTGTTTCTCGCGTGTTTTTCGGCGAGCCATCCACAGCGTTCCGTGGTCACTGCTGGCCGGTGACCCACACGCAACATTGACCTCAATCATTTCCTTATCACTGCTAAACTACATGCAGAGACTTGAGATATTCTGCTAAATTATAATATAATTGGATTAAGGAATACTAAACAAGCGTGGTGGCTGTTGACCTGGTCATGATTTTGGCCATAATAATCTCTCTAGGATTGAAGAATGTAAAGAATCCTAAAGTCTGCTAATAATTATCTCCTTTTGTCTCCTTACTGAACAGATGAGAAAACTTAGGCCCATAGAGTTTCATTGATTGTATAAATTTTTGTATTGAAACTCAACAGTGGAACTGGGACTTGAATCAACTGTAGCACTGAGTTCTACACTCAGTGTAGTGCTGGTGCACCAGAGGACCTGTAAGTCATTGTCAAATAAATGAATGGATGAATGTTGTACTCATTCTTCAGTGCCCAGCTGAATGCTACCTTCTCTATGGAGCCTTTCTTAAGAGTCCCCATTTCAAATTAACCTCCCCTATCGTCTCTCTTCTTAATAGAGAGTATCGATCCTTTCTATAGCATTTAATAAAATCTGCCTAAAGTGTTAATTTGCATGCATCTATCTAACCCTGGTGACAAACAGACTTTATTTTCTGTGCCAAATTAGATTGATTGCTGGTTTTGCTTGGATCACAATATTGAAATGGAGTATGACATCTTGTCCAGCTCAGTACCATAAATGATTAGTAATGTCTGCCATGGGAAAAGAATGAGAAAATAATGGAACATGTACCTTATGTTTACTTAGCTTCGTCTATTGTTTATTAGAAGAAAAACTTCTTTAAGATAAAGGTGCAATGGTTTGTTCTTTGTATCCTGTGTGATACAGAGAAGAGTATCTTGTATACAGTAAAAAGATGCTTAACAAATATTTGTTGAATTAAATGGAAATGAAAGTCACACAATGCTGGATCTATAGGTCTCTTAAAACTTAAACCTTTCACACACCTCTCCCCCACTTATTTTTCTTCTTCCCATATATTCTAGGTTTTCTTGAAAAGTACTCTGACTTTCTGTGGTTAGTTTACACTTAACAATGAATCTCTTCTAAAATATTTATTAACTTTTTCTTTTCTAGTCTTTATATCACATGCAAGTATTCAAACCAGTATATTTTTTCTACAACAATATAATAGATTTGGTAACATAATGGGTTACCACAGTGTACCTCTAGAAACTTTGCCTGCCAAACGTACTCATTTAACTGTATCTTTAAAAGAAAAAAAAAGATGAAAAAAAAAGGGAAGAAGTGGTATATATGAGACAGAGAAAGTGAAGATATCAATTGATGTCGCTTTGCCATAAATGAAGAACTTCAAAAAAACAACAAAAATCTGGGGTACTAGCCAGATGTATTTTAGATATATTTTTAAAAATCAGAATAGGAGGGTTTATGCCTTAGTATACAATTTGCATGCTCTCCTGAGGAAAATGGGAATTTTTGGTTAGGATGTTCTCTCTAAATAATTACTTTACAAGGAAAGGGACTGACTTGGAGGCCCAGGGCTGTAGGGGAAATACTGAATCTTTGCTTAAAAGCAAGACTATAGAAGAAGCTGGAATACATTATCTGGGGTGTTCAGGAATTTTAAATGGTACTTAAGCACTGAGATTCAACCCTTACATCTGCCTTTGAAGGTTAGATCCACATGCCCACTTTTGTAATCCAAATTTAGTCCTCAGGCCATTTCAGAAAATGACACTGTGGCTTTAGTTTTCCATTTATAAGAGTCTATTGAATACCTCCCTCTGGATGTCCCAGGGGCATCTCAGACTCACCCTGCACAGCACAGAAATCAGAAATCTACCAAGAAATCAATTCCTCCCTATTCCCGTGTCCCCACTTCTACTAGAGGGATTACTAAACTCTAAATTATGCAGGCACAAAGCTTAGAGTTTACTTTTGGCTTTTTGTTTGTTTGTTTTAGAATCATAAGTATTATCATTATTATACATTTTTCAACTTCATTGAGGTATAAGTGACAAAATTGTGAAATATTTGAAGTATATATTTTGGCTCTTCTTTCTCTCTCACATACCAGACTCCTTTAGACAATCAGTAAGTATTATTTATTTTACCTTCAAAACATGAGAACTGGATCTCTACAACTGATCAGACTGAAATGCAAGACCCAGTTTTGCCATTTAAAGTGTGTGACTTGTGTAAGGTATTTACCTCTCTAGGCCTTAGTTTTTGAGTCTATAAAATAGGGAGAATAATTTATAGATTTGGTTATTCAGTTTTTCAATGATTTAATGAATGTAAAACACAGGCATGTTGCCTTTTTTAAATCTCAGTGAAACCCAAGTATGACTGCTAATTGCTACCATTTTATATACTTCTAATGTTAATACTGCCACCACTGTCTACCTCGTCCCTCCTTTCCAAATTGCCACTATTTTCAGTCCAGACTTCAGGAACCTCTTACCTAGAATCTTGCACTATGCTGCACTCTAATCTCCCTACCTCAAGGCTCTTGCTCCAATGTACTTTTCATATTGTTTTTACACTTTATCTTGCTAGTATTTAGCTCTGACCATCTCCTCTGCTATTCAAAAAGCATCTGTACTTTTCCACTCTCCTGCTTTCTGTTCCTCAGCTTATGAGAGTCCCCCCAAAAGAGGAAATGGCATTCCACAGAAAACTGTATTTCTTTGAACTTGGTGCTTCCTTAGGAACTGCCACTAAGAGAGGCCTTAAATATTTGGAAAAATAAAAGTCAGAGTTATATTCAAGGTTGAATCTCAGCCTCCTTAAGGAAAAAGAGACATGATTCAAATTCCAAAAATTAAATCATGCCCGTCTACAAGGAGTGGAAGTGTGTACATGCACGTTGTGTGTGCCTGTGTGTGCACGTGCATAAGTTTATGTTGGGAAATGGTAATAATGAAGTGCCCATTAGAAAAAAACAATCTCTTGCTTTAGGGTAGATATTCTACATGTCATTCCCATTAGATCCTAGGGTTTAAGGCATAAGAAATGGGTTAAATTTTAGGAAAAATCCCCAAATGTTTTCAAACCTCACATATTCAGTCTAAGTTATAAGAGCTGGTTTTGTAGGCCAAAGTCTTATGCTAATAAACACTTTGAATTTCCCTGGGGTGTTGTGGACCTGTTATACCTCCTTTGGGTGTCTTCAATGCTTGTAGCAACTAGTTGGGGATTCATGATTTTGGAGTCTTAGTCAAGTGACTTTCTGATTCATCACAAGCAGCAAAGGCATTTTCTTAATTTAATTCAGAGAATAGTCCTAGATCACTTTCTCTCTGTCAGCCCCAGCACATGTCCTGGAGTATAAAGATAAGTAAGTGTCAATCTTTGTCCTTGAAGCATTAAAACTTGAGAGAAAGACATAATAAAGATGCAGCATGAAGAATGCTATAAGAGAGGAACATATAAATTTCAATGGCAACATAGATGAGAAAGCAATTAATTCTGTCTATGAGGAAGATTGTAATTTCCAAGAAAATTAATCAGAATGCATGAAGAAAGAGGAATGGAAATAGGTGTCTGAGAACATGGAAAAGGACTGCATGTGGGGAGGGGGTACTTGCATCCAGATAGTAGGAGAAGAAAGGTTGGCCAAAAATTGAAAAGGAATAAGTTAACTGAGCAGATTGGTATGTATTACATTGAATTTCCACCTTATTCTGTGGTGTTGTTTGAGGTATCTGATCCAGGGAATCTTGCTATTCATTACAGGAGTCTTGGACAACTTTTATGTAGGAAACAATGTGGCCCAATCTACATCTTAGAATGGTAATATTGGTGGCAGAGTGGGCATAAACTGAGAGAACACTCACAGATTTTTGTACTAACTTAAATGCAATGATAAAAGCCTAGATCAGGGAAGTAATAGTGGGTAGCCAGAAGGGAAAAATATGTGAGAGAAGTTTCAGTGATATCATTATAAAGACTTCATAACTGATTGGCTGTGGGAAGCTATCAAGAACAGTGCTATTTCCCCCCAACAGCTGCCTTCCTCCCTGAGTTGGTGTGGCTTGGTGGATTGAATGCTGGCCTGTGAACCAAAGGGTCACTGGATTGACTCCCAGTCAGGGCGCATGCCTGGGTTGAGGGCCAGGTCCCCAACAAGGGGCACATTAGAGTCAACCGCACATTGATGTTTCTCTCTCTCTTTCTCCCTTCCGCTCCTAAATAAATAAATAAATATTTTAAAAAGAGAGAGAGAATAGCTCTAAGATATAGACACTTGGGCTGAGAGACTGAAGATAACATAAACTACATAAAAAAGGCAGGCCAATAGGATGATAGTTTTGCATATATTGAATTTGATGAGTTTTTGTGTACTTTCTTATCAGAAATGTCTGGGCAGGAGGAAATGGGAAATATGAAAGAAGGTTAGGACTTGGGATGTAGATTTAACATACAGGTCATTAGAATAAAGGAGGCTTTAGAAAGATGTGGGTGGTGGGCCTCAGCTGGGGGGGTATGCAGAGTGTTAAGCAAATTTGAAACAATTCTGAGAAACTCGGTCTTTCAAGGATGGACACTCTTTCTCTGTACCTTTTGTAATTTCTTCCTTCAGCCTAGAATTCCATCCCTGGCTTTTTGCATTTATCCCTTGACTTGGCATACATCTTGAATTTCATGCAATATTTTATTTCAAGGAAGATTATGGCTATTTGTAAAAATTCTGTAAAAAGGCCCATTTTCCTGTCTCCTGTGAAAAGTCTGGTAAACTCCTATGTGGTATGTTTGGAACCGGACATGAACTGAACCACAGTTCTCACACAGACACAGTTTAAATGGAACATATCCACAGACAACACCTTTATGAATATGCAAATGTTGCCAGGTACGAAGAAGTGCATAGTGTGAAGAACAAATTTCTTTGCTGTTTTACTGCCCTTGAAATACAGTCCTCAGACAGCACTGCCATCTGCTCAGAGGTAACTCCCCCACAAACCCATCCAACACTGGAGAACAATGGAAATGGAGGCAGTTGCTGGGCTGGTTTTTCCTTTGACAAGACTGATTCTTAGGACTGCCAAAGGGAGAGGCTGCCCTCCAGCAAATGCCTGGAACTTGAGCTGGTCCCTTCACCCAGTTCGCAGGAAACCCCATGTGCCTGTGGGGACCTTGTGTCATGAGCATATGTATGATACAGTCTCTTCTATAAGTCAGCTGGATAACTGCTTGGCTAGCTCTCTGCTGAGCAGCCCAGCACCGAGGAACAGATGAGAGTCACACACAGTAACTATGCTGTTCACTCAGCTTTTACTGAATGCAGGTTCACTCAAAGTAGAACATCAACACACATTAATATCCTAATCACTGTAACAATCTAAGAGAATTATAACACACACATAGAGCAACTGATGGGAGATAATGAACCTGGGTCCCAGAGTCTCAGTCTGCAGATCTGGGAGACAGCGTAGCGGGTAAGGGAGTTGTCAGGGTCTTACAAGGAAGGATCTCTGGAGCCAGGTGGGCAGCAGGGCATAGCCTCCAGCAGCCAATGCCAAGGGAGATCAGTGTGGCATGGAGCAGCATTCTGGTGTATGGGGCTCAGCTGTCTTAGCAGTGTCCTGGAACCTGCCTCACTTATACCTGAAAATGGTGTACTCCACCCTTCTGGGTCTTTTGATAACTGTCTTGGCACCCCTAATGCCAAGTTGGAATTTGCCCAAGAGACTATCTGTTGGTGGTCCTGCTCTGTAGATATGGCTATTCTGATCACATGTGCAGATATATTAAGTGTGTCTCCTTGCCAGATGTGTCTGCCCTGATTTAGGTGGGTTCCCTCTTGAACTAAAGTGTCATGGCTGACTGACTGCCATTTTGGTTGATGTGAGTGACTCCACTTTGTTTTATATACTTCATGCTATCTTGATCGGACCAATGCTATTTTATTGGTCTTGCTCTTCATATCTTGATGAGATGGGGGCTTTCACAATTGAGAAGAGAGGGCCCCTTTAGGAGGGGAGGAGTCTTTTGAGAATTTCAAGTCAGTAAATGCAAAGCACAGATAACACCCATGATAACTCAACATCTCATTATAAATATCTACTAAGAGACCAGAACATCCTCTGTCACTGTGGCTCTGGGCTTTAACCCTGCACTCTAAAATGTCGGATCATTTAGGGGTCTGAGAGAAGCTCACGCTCATTTGCAAATGGATGGGATATTTTGCAAACCCACCAAACATGGAGTCCAAAGCAAGTACACATCCACCTCCTTATAATGGCTGTGGATGGGGCACAGAGGTAGGAGAATCATATAGTGGTATTTCAGGTGCCACTTGCCAGAAACCACAGGCTTTTATTTCTCATTTACTTTAAATCAACCTCTCCAAACCCACCTCATAGTTCAGACTGCCAAAGCCCTTAAGTTTTCGAGGTCTGCTTTCCTTTCTTCACACCCTTCTAAAACACATTGTAGTGTTTGATCGAATGCCAAAGATGGACCACTGGAGAAATTTGGAAGTAGAACTGCTCAGTATTTTGTAACCAGAAAAAAAAAAAAACCCTAGGGGAATAAAATTTCAACGGTATTGCCTACCCAGATTATTTTATCTGTTGTTGTGGAATTTCTGTACTTTCAGAGAAATATATAAAAGGAAAAGGGAAAAAGAATAAAGATGTATTCAGAAATCCCACCTGTAGTCCTGTCGTCCGGATGCCAACATTGCTGCCATTTGCTCATGTTTTCTTACCGTCATCTTAATTTTTGGTTCTAACATGATTCAGATCCACCACTTAGTTCTTTTACTTACACACATTTTCCAAAATATTTAAAACCATAGAACTAATAATTTACATTTTGTTCTCACAACAGTTAGATGTTTCCATTTTGTAAATGATTTCAGATGGGATCCAGAGAGGTTAGGAGACTTGCTTAATGTCACACAGATAATGGATAATCAGTGAAATATGGTCCTGGGTTCCTGGGCTTCATTTCCATACTTCTTTTCACTGTCAACATACCTGCAAAATTGTGTTGCTGAAATTGTTTTGAAGGTTAAACCACTTAAGTTTCAACTGGCATGTTAGTGAATAATGCAGCCTGAACAGCTTTGTATCCATAGGTGTTGAGATTTACTAATAAAACTCTGGCTTCCTTGATCCCTGAAAACTTTGTTCCAGAACAGTACTCCAAACTTTATTACTTTTTTAGAGATTTTATTTATTTATTTATTTTAGAGAGAGGGGAAGGGAAGGACAAAGAGAGGGAGAGAAACATCAATGTGTGCTTGCTTCTTGTGTACCCCCTACTGGGGACTGGCATGCAACCCAGGCATGTGCCCTGACTGGGAATTGAACCAGTGACCCTTGGATTAAAGGAATTAATCCACTTTGATCAGATCCTGAATTTTCTACCAGTGAGATGCTGAAATGCTTTCACTCTTGGATTCTGATGCAAACTGAATACAAGATTCATGTTTTATCTTGAAAATGGGTAGAAAAGCAGCTAGCAGGCTGCATGAAGTGTTGCCATTGCTTTATAAGCTGTAGGTTATCAACTTTAGCTTTAGATCTTGTTGATTATTTTTTTTAAATCTGCTAGTTAAATTGACCTCTGTTTGACACTTTGATCTTTGTTGCTGTTTGTTTGTTTGCTGAACACTTATTTGCCTGGAATTAATGCAAAAATAAAAATGTATTTCAAAACCATAAATAGAATTTACTTATTTTTCAAAAGTAAAAGTACTCTCTGGACCAAGACAGGATGTCCTGTTCCAAATTCCAGTCAAGTCTATATTTTTGTAATTGAGTTATGACTCCATAATAGCTGACTTTTATGATGGGAAATTCAGAAACCACCTTTCCATATCATATATCATGTATATATTTTTAAGAAAAAATGCTAATTACCTATTTCCTCTGTGGAATATCCTAGGTGCACTCATCATCACTCATTAGAATTGTTGAAAACCACTGGTGAGACCATAAGCACTTCCAAACCCTTTTCCTGTTCTGGCTCAAAGTTTCTCCACTGAAGTTCTCAGCTGCAATTGCAAATGTGCCTTTCATCATCCATCACCTAATTTGTGTCTATTAGAAAAGTTTGTATTTCTTGACAACAAACCTTCTTTTGGACAGGATACATTGAAAAAGGGATTTAAAGGTACTTCATTCTTGCTTTTGTCTCATTATGATCTATAAACTAGGTTAGGAAATGTCCTAGAATAATTAGTTGATTCAAATTCTGATCCAGAAAATTAAATCAAAATTTTAACTATAGCTTATAACCATTTTATCTCATGTTTAAAATTTTACTCAACCTAGCTCAATGGCTGAAATATAACACACAAATTTACACATAACAAGTGGCACATATAAATTTAAAACCAACCCACATTAATTTTCTAATTATAAAATCAATACATTTTATTGTTTAATGCTTGAGATATAGAAAAATAAAAATAAAGCACTAAATAATCCTAGCATCCATAAAATATCTGCTAATATTTTTCTGTATTTACCTCTAGGCTTATATGTGTGTGCATGTGTCTAAAATATACTGCATACAGACACATTTTGTATCTTGCTCTTTTATGTAACAGTATCATATGAGCATCTGAGATCTTGAAACTGTAAACATAATTGTTGATGGTTTAATCAAGTGCATAATTTACTAGCTATTTTCTCTCATTAATATTGGCTATTTAAGTTTTGGGGGGATATTTAATTGTAAATGAAATTTTGTTAATTTAGAACTGAATACAAGAACTATTGTGTGTTTGTGATCATATTTGTTCATGTCAGTAAAAAGTTAGAAAATATTTCCTGGTTTAGCAAAATGTAAGCAAACAAACACTGGACAGACAGAATTCTTTTGTTTTATGTTGTTTAAGCTATTATCTCTTTCAAGAGACAATGATGTAAAAAATTGATTTGAGCCCTGGTTGGTGTGGCTCAGTGGATTGAGTGCCAGCCTGCAAACCAAAGGGTCGCTGGTTCAGTTCCCAGTCAGGGCACACACCTGGGTTATGGGCCAGGTCCCAAGTAGGGAGTGTGCAAGAGGCAACCACAATTATTGTTTATCTCCCTCTCTTTCTCCCTCCTTTACCCTCTCTCTAAAAATAAATAAAATCTTTTTAAAAATTGATTTGAAGTCAAAACTGTCTTTGGTTCTGACCTGGTTGAGCTATTGATCCTCAAAGTATTAGTTATGCAACATTAGATGGGTCATTAAATTTCAAGTTTCTGAATCCTCTTTACAAAACAAAGTTAATAATGCCTATTTGATAAAGGAGTTATAATGATTAAGGAATAATGCATGTAAAGGGGGTCATTAGAAGTACTATGGAAGACAGGTACATAAGCAGTAAAAAAGAGCATCATAACTGGTAAGGTAGGAGAATGATTACAAGATCTAATGGGACTAGACAAGACAGGCACCTAACTCAGACAGGAAGGACGGGGGCAGGGATCAGATCACAAAAGGCTACTTGGTGGATAATAGGAGGGAGTCAGAAGTGATAATGAAGTTTAGAGTTTTCCAAAAGGCCAAAGAGAAGCAAGAAACAGTTTTATAAGGAGAGGACTTAGGGAAAAAGGTACACCATAAGAATGGAAGAATAGGTACTCATGGCACGTGTTGACAGGGGAGTACTATTGGGTTCAATAATCTATAGGAATCAAGTGCGAAGAGGGGCTTAACATGTATAACCTGCTAGATAGAAACATTTTGATTTCTTCTCATGGTTCCTGTAGAAAACTAGAAAAAAATGTTACCTTATTAGTGCACTTGCTAAGGTAGATAATCTTAATTCTTTTACTTTTATCATTCATTCATTTAATTGTTCATTCATTTGTTCATTTATTCATTTGGTCTCTTCTTGCAGCTCCTGTAGGAAAGTAGAAAAAACTGTTACCTATAGTCCTAAGACCTTAATATAGCTACTTCTGTATTTTGATATTTGGGGGTTATTTTTCTATATATGAGTTTTTATATGATGTGATTATTCTATGCATATAATTTAGCATCATTTTGTTCCAAATTTCATGTTATATTGACAACATCTTTCCATTTTCTTATCAACCCTTTAGAAACATCATATTTCATTAGTATATGAAATATTTAATATTCCATATTTCAATCATATAGCAAATAATAGAGATTTGCCATAATGCACTTAAAAAATCCTCCCCTTTTTATTTCTTAAGTCTATTACAATTGTTTCCTAGTGTTAATAGCAAGCATCTTTGTCATCTTTTTTATATTTTACCTAAGTCCTTAGGATAAGTAATAAGGACACTTGTGTTAATGGGAAGAAGATTATATTCAACTCCTCTGGGGCTTCGACTTGCATTCCCTTGGCCAGATCTTTCTTCCATCTGTGGCTGTGGTAGGCCATTCTCTGGACACTTACACTCATTTTGAACCAGTACTATGTCACCTTAAACATACTGCACACCTTTTCTGTTTTTCCCCAACACCAGGAAGCTGGTAGCTGGTTTTTGTTGTTGTTGTTGTTGTTGTTTTGGCCTGTTCACATGTGAAGCTTAGCAGTGTGAAGGAATGAGCACCTCCAAGGGCAACAACTGACCAAAGGTTTGGTACAGGATGATGTCATGAGAGGTGCATCCACAGTTTTTAGATAAACAATTTAGGGTAGGATGTGCGTGTCTCTTGGGAAGTTCTAACAGAATTGATCCCCATTTGCCGCAGTGTAACCTTGGTACTGCACCTAGAGACTGGCTTGTATTTTGCTCTCTCTCTCTGCCTAGTCCCATATTCTTCTTCTCTGAGAACATTTCCTGCAAGCTTTGCTTTTGGGGAAATCCAAGCTAAGGCAAACAATTTAAGCATCATAATACCTGCATGTTTTAAAATTTATTTCCAAAATGTCAATCATTCCTCATAACTTCATTCTCATGAAACCTAATTTGTTAGCTTTCCCTGAGGGTGGAGCTCCTAAGTTGAAACTATTCATTGGGCAATATCCAAACAGTAAACACCTACCTTACTCCATCCAAGTACCAGAAATAATGGTTTTGTCCTTTTCAAGTTGAGTTGCACTTCAGCTCTAAAAGCAATGAGAGCCAGGATTAGTCTTGCATTAGGAGCTCTGCCTCCACCTGTAGACAATGACTGCAAGAAATCTGTCATAGCAAGGAGCCCAGAGTCCAATGTCCAGAGGAAACAAAGTGTAGTACCATTGTAAGCACAAGGTTCTGACAACCCAACTTGCTGTCTGCTTTGAATTTCTGAATCTTACCTTCCACTCCTGACTCTACTTCATTCCTGAATGCCAGAACCCTATAGAAGCCACGGCACCATCACTTGGCCCTTGCTCCTTTGTCACATGGCACGGATGGCTCCAGTGATTACCTCTGGGCAGTATTCTGCTTCCAGAATCCCAGGATTATTTTATTGACATCTTCCTGAGCCAGGGTTTCTGCTCATCCCTAATTTAGGACTGCCTCTGTTATTGACACCAATTTAATAGGAACTACACTCATCTATATGAAATATGTTAACTAAGCACCGAGCTGGAAGACTGTTAAAAAAAAGAAGATGACTAAGATGGGGCAGAGATATGGATCTGGACAGAAAATTAAATTGAGGGAATCTAGGAGTAAAGATTTTTGGATCCTAGGCATGAAGTACCTTCGGTGTGCACTTTCTCACTTACATGTCAGGCCTTCTTCACCAATACCACTTGGGTTTGGGGGCAAGAAGTAGAAGCTTCATATTTCTAGGAATATATAAAATGCCCTAGGATAAGACAATTTCTGGAAGACAGTTACAAGTTACATAACATATCCTTTATGTTTTACTGAATTAAAGGCCATATTGAACTCACACTTTATTATAGGACCTGCCAAGAATCTTAATTCTTTCACTTCCATCATTCATTCATTCATTTGTTCATTCATTCATTCTTTTAGGACTGCTCAGGAGAATATAAAGAGGCCACATTGTTCATAGAAATGTTTCTTATCTGATAACATTTTATTTAACTTCAGGCATGTGTCCTTGCTGGGACCTGACCACACTGAATTATTCATCATCAGAACTTAAAACTGTTTCTTTATCTAGAAATTCAACTCTTGCCTTGTACATACTATACACTCTGCTTGCATACTCTAAGAGACAGCAGTGTCATTTATTCTTCCAAAGTTACCTGGAGTCCATGCCACTCATCACAGCTTGAAAATATATTTAGTTTTTCCTTGATTGCTTTCATCTAATTTTTTTTCTAGCCTCCTTTTCTCCAGAGAGTCATGAACTGGAAAAAGAGAGAGTTTTCATTGTCATTCTATATTGGGTAATCCCAAACCTGTGATGTTCTCTGGTGCCAGTGGAATTCTCACTATCATTAATTCATTTGTTCAGCACCTACTTATTGAATGTTCTGCCAGGCAGAATACAGCAGTGGAGCAAATAAATGGGGCCCCTGTTCTCATAGAACTTGAGAACATTCTGGGAACATCTAACTTTGGGCTTAGGGGGAGCACTTAACCTAATTATGGAACCAAGTGGAAATTGAGAGGGGGTTTGGAACCAGCATTTATACTCAGAAAGCCAAGAAGGAATGCTCATCCTCTGAAGCACATGGACAAATTGTCAAGGGATGGATAAACTCCAGTGAATTCCAGGCAGAATATGAAGGTTTCCAGTCACGTTGAAGAGAAAGAACAGTTTTTTTCTATCTTTATCCCCTCAGGCTAGTCATTTCATCACCCTATATCTCATTTTCCCTCAAGTATAAAATAAGGAAGATAATTCTTATTTTATAGAGTTGTGAATATTAATAATGACTAAATACATGTAAAGCACTCAGAACCATGAGTGGCACTTAACAAGCACTCAGAAATACTAGTGATCATTGTTGTTGTTATTGATGCAACAATGAGCCTTGACTGAGGGGTCAGTATTTTGGATTTGGGTATGCAGTCATCCTCCATGAGTTTTCTTTAGAGTTAACATGATATTGGCTCTAAGGTTCCACTAAGAGACATAAGAAGAGCAGTGCTGAGAGAGAATGAGAGCCTGAGAAGCAGTTCAGGTGAATGGGGAAGACAAGGGCAAGAAAGCTGCTGTGAGAGAAAGGGCACTGACCCCAGAGATGTTAAGTAAGACTTCATAGAAGAGGCAACAAAAAAATTGAATTTCAGAGAAAAAGGAGAATTTAGCCATGGATTGGGGAGATTATAACTATTAGGAAACAAATTAAGATGTCTGAGAAAGAGCAACATATTTATTCTAGCTAAGGATATATTTAGGGTAATTGAGAAAGAAGATACTGGAGAAGAGAACAAAAGCAATACATGTAGAGTCTTCTAGGAAACTATAGTTAGAGAAGGCAACTAATGATAACAATTCCATAATGTTAATGAATTAACTGAATAGGTTCACTTATTGATAACTTTAACTGTTTAATGTAGATATTCTCTGAGTGATCTTCCATTTCAGTTGATGCAGTGACCTCGATTTTGTCGCTCCATCATCTTGTATACCTAAATATTTAACTCTTCTACTAAATCCTTACATCTGGGCTAAAAACACAGGAAAGAGAGATTGTATAGAGGGTTATGTAGAAGGTTTTTATCGCTAGGCCTGCAAGTGGTCACCATCACTTCAGGTGACATTTCATTGGTTAGATCTTGGTCACATGGCCACATCTGATGGCCTGGGAGGCTGGGACGTGTTTTCATCTCCTGTGTTCAGGAGGACAAGAAACAGGTTTGGATGAGGACATAGCAGTCTCCGCTACAACAATGTATTTTTATTTAATTTCAAAATAACAGAGAGACTAAAATTTTATTGGCTAGGAATGTGGGCTTTAGAATTATCCAGAACTAATCTTAAATTCTGCTTCTGCCATTTACCAAATCTCAGTTAAGTTACTTAGCTTCTCTGACTTTTAGTTTTTATATCTATATAGTTAAAATAATAATAGTAGCCACCTCATAAACTTATAAAGTAAAAATAACTAAATGTAGCTACTACTTTATTGACTTTTTTCATGTTCCATGCTCTCAGATGTCCCTTTGGAACATATTCTTTCACCTGTTCTGCTAAAAAATAAAACCCACAGAATTAAAGCTATGGAGCTCAAAGATGGAGCAATAACGTATTTTTGGGAGAGTGGTAGGAAGGATTTACAAGGGGACTATTTTGATTTTTTCACATGAAGGCTGAATGAGTGGTCAGACCCTATAGTGGCAAAAGGTCTCTCAAGGCAGAGGGAAAGGCACATACTTATTCATTAATGTATTTATTCATTCAGCAAATATTAACTGAATGCCAAGTATGTATCAGGCATGGCTCTAGATACAGGGAATTCAGCAGTAAACAAACTCCACATTTGCCAACATCATGGAGCAAATAAATATATAATATCAACTAAAGATAAGTGTTAAGAAAAATGATATTGATTTTGATTTATATAAATTGATATAGAGAAATATCCATGATAGTTTTTGTAGGGAAAAACATAACTTAGAGAGTAACATAAATAATATGGTCTTATTTTAAAATAAAACCCTTTAACTAAGGAGATATATTTATATGCACATGGAAAAAGTGTTGATGAACACACACTGACTTGTGAACATTAGTTATCTCAGGAAGCTGAAGTTGGAGCAGGGGAAAGGAGCAGAGTATTAGGTTTTTAAAAATATTCTCAGGTAATTTTAACAGCTGGTAAAGTAAATCCAATCACGAAAAAACTTCCTGTGACATTTGAACCTATTGATGGTTTACCTCCCATAAAGTTGTATCATCAAAAGTCTTACAAGTAGCCTAAGGTAAGGACACAGTGGGATTAAAGCCATGGTCCTGGATATGTCCCCTGCATCAACTCCATCAGCAGCCGTAGTGACCTGAGTAGCACCACATGAACTGAGTGTGTAAGCTGTTCTGGAAGGTGAAAGTGAGTGGTGGTGCCACCATGTCCTTCCTTGTTCACTGGCCTCAATAAGCAGGGCCATTGTGTTGTCTTCAAGGCCTGAAATCAGCAATGTACTCAGTTGTCCTTTGGGATGTAATTAAAATTTGGGCCTCTGCCCTTTTAAATAAAGAAATATTATACTAAAAATAAAAATTAAAAATCAAAGGTGCTGGTTCCATTCAGAATAATATAATCAAAACATCTCAAGTTTAGGGCTTAATCCATGACTCTTAGCAGCTTTAAAAATGTAAACCTTACTTTTAAAGAAAATACAACAGTACAAGCCATAAAATGTAGTTCTGATGATAAAATGAGATTATGTAAGGGCCAAGTGAGCAGATAGTACATACTAATGACAGCTAACATTTATTGAGCACTTACTATGTGCCAGGTAATATGCTAACTACTGGACAAGAGCCAGTAATGCTTATTAAATGAGGCACACATTGATTAAATAACTACGATTCTAACTTATATAGGGTGGTCAGACTATGCTTTATTGCCTCCAATATAATTAGCAAGGAACTACATACATAGTTTTTTTTTTTTAATGTTATTGTGGTTGTTGTAGCATCTAAACCTAACACATTTATTCTTCTCTGATCCTATAGAGTTTGGTCTCTCTGTGGATCATCAACCACCTCTTCCCTTCAGCTATCACAGGGCACCCAATTACAGAAACAGCAAGCCTTGGAGCAGGGCATTATGCTATAGGCCTTTTGTAAATATTTTCTTTTAGCCAATATCATCAAGAAGCAGGTATGGTTTCTCCATATCTTAGACTGAGAAACTGGCCCAGAGAGTTCATTCCCATGGCCAGAATCACAAAGCCTATAATTACATCTCATTCTAATTTCCATGAACTTTCCCCTTCGACTTCTTTGTATAGAATGCTATTCCTAGGACTAAATACACTAAGCCTGCATTTCCCAAACTCTGTGCTGAGTCAGCCCAGGATTTTACAGCTAATTTATGAAGGCACTTTCTAAATTTTCAAGACCAACTCAGTGATACACAACATCTTCCAGAGAACATGTGAACTGCTAGCTCCAGATAGTTCAGAGTTTCAACATTCGATAACTATATATCCCTTTTGATGATGTCATGTCTTTGCAAAGCTAGAAATTTTTTTTATAAACAAGCATCAGGTATGTGGGAGGAGAAGTTATATGGAAATTTTCTGTACTTTTCACTTAATATTGCTGTGATCCTATAACTGCTCTTAAAAATAAAATCACTGAAAAACAAAATAAAACCAAACACCACATGAAAATTAGTGTGGAACAGGAAGTGAGAGTGGTGGTGTCCAGTTTCATCCCACAGTCTGATAACTAATGTAGCTGTTATATAAAAATACAATGAAATGTTTTCTTTTCAATGTGTATATGTATTATTTTTTAAAGAGCTACCAGGTAGTTAAGATGTGAATACTTAGGAAGCAGTTTGTAACCAACTACTTACTAAACCGAACTGTGGTGTTGCTTCTGGCTGTGGACAACATCACTGTGACACAAGGGTGGCATGAATGAAACCATCCGGGGACTCCCAATTTCAGTCTATTAAACCCTTTCAGAAGGAGAAGTCTCTGTGACATATTTTTTTCTATCCTATTTGAATTTTGTGTTTTGAATATTTACTACCACCATTTTCAAAGTAAAAGCTCTCCTGTCATTTACTCTGGGAATGACGTGTGGTGTATGATATGTGACTCCTTTTGCTTGCACACACAATGCAGCATTTAGCTTTATGTTTTGTATTTATAATTGTTTCCTGTTTTCCAATGTTCTACCTTATCTACATTATATAGCCCTCAAAGGCATGACCACTGTGTGCTCTTGTGCATGTGCGTGTGTATAAAGTATATAAATTTGTTCTTAGCATAGGACAAATTAGATGGACATACATTGCACTGCTAATAATGGTTACCTCTAGGGATGTTAATTTATATAAATTTTAAGTGACAAATGGGTTTTATTTTTTTCCCCCTGCATGTTTTAGGCATTTTCAGACAGGCAGTTTTTAAAGCATTTTGATTGATAAATACAGCTGTGTGAAGGATCCTAGGGCCCTTTGCACAGAAGGATATAGAAACTACTTCTGGAATAAAGAGTTGGAATGGCTTTCTTAGAACTGTTCCTGGAAGTCAAACCACATTTTATTTGGCAACTTTTGTGTGCCAGGCACTGTGCTACTTGCTTTCACACATTATTATTTCATTTACTTCACACAGCTGTGTCAGCAGGTAATTATTGTCTTTATTTTTCAAATAAGAAACAGGATTTCAGTTCAGAACTCTTGGATTCTTGTCTGATGACCACTAACATTGTAAAACTTAAGCCAGCCACAAACACCACATATTATAAGCTTCAATTTACATACAATGTCCAGAATAAGGACAAGAAGTAGATCAATGCTTGCCTGGGGCTGTGTGTTGGGGGCGGGGGGGCGTATGGTGCTACTAGCTACAAGTTTCTTTTAGGGATAGACCTATGAATACATTAAAATTCAGTGAATTGTACCTTATAAAAAGTTGAATTTTATACTATATGGATTATGTCTTAATAAAGCTATTTAAAAGAAAAAACACCAAGCTCTCTGTTGTTTAAGCCTCAAGGACAATTTCAGCAGGGTGTAATGAACATCTTACAGCTTAATCCAAAGAACTCAGAAGGATCCCGGGAAATGCTTAAAGGTAACAAAGTCTACCCAGAAAAAACATTTTTGTCAGATTATCTATTTGTCTTTGAAAAATATCATACACCTTCTAAAAATATTATTGAAAATTGGAATATTTTGAGTGCAGTGAGTTCAGGCAAGGGATGTTATTCAAGTGAATGCATCCCACGTCTAGCGTGGGGCCAAACACATAATGCCTACTCAACAAATGTTTTCACAATTGAATGAATACCAGTGCCATTCAGTAATGACGTTCTCTTCTGGGGAAGAAGAACCCCTTTATAGAAAGAATGGCATGTTTTCCTGAGATAATTTGAAAGAGGTACATTACCCATTTGCGTTTCTAACCTACTCTTTGGGGTCCAAATAAGTGAGAATCTTCTTTGTCATTACTGTTTAATTACCATGGAACCTCTAATCCAGGCCAGAAATTCCTCACTGCCCACATTTCTTTCTACTTCAGAATGCGTATCTAATAGCAACCAATTACTTTTCCTATTTTCTCACTTGGAATCTGTTTGGGGAGTTGGGGATTGCTATCGAACAAAATCGGTAACATCTGTGACTAAAGGCCTCGAGAAGGGAGAGGTAGCGGGCTAGACAGATTTCCTGCCTGGTGAGGCTGTTTTCCTCCGCAGAGGCTGCTCTGGGACAGTTACTTTTAAGGCCTCCTCTGACTTTTCCAACGTCTTTCTACTCCTTCCCACCTGTTCTTTTTCTTGAGGGGGGAAAAAAAGAGTCTGGTGCTTAAGAGGTCAAGTGACTTAAAGGAACCATTCCAGCGTTCTGAAAAGTTTCTGTTTCAAACATGAAAAATAACTCCAAAGGAACAAGCCCAACTCTGGTTTGCTTCCAGGTATGGCTTTGAATTTTGTGTTGGCATAGATCTAACACTCACTATGTTAACTGGTCTACCAAGAAGCCAGGCTGAATGCCTGAACACTAGTTTCAAAAGATTAGCTTCCAAAGATTAGAAACCACATTCATTCTTAGACTCATCCTTAAGCTACATGGATCTAAGTCTTTTATCATACACAGAAACACGATTTTATACTTGGAAAACACATCTGAGACGGAATGGTGTTGGATGTTTTAAGAAAACAAGAGAAAGGAAATGATCCTTTTAAGTTTATTAAATAATTTGTTCTGGATTCTTTACTGTTTTATTTTATTTTTTCAAAATAAAAGTCTATTCTGTATTCTTTGGCTCAACTGGTGCATTGATATAGCTGAAATGTTCAGAAGAGTCAAGTTCAAGGGTGAAAAAAATGATTTTGTTTGGGGGAAACTAATTTTGTTGTGATTGAACAGTTTCTGCTCTTTAGAGCAGACAACAAAAGTGTCATTATCTGGTTTAGGGAGCTGCTGATAAATTATTCATACCACTAATGATGACTCTGAATCTTCCTGGGGAATGCTGTGACTTATTCCTCTTCCTTATAAAAGACGAGACCACTTTTATAGACATTTCTGGCACACCTGCATGCTTGAGGCAATCAGGTGTGATGTATTCCTGACACACATCCCTTTTTCCCCTAATTCTCCAGGCTATGGTTTTAAAATAGAAACCTCTAGGTATTTGGTCTTCTTTTGTATGACAGACATACTTTCCAAAATGGATGTACCAGGGAACTCATCCATAAGTTACTTGTGATTAAGAATCTGACACCATGGATCATATTAATATCTAAATTGCCAGTTGCAGGTGCACATGCCTTTGAAACTACAGACATGTTAGGAGCTTAGACAATATTAATAAGAAGACTAAGCTATTGATGTGAAACTGAATGAGTAGTCTTTTTTGAGAGCTTACTCTATGCTAAGTACTTGGTACACATCATCTCATTTAATGAGTCTCATTATAGATTAAGACTCTTAATCTATATAAGAGTCTTATTTTGCTGACAAGGAAACTGAGTCTTAAATAGGTTAATATTTTTTCAATATTACTTGACTAATGAGTAGTAAAACTAAAAATTGAATTAAGAATATTATTCCAGCCCTGGCTGGTGTAGCTCAGTGGATTGAGGGTGGGCTGCAAACCAAAGAATCACAGGTTCGATTTCCAGTCAGGGCACATGCCTGGGTTGCAGGCCACAGCCCCCAGCAACCACACATTGATGTTTGTCTCTCTCTCTCTCTTTCTCCCTCCCTTCACTCTCTAAAAATAAATAAATAAAATCTTTAAAAAAATTCTCTTTAAAAAAAAATAATATTACTCCAAAGCAGTTTTGTCACTCTAAAGCAGTTTTGGCACTGCTTGTGAAGAGGGACAGAGGAAAATGGGGGAGTTGGAGGTGTCAGCTATCAAGAAAAGAGAAGCTACTGAAACTGGAATGATTGTCTTGGTGTTTTCACTCTGAAGAAAAAAGACCATGTCCAGATGAGATGGATGTTGTCAGTCTCTGGCAGCCTTATGCAGAAAATAAACTCTTCATTTGGACTCAAGATTGGCAAGTGGAGAAGTTGGAGGGCAGTGGAGGCCAAAGCTCTGCCAAATAACTTAAAAGTTTCTGAAAATCTGGCAGTTGGTGAGCAAGAAATCAAGGAGGTGACAAGCACAGAAATCCCTTCTCCTCTGCCTGGGACGTTTGTGGAGTGGACTAGCCTAGGAGTGAAGACAGTAGAAGTATGAGGATAGAGCTTATGACAACCTCCTATTCACTCATTTTCATGCCAGTGGGCTAAACATGGCGATATCTATTCTTTTGGGGCATTGTGTATGATGTTTATAACAGATAAAATTTTTGCAGAAATCTGTGGGCCAATTAACTTTGCACAAATGTGAGTTAATTCTGCCCTTTAATGGTAGAAAAATGTCACTTTCCTTTGTTGTTAAGATCACGTTTTAGGTTCTAGTTTTCAATTCTGATTCTTCCATGATTTTTCTTGGAAGAGGAGACCCAAACTGTCTTTCAGTGAGAGGGCTTTTCTTCTTAGTCTCTGCTGTGGTGCCATTAGTCAAATGACTGTTTTCAACAGAATGTAGAAAATTAAGAATGAAATATTTCTCTCTCTCCCCAAGGAAGGCAGAAAAATGGACATAAAAAATTAGAAGCATTTGTCTAATAAATCACAAGAGGCAGTAGGAAGAAAGACAAATATTCTTTAACTCAAAGATAGGCAAATCCAGCCAGGTCTTCCTTGTGAGGCTAGGTCTCTTCAAGGAGATTAGTTCAATTCATTAGACTTTGAGTGATTACTCATTCTATGTTGGACCCTGTGCAAGGTGACAGATGTGTCAATTAGGATAGACTAAGTTATGCTATAATAAGGAATAATGCTCAAGTCTCACTGGGTTAAAAACAAATGTCTATTTCACACGCAAGCTACATGTCCAATGTAGGTTTGTAGCTGAGCAAACTGGGGCTTGTCCACATGTCACCTTGATAGGCAACCCAACAATTAGTGTTGAAGGAAACAGGTTTTTATTTCCAGGATTCCAACCTGATGGGGGGGCATTCTGGGAGAACTCCTGCTTGGAGCCCTGTTCTCCCACAAGATCCAGGGTTTCCCTTGCTCCCCACCAGGCTATAAGCCAAAAACATGCCTAGAACTTCCCCATATCCTTATCTGTTCTTAAGCTGCCTGCACAAAAAGAGTCCTCCTTCCCTTCTGGAGGGCTCTCTTGTGGGTTTCAGAGTTGCCATCTTCTCATCACAGCTCTCTTTTTCAGGACCTGGGGTATGTTGTCCGCAGCTTCCATGTACTAATTCAAGGACACATATGCTGTGTCACACTGGATCATGGTACAGTCCAGGGAGGAACACATCCCAAGAGACCCAAGAGAGTGGCTTCTCTGTATGTCCTTCAGAGAAGAAGTCTATATTCCTGGTCATAGTTCAGTTTGGCTCTAAGCACCTCTCATGAATCTGTGCCTGATTAGGCAGGTCCCTGCACAGCTCCATCAGGTCTCTCCTTACACCCTTTCCTCCTGTATGACTGCTTCCTCCACTATATACAGCATGTCTGCTTCTTCACTACACCAGGCCACATAGCAGAATCCCCCTACTTCATGGCTCCTTCATCATGGCTTCCTGCTCCTCTCTCAGCCCATCCTCATTTAAAATGCTCAGCCTGGAACTTCTTATGTGACCTCACATCTGGCTCCTCCTGTGATGTGCTACATTTGCCAATTGCTCTGTATCTTTTACTTTCTTTCAGCTGTCATCTTTAGTTGAGGTAAGAGTTCCCTGTGACACATGGATTGACATCTGGGGTGAGCATTCACTTTCCCTGACTATGTCACCAGCCACTATATGCTTTTAGAGTCACACACTCCTTTTGCCCAGGGCAGCAGCTACTTCTCTTCAGAAAAGACACGGCAATCAACTTGCCATTATAATGCAAAGTATCTTTATTATGTATCATCCCCTTCCCCAATTAAGTTTGTGGGGGTTTTCAGGACCCCCCACTCTGCACCCTGCTATAGGTTGACAACAGGCCTTTGTTCATCATAGTCAATCAAGGATCCATTTCCACATGTGCTTCCACAGTCACCACAGCAGGAAAAGAGAGATGTGGTGAAGCAGCAACACTGGATCTTAAAGCTTCTGCCACAGGTGACAGATATCACTTCTGTCCTATTGTTCTGTCAAAGGCATCTCTAACTTAAGGTGGGGAGGAGGAGTCAGGGAGTGAAATCGTACTACATGCTTTGAAGGAAAGCCAAAATTATTTGGTGAAGACTCTAAAAGTTATTACCATAAGCAAGCCTGATGATGTGCCCTCCTCCACCTGCAATTTAAAACATCAACTACAGGATTAAGAAAGGAGAGGTATATGTTATTCCAGCTCACCTCTAGGTGAAAAATAAGAAAAATAAAGTTTGGGAGGGAGGAGTATTGAATTGATTTTGTTTTATTTTAGTTTGCTTTGAGGAACTATTAAGGAAACCCTCAATTTATCTATTTATTCCTTGTTTAACTAACATGTATTATATAGTTACAATGTGGATGAGAACTGTACTAGAGAATTTATATGTATTATTTCATTGAATCCTCTCAAAATCTTTGTTTCCTATATTGTATTATTTATTTATCTATCTTAGCATTACTATGGACTTATGGATTCCTTTTTCATTCAGTTATTTACTTTTATTTAATTGTCCCAGATTTGACCAAAAGGAACCACTCCAGACTGACTCCTGTGCCTTTTTTTTAGTCAACTTTATTGAGATATAATTTACATACAATAAAATGTACCCATTTTCAGTAATCCCAAAGGCAGGTAACTAAATTGAGGGCATTGTATTAGAATTTATCATGGAGTGCTAGAATTTAACACTAGTTTTCAAGGATGCCTAGAAACTCAAACCATATTTAATGAAAAGAATATCACAACCAATTTCAATTACTCAGAAAATGTTATGAAGAATAGAAGAGAAATTGGAGAGTTTTGATTTTCTTCATTATCTTGCCATTCTAATCTGTGTTCTCTGCTGTCACCTTCTTCCTGGTGTTACCCTGTGGTCCGGCTGTTCTGTGAACTTGCATATCTCTAGCCCTTTGCAAGCACTATCCCTTCTGCTGTGACACCAATTTGTGTGTCTTTCTGGAAAAGTCCAGCTTTTTTTTTTTTAAGACTGAGTTCAACCATTCAACTATTACCTTCTCCAAGAAGGTTTTCCTGACATATTTTTCTCATATGCTGCCCTCACATATTTTCACTGGAGCAAAACTATGCTCTTTCACAATTCTTATTCTCTGAACTATTACAGGGAAAGACTGTTTCAATCTGTTTATCTTCTGTACCTTCCAAATGGTTGAACTCTCAATGTTTGTTGAATGAGTAAGTTGAATCAATGTTTATGTTAATATAATGACAATACATTATTCTTATTTTTCTTTTTTGGAGGGAGATCTCTATAAATCCAAGCTCATAATTTCAAAAATTCTTTAATCAAAAAGCAGTTATACAATGGACTAAGGTAGATAAGTTCAAGTTGTTTGAATAAGCGTAAATCCACTATCAGCTTGGTGGTGGAATATAGACTCTCAGCTCTAACATATAAGTTAGATGCCTAGTTTTGAAAACTGAATGTATTATCTTGGCTCAATTTCCTAATATTTTGAATCTTGGTCTCTTTAAAATGGCTTTGATTAGGCAGGGTTTTTTTGTGAAGAAAGTTAATGTATATGACTATTTCAGCATATGTTGTTGATGCTCAGTAAGATGCAGCTCTCATAGGGGGTTCCTTTTCACTGTTAGAAGCTATCCAGAGAAGTAATTATTCTGAGACAAGTCTCTCCATCTTCATGGCATGCTCTGTGAAATACAGTAAAGAATGACTTTCATGTCTTAAAAGGCTATTACTTTGAAGGCCTGGGATCATCAGGCCTTATAGTTTAGTAAATATCACACAAGTGGGTCGAGCATATGCATATAAAAGGTATGAACATTTTGCATTTGTTCAGGCAAAAGACACATCTATCCACCTTCTCCAGTTTTACCAAAAGATCAGGGGTCTGACTATTCATTTCTTCCAGCCAAGCCTGACATCAAATCTGCCTGCATTCATTGCTTTCAGAAATAATTAGGTGTTGAAAGCTCTGACTAGAAGGATTAGAGATATGAATAACAACTTGACAGATCAAATCAAATACATTCTGATTTGATTACATTACTAAGTCAATTATTATTTCTTGTCACATTAATTATGGCAAGAGTTATAAAATGTGTCTTCCAATAATTCTCTAACTAAATCATAATGGCTACATCCTTGTGGTGAATGTGTGCCAGATCAAGGAGGGAAGGATTTTATTATTAATTTATTCATTGAGTATTTACTAAGTATCCACTCTGTGTTAGGCACTGGACTTTGTTATTGATATCTGGGAAACAAAAATAAAAAGATCAAGTCCTTGCTACCCTCTAGGAATTCACAGCTCTGAGGGTGAAGCAGGGCTATAAACAGACAAATTGTTTTTAAAATGCAGGAAAGGGGTGAAATGTACATACAGTAAGAAAGTGAAGAGATGCTTAATTTCGATGGTATGTTAGAGAAGTCTTCCCAGAGGATTATCTGTTTGGATCTCATGTTATCTTGTATCAATTCAACCCAGAAACTGGCTAGAAGAAAGTTTGCTGAGTAAGATCATTGCTAGTAGGCTGAATGCCCCCAAAACATACTGAAATGATGGATCTAGAACAGTCACATTGTTACTCTGCCCCCAACAATGCAAATACCCAAAGTTTTAAAATGAGATAAAGGTAACTTAATGTTCAAAGTATAAAGGGTTACTTTGATGTATGAGTGTATGCTTACATGTATGTATACTTGAGTTTGGGGTCTGTCCCATGAGCCAAATACATCCTACTACCTGAGCTCACATAACCCTCACATGTTCCTCTTGAAGCAGATAATACTCTCAGTGATTTGAAGATAGGACATTGAGAATTAGAAGGAATGGGTAGCAGAGCACTATCACAGAGCTAGTATGTGGCAGCATCAAGACTCAGAGTTGGTTAGCACTGATTTAAAAGACTATTCCATTGTGATTACGGAGCCATGTAAAATGTAGACACTATTTTTCCCAAGGTGGGTCAGAGCACGTATGTGCCTTGCTCAAGATCATAAAGCAACTTAGTGGCAGAGTTGGAATTTGGATTCCAAACACACAAACTGCTTCCAAATAACTTCATTTACTTTTTAAACTATGTAATCTAACAATAAAGTAAGTGATGCAGAGCGGACAAAATGGTTTTGAGAAAAGCAACCTGCTCTATATAGAAGTTTTACAAGAATTCAATGTAATGTCAAATTCCAGACATTAACTTGACTTTGTTTACTGGAGAAAAGTGAGGGAAAGAGAAGGGGAATCAAATAAGTACTCTGTTAAGAACAACAATAGTAATTGCAATAATGTGATACCATAGTATATGTAGTGCATCTGGCATATATTATAAAGCATTATAAGCAAGTTACATGGATTAACATGTTTACTCTTCATAACAACCTAAGAAGTAGGTTGCATTATGATTCTCATTCTACAGAAGTGTAACCTGAGGAGCAGAGAGGCTAAATCTCTAGCCTCAGGTCATAAAACTAAAAAGTGACATAGGCATCATTCAAATCTTCATGCTCATGCTTTACAAATGTTTCTCATTTAACATCGAATGTAATCATATAAATTTTCTTATTGCCACTCTCCAGATGAGTAAACCAAGGCTCTGAGAAGAATAAAATGTCCAAGGAGTCACCAAGAATCAATGGTAAAGGTAGGATTTTAAACCTATGACTCGAGTTTATTTTCAGTACTAGTAGCCCACTAGACTAGAAGTATATTAAAAAATACACCAAGATAGTAACAGGATCTTCATGAGATTCATATAGCATGGAAGAAACACAGAGATTATCTGTTTTTGAATCTATTAGTCATGGGTAAATTTAATCTATTTCCCATCCCCATCTTGTCCCCATCTCTTTTCGACTATGACTGATGATTTTAAACATGGGTAAGTCCCACCTGGAATCTGAATTACCCTGAACCAAAACAGACCATGCCATAGCAGCCTCACACACACCAATAGGTTAGAACCAGACTTCACCTTACTCCTTTTAAGAGGTAGCTGTAGTGTAAACCCTGTACTCTAGAGCCTCTATAGCTAAGTGTGTGCATTCAAATATCCATTTAACTCATTTCTTTCTGTATGACCTTGGGACAATTATTGACCTTTTCTAGGATGTATCTTTTCCTGGTCCCCATCATACTTAAGGGTGAAGTCCTACCTCTAACCACAGCCACAATGAATCCTTACTCACTGCCAAACCCTTTCTGGCAATCTTCCAAATCTTGCATTCTGTGTGCCTAGACCATGTGCTGAGACAAAAGTTCTCATCTGAAATCATGATGAGGCTATCCTCATGACTTTAAGAATTTGCACAGATTCTTAATCTCCATGAGTATCAATGTGAGAGAAGACTAAGCCTGCACTTACACACTTCACGGACCATACAATGCTGACTCTTGTGGAATCCACTCAAAAAGGAGTCCTACACTGAGGAGTTCCACCACAGCTCTACCCTGCCTGCCTTCCCCACCTTTCTCAGCACCTGCCCAAGAGACAAGTGTTAGTTGCTGTTGAATGGGTATGAGTTACATGTCATTTCAAATGTGTTATTAACTAGCCAAAAACAGTCCAAAGGAAGTATTCTAGTGCTCTATCCTTGGATTTCTCTTGTCTAGTATTTTGGTTGAAACTATATCTGGGTAAGGCTATAAAAGGAATAAACCCAACATCTGAGAAGGTGTTTTAAGGGAAATTAATGTACTGAATAATGATGGAATTTGAATGGGAACTAAGTTACCTTTCCATTTTAGGATCTTATTTTTTGTAATTCCACTTATTGAGATTTTCTGGGAACAAGTTATTTCATTTATAAAATAGAATTGTAAAGCCTTACTGTCTGAAGTTAGGATATCAGTAAAAATCTCTCAAAATTCCTTTCATTTCTTGGGTTTAGGATTATAGGACTGATCCTTTTACATTCTGTGGTTCTTAATGGCTGCCGCTGGCCCCACGGACTTCACGATCCAAGATCATATAGCAAATGCTCACTTGCTTTTTAGCATTTACAAAATTGGTCTCTAGCAGAGTTCATTTTGCCCTAATTTTCCAGAGTTTTTACATTAATCTTTATTTTGCAATAAGTTGAAGATCTTTCAAACAATCTACTCAAGAGGGAAGCAGAGCTTCTATATGTAGTGGCTGAATCAAGTTGGTCCAAATGGTTGATGCCACAGGCAAAATATCCAAAGATTATTCACTTGAAAATTATGACTCTTTTCAGGATTTTACATTGCATTATTTGTTTTATGGACTATTCAGTATGCATTGCACCAACACTAATTACGACACTAATAAGTCAGCATGTTACCAAGATGTTTTGCCGTTGTAATTACAGCCACATGTTGTTGTCCTTCCTCAAATAATCCAGGCTTAATTGCATCATTTTTCAAGAAAATTTATGTGGTGCAGCTTAATTCAAAATTAGCACATGAATAAATGAAGTGTAAACTACTTTCTGTACTGACTCACATGTAGTGTAAATGTTCTAGAGAGGAGAGTAGCTAAGCTTTCACGTTCCCAGTTGGTGGTGGTAATTTCCAGGATGAACTTTCAGTGGTGACTTATGGAATGGCAGTCACCAAGTGGCAGAGAAATCTAAGTCCTAGGAACACAGGTTCTAGTTTCTGACATTCCTTTGTCATATAGATCTTGGGGTTTATTTTCCATTTCTGAGGCTTCAGTTTCCTCATCTGAAAATTTAGCAAGTTATTCTAATGATCTCTGCTTCTTACTAGCTTTTTCTTCTAGTAATGTTTTTATTTCTACTAACGTAGTTCTGTTAAGGTGGTATTAACTGTCTGCCTGATCTTAAAATGGTTGCTATTATTTACTGTGCAAAAAATTAACAATGATACCTGGAATAACACAGGCCATTTGAATCCTGCATTCTATACATTTGAATTCCCCACTCCCCACATTAGCCTGTATAATCTCTTCTTTACACATTCATGATTTTATTTTTTCCTTCCATCTATCTTTTTTTCTTTCCTTCCTACTACTAAAGTGACCTATGTTCATGAATTTGTGAAAATTGCTATCCTGGTCTTTGAAAATTAGGTTCTCACTGCTAGTAGCTTTATGTGTTGGTGTGAAAGAAGGGTCATTTCATGCCCCCTGCCCTGCACACTTGGGTTGCTCTTTAGTTTGTGGCATTAAGTTCTAATACTTCAACTATATAAGTTCTCTAGTTGTCAGGTAGTGTGGAACTCATTCAAGGCTGAGAGCAGGTTGTGGTTGGATGAGTCAAAAAATAACATGTCCATGCCCAAGAGCTCCTGTCAATCGCCCATGTTTTATTTCTGCAAAGAACTTGCATTCAAGAGATTTTTTTCCTTGGAGGACTGAATAGAAAGATAGGAAGAGTAGGAAAAGAGAAATAACTATCAAGAGACACATGTTGTCAAGACACTCAAAGTATATTCTGCCCCATTTAGGCAAATCTCTGAAATTTGCTTTGCTCGCTGTAGATTAGGGACAATTTTATGCACATGATGAAATAAATGACATATAAAGTATGTATTCCATAAGACCACTAAAACATGTTGGTTTTCTATGTCCTTAAAGGCAAACCAATAAATAAAATATATGTACTTAGTGGTAAGAGCATTTCACATGGTGATAAATGGGTCATCAAACTTGTAGAGATGAAAAAACAAGGTATGCTTCGGGGTTCCCTGAGTGAAACTGATATCTCATGAAAATGACAATAAGAAGCATAGAACAGTTGGTGGAGCCTAAATCTCAGATACTCTGAAGAATTTAGCTTCATATTGGTTTGGTAAGGGAGGATTAAGTAACTGACTCTTGAATTCATAATGAGGAGTTTGCAGGGTATCCACTAGCCTGTAAAACATGTTTGTACCAGTTTTTAGAGAGGGAAGAGACAGACAGACATCAATGTGCGGTTGCTGGGAGCCATGGCCTGCAACCTAGGCATGTGCCCTGACTGGGAATTGAACCTGCGATGCCTGGTTCGAAGCTCACGCTCAATCCACTGAGCTATGCCAGCCAGGGCTGTACCAGTTTTTTTTAAATTATATCTTCTCCAAAACACTTCTTCCATCAGTCAGAAGTTTATCTTTATGATCACTATACAATTCAATGCTGCTTGTGATGTGAGTTACACTGTGCTGAGATAGGGCACCCTTGTGCAATGCACCTGGACAATTTCAGGAGACACTGAGAGCCTTTGGCCTGTGGAATTTATGACTCAAAATGGTGGAGTAAAGCAAAGAGTGATGGATTAATTTATCCTTTCTTTCAAAAATATGGTCCAGAGGTCTCTTAAATGCCAGTCAGGGCTTTTTAGGCACAGAGATAACAGCAATAAAAAGATACATTCTCTCATCCTGATGAGTAGAAAGGCTAGATTAAAACAGCATAACACATTGATCACAGGCAGGAGAAGTGGTGACATGCATAGTGAGTACCTGACATTCTTGGTTTAAAATAGTGGTTTTCAATCAGGGTACATTTTGTCCCCCTGGGTACATTTGGCAAGGTATGGAAACATTTTTGGTTATCACCACAGAGGAGTGCTCCTAGTATCTAATGGATAGAAGCTAAGGGTAGTATTAACCTACAATGCACAGAATGACCCCATCTACCCTTGTCTGCCATTGCCACACAACAAGCAAATATTTGGCCTAACGTGTTGATAAGTTCTGAGGTTGAGAAATCTTGGTCTAAGTAAATATTGTCCATTATGCTATTGACAGAGTACATAAGTGAGATAATAGAGCATGAGATAAAGTTCTAGCAATAGCACTAAGTAGAAAATGAACATAAAACAGAGAATGAGATCACAATAAAAAAGAAAGAAAATAATTTAATTGATTGAAAATGGAGGTGCAGCAAGGGAGAGAAGTCAAGGATAAGTCTCAAATTTATGGTTTGAATGACAAGAACAAAGGATAACATTGTTAGCAATATATTGGTTTGGGGGAAGGAGAAGAGATGCATTTGGCTTTTGATATGTTGATTTCATATCCAGACAATAAGATAGACACATGCAGGAAGAGTTCCTGACTCTTCTCTATGGGGGCAGGGGGTGGGATGCATGGGCCAATCTGTACACAACACACTCAATGAAGGGAAGTGTCCCATAGACTGTAGTTTTGGTGGCTAACAAACCTGGATCTATCCCATCCCCTTGCCCTCAAAGAACCACAACATCTTATCCCTCTCTAAACCCACATTTGCTCCCTTCCAGGCTAAATTCCTTTGAAGTTAATGGGTACAATGGATGGGGAGACCTGTGGAAGGAGTGGAATCTGTCCCACACTTCTTCAATTTCCATTAAATTACATGGCTCTTGAAAGATAAAAGGAAAAGATCTGGGGGAAAAACACATTTTAGGTTTTATTGAACCACACTCAGAGTTTCTTAATCCAGGGCTTGGGTGTTCCATTCATTCAGCCAGACTGAAGCAAACCGTTTCAGAGCTGGAACCAGTTGTGTGGAATTTGGACCCCAGCTCAAGGTTAGGGATTGTGGGTCTCCCTTCATCACAGAAGAATGTGACAATTGCTTTTTATGAGGGTTTCCATTTTTTTTAGGTTAGAAATTTACCATTGGTGAGACTAGAACAGAAGTAAACCTATCTGCCTGTCTTTGTTCCTTTCTTTCTTCCCTTTTAGCTTTTCTCTTCCTTCCTCCCTTCTACACACATTACATGTTGACTATAGACCATATTTTTCTAGGCCTAAAGGATAGAAAAATGATATTTTATAGTACTCTAAGCAATTTTGCATTTTGTTATTATCTACTCCTCACAACAACTCTCCACAAGGCAGCCCAGGTATTATTATCTTCTTTTTTTCAGATGGGGAACTTGGCTCAGAAGAGTTGCATCTTGCATAAAATTATGTAGCTAGTTGGTTATATACTCAAGACTAGAAGTCAGGTCTAGTGATTTATGAACCTGAGTGAGAGTAGCAGAGGGAGCTTTGCAAAATGATCTATAAGCTTTGAGAAATTTAATTACAAAGCCCAAGCATGTAATAAGGAGGATATGGTAGGAAAATAAGTCTTGTAAATGGATTGACTAGCTATGTGAGATTTCTCTGACCTTGGTTTCCTTATCTGTAAAATGAGAGTGTGAGATGAACTAAGTGGCTTTCAGCTTTTTTTAAAAATAAGTAAATCATATTTTCAAATAAAACTTTATTCAAAACCTTAATACATAAAACAGTTTAAAATGGACCTGCTTTTATTGAAATGAGCAGAGATCCCAGCGCCATCCTACTTGGTTCTTTTCTATCACTCTCATTTTACTGCCAGTGGCCATATAGATACCCGTTTGCCTTAAGATTCTGCAGAACACAATGTGAAATTCCCTGGGCTACTTCTTCTTGACCTACTATTCTGTTTCTGTTCATGACCATCCCTTATATAGTATGTACATTGTTTTCAGATTCATCATTCATATGACAGAGGAGGAAACTGGACATGACAGGTTAAGCATCTTTTCCAGGATTATTCAGTTAAGATGGTACAGCTCTAATACCTAGGCTCTTGCTACTTCTTGGAGCTGTCTTCAGTGCATCTAAAATTTCCTGTCTTTTGTGGAGGGGATCTAAGGCCTTAAGGAGCTGGTTAGCTTAGTTTTCCTGCTCTGTGAAGGAAAAGCCTCTCTGCATTATCCACAGTTGTGCAGTATGGCATGCCAGCCTTTCCCATGTTATTTAAATCATTATACACAAATCAACTGGAAAAAGATTCAGGACCTTGTATCAGGCTTAAACCATGTGATTATCACAGAGTAGAGAACAAGGGATGGAGGAATTCATTCACTCATTCACTAGTTTATTCAACACTGTGCTGTGTTCTAGGTACTATATTCTAGGTACTGGCAATATGGAACTAGGCACAAGAAATATAGCCCCTGACCTCATGAAACTTAGAGTACAGTGGTAGAAATAACACATTTATCAAGCTATTACTTGTGAAGTAATAGACTGATAAGCACTAAGAAGGAAAGATATTATTTCCATGAGAATATACAGTGCCTGATAAATTTGGTAGACCAGCTAAAGCCTTCCTAAGGAAGTAGCATTTGAGATTAGATATAAAGGAGAACAGTAAATTAAAGATTGAGAGAAAAAGTAGGAGAGGGAGAGGGAACAGCAAGAGTATGGGGAAAGAGACAAATGTGGCTGCACTGGAGAGAATGGGCTATGGATGCTTGAGATGGACTGGAGAGGTAGTCAGTGTCCAGCTCATTGAGTACCTGGTAGGCTGTGTGAAGATCTGTACTTCATTTCAATTACATTATGGAACCACTAAAGGGTTTTAAACAGGGGAAGACAGGGTCGGATTCAGTTTTAAAAATACCATTCTGGCTTCTATATGAAAATGGGGCACAGGTCTGAAATATTCTGGATCCTTCTTTCCTTAAAAATTACCTAGGGGACTTCTGGTCAAGATGGCAGCATAGGTAAACACGGTTTGCCACCTTGCACAACCACTTCAAAATTACAACTAGAATATAGAACAACCATCACTCAAATGTCAGAAAACAAGTTGAATGGAAGTCCGACAATGATGGAATTAAAGAAACCACATCCATCAACACTGGTAAGAGGGGCAGAGATGCAGAATGGGCTGGTCCCATACCTATCTGTGGTGGGTAAAAATTTTGGAAGGATACCTTGGGAGCAAGGGGTCCCAGCCCCACAATAGGTTCCCTAGCCCAGGGTTCCAGTGCTAGGAAGATAAGTTCCCACAACTTCTGCCTGCAATAAACAGCAGAGATAGAGTCAGTGGAAGAAACTTCTGGAGCCCCAAGCAGTTCCCCTTAAAGAATCCACACACAAGCTTACCCACTCCCTCTGAGCTCTGGAACTGGGGTAGCAGTTTGAAAGGTACCAGTGGCGTATGGGGAGGAACTGGACCCTATAGGATACCTACTATATTAGGTCTGGCATCAAGGCAAGAGCTGGGGCACAGCTTACTTCCAGACAGAAAGGTGGGCAGAGGCCATTGTCACTTTTCTGAGCCCTGCCCTCACAAAGCCACAGAGACAGCAGCCAGGTGCCATATCTGAGAGTCCATCAACCTGGCTGACACTGTTGGCCCCATCCTGGAGATCTCCAGGGACCCTGTCCCCCTGAACTTACTGGCCCCCAGATTGTTAACCATGATTTTTCCATATGAATGGCTGGTCTTGACTCATGCTTCACAACTTCCTAAATCCTATCAAACAAGAAACAGCTGGCTTCAGTAAGCCACAAGACCCTGTACGTCTTGCTAAGAGACTCCAGTCCTGGATCAAGCAGCAGTCAGCCTAGATTCACAGCTTGGCTTCACCTGGGAATCTCCAAGCCCAACACAAATAGCTGCCATCTCAGATTGCTTTATAGCTCATGCAGGGTGGCCTTGCACAGAACACAGGTGAAGGCTGACCTTGGCCTGCACCACCTGGGAAACCCCAGAGTCTGCACACAGGGGACGGCTGCAGACAATGTTGGGACACCACCACCCTGCCCCTGCACAGCTGATCCTCCATGGAGGGCAGAGGTTGGTAGTCAGGGGTTACAGCAAGTACTTGCAGCTGACTGGCCTGGGCAAATCTCTCCCATTGACCTACCAACAGCAATCAGGGTTCAACTACAAGAGGAGGCTGTACTCAGCCCACATGAAGGGCGCACTTTGAGTTTCTAGCTTATGTGATAGGGGATGCTCTGCCACTGGACCCTATAGGATACTTACTATATTAGGTCATACTACCAAGACAGGGCATCCTAGCAGCTTTACCTAATACATAGAAACAGACACAGGGATGTTGCCAAAATGAGAAGACTAAGAAACATGGCCCAAATGAAAAAACAGTCAAAACTCTAGAAAAAGAACTAAACAAAGGGGAAATAAGCAATCTATCAGATGCAAAGTTCAGAACATTGGTTATAAGAATGCTGAAAGAAATTAGTGAGGACTTCAACATCATAAAAATCCCATCAGAATCAAAGGATTCACTAATTGAAATAAAGAACAATTTATAGGGAAAAACAGTAGACTGGATGAAGCTGACAACCAAATCAATGATTCTGAACACAAGGAAGCAAAAAACAACCAATCAAAACAAGAAATAAGCAGAATCTAAATGAATGAGGGTAGTGTAGGCTGCCTATGGAACAACTTCAAGCATTCCAACATTCCCATCTTAAGGGTGCCAGAAGGAGAAGAGCAAGAAATTGGAAATCTACTTGGAAAAATAATAAAAGTAAAGTTCCCTAATTCGGTGAAGGAAATAGACATGCAAGTCCAGGAAGTACAGAGAGTCCCACACAAGAGTGATGCAAAGAAGCCCATTCCAGCACATATCATAATCAAAATTCCAAGGTAGACACAGAGAGAATCTTAAAAGCAGCAAGAGAAAAGCAGTTAGTTACCTACAGGGGAGTTCCCATAAGACTGTCAGTTGATTTCTCAAAAGAAACTTTGCTGGCTAGAAGGGATTGGCAAGAAATATTCAAAGTTATGAAAAGCAGGACCTACAATCAAGATTGTTCTACCCAGCAAAGAAATCGTTTAGAATCAAAGGGCAGATAAAGAGCTCCTAAGACAAGAAAAAAGCTAAAAGAGATCATCATCACCAAACCATTATTACATGAAATATTAAAGGGACTTATTCAAGAAAAAGATCAAAACTATGAACAAAGAAATGGCAATAAATACATACCTATCAACAATGTAGTCTAAAAAAGAAACTAAGCAAGCATGAAGAACAGAGACAGAATCATGGATATGGGGAGCATTTTGATGGTTGCCAGATGGGGGGATGTTGTGTGGGAGGGAAATGGGTGAAGAGGTGAGGGGATTAAAAAGTACAAACTGGTAGTTACAGAACAGTCAATGAGATGTAAAGTCCAGTATAGAAAATGGAATAGCCAAAGAACTTATACACATGACCCATGAACATGAACAATCATGTGGGGATAGTCTGAGGGAGTGGGGGCTGCTGGGTGGAGGAGGTAAAGGGAGAAAAATTGGGACAACTGTAATAGCATAATCAATAACTTATAATTAAAAAATAGAATAAAATAAATTATCAAAAACCACTAGGCAGATTTTTGAAAAAATTCAAAGAGGGCATAATCTAAGGTTTGTTGACTACATAATGAGAATAAACATTTTAGCACTTGAGAAGTTGACATACATGCATATAATTGAAAAAAAGGGCCTAATTATAAATCTGAGATCATTAGTTGTATACCAGGCTAATTATTTTATTTCTCTGTGCTTCAGTTTCCTCATCTACCAAAAAGCAGTAATAATTTCTACCTTCCAAAAATATTATAATATAAAAACAATGTTTTAAAAGGGCATGAATCCTGCCCTGGCTGGCGTAGCTTAGTGGATTGAGCTCGAGCTGCGAACCAAAATGTCGCAGGTTCGATTCCCAGCCAGGGCACATGCCTGGGTTGCAGGCCATAACCCCCAGCAACTGCACATTGATGTTTCTCTCTCTCCCTCCCTTCCCTCTCTAAAAATAAATAAATAAAATCTTTAAAAAATAAATAAATAAAAGGGCATGAATCCTGATGCTGAATGTTAATTCTGTACATGTTAGTGATTTATATACAATTTAATTTTTAGGTTCTAAGCTGATCATTCTTTAGTTTTAAATGAACTAAAGAGCTGCCTGACAACAGGTGCTTAAATAACAAAACTAAACACGTGGTTAAAAATCGCTTATTGGCCTGAAAAATGACAGTTCATGTTGTGTATGTTAACAGGTGCTTAATTTCCATTTTCTGTCCAAGGAGCACTTTCCCAGGAGCAGTCTGTTCCAGCAGGTTCTGCAGGCTCTAGAGGTGAAGCCTCTTCTTGAATACATGCCCTAAAAGTGCCAAATGCATATTTTGGCAGCCTGAACCCAGTGTGCCCCAACATTTTCAGCAAGTTTCCAAGCCAGAGTCCTTTCTCCTAAAGCACCCAATTTAACTTAAAGCTAGAAGCTGTGCTGACCCAGATGAAAGACAGCCAATGCACACTTGGCAGCTGGAGCCAGTTAAAGCCAAGGCTATCTTCCCTTCCTAACTCTTCCAGGAAGGATATTCTTCATACTCGACCTGTCCCCCTTTTATGAGACCAACACAGTAATCCATTGGTGCTGTGAATACTGGTTCCTAACAGCACAGAACTCTCCCCTCCCTAGAGAAAGGCCATTGTTGCCAGGACATTATCCCTCTTACCCTGGGGGAAAGCTGCAGAAAATGAATGATTGTCACGTGCCTGCAGAAGGCTCGGCCCTTGCCTGAAGATAGGGAAAACTCTTGTGTAATTTCATGCTCCAGAGCTCGCTGCAGAATCAGGCTGTAACTGGTCTTCACTTAAGAACTTGCCTTTAGCTTTTCCCCTACCCCAGCAAATCCTCACATTCCCTTTCTCCTGAGAATGTGTTCTTCAGTCAGTCTTTTGCACATGACTCCACATCAGTTTGTTTCTAGGGAACTCAATCACATTTAAAGCATTTAACTATTCCTTGGGAACTTATCAAGGAGTCAGAGTTAAGAGCAAAAGCTGCTGGGTCAGAGAGGTCTGGGTTTGGATCCAAGCTCCATCTCACCTGGCTATGGGACCTCACAATGTTCCTTTTGCTGAGTATCAGTTTCTCCATGAGTAAGAATGAAATGGAAGGACCTACCTCAAAGTTCTGCTTTAAGAGATAACAGTTTAAAAAATGCTTCACTTTTACAGTTCTCTATCATATTGCATTGCACAATACAGCTAGTTGCTCAGTAAATGTTTGTTTATTCCTTTATTTAATAAACGCTTATTTATCATCTGCTTTATGCCAGGAACTGTGTTTGGCCCAGAGATAAAATCCAGTCCTAGACAGATTCACAAAGGTGAATGAGAGCGTGAGATGTATCCTACAGTGGTGACACTGAGCAAGGGTGACCAGCTGAGCTATGGAGATATGGGAATGACAGGAGGAAACTGTAAATATTTTCATGTTTCTGCAAAATCACAGACTCTGAGCTAAAATGACCAGCAACCTAGTTTAAAGGATAACAGACTAGCGAGCTACTGACTCGCTAAATACTCCAGAGAGTTAGAGATTTTTTATACTAAAGCTGGGTGTTTAAGTTTCAAAGGAGAATAAAACCGGGTGCTATTTGTTTACATTTCAAAGGGTTGTAACAACATTGGGATCTTTTCCAGAGGGGATTTGTTTATACTAAAGAAGAAAGGTTTCTCTTCCTCTCTCAAAAGGGGAGGGGGCAGCTGTGCAGTGGTTCCTATATATGTTCCTAGATTCAGAATTTGTCTCTGTGCATGCAATGTGGTGTCTGCTCTCTCATCTCTTTGCCCTGAGGAGCAGAATGGGGAATAAGGAACCAATTCGGTTATGGCTGTAATAATAAGCTTAGTCCTAGATCCAGAGACCTAAAACTTGTTTCAGAACAAAATAAGTAAGTCTGCATATTCAGAATTTATTAGTGGTATAAGTTCTTAGATAAAAAATCACAAGTGAATTATTGATGTAAGTCATGAAGAATGAACTGAGGTTTACCAGGAGGGCATAAAGAAAGATATTCCAGGGGAAAAGGGCAAAATGAGCTAAAATATGGATAAATGAAAATAAAATTTTCATCTTTATTGGTGACTTTGTAAGTACATAAACATTTTAACTGCTTATCATTTAGGATCTGTGCTCATTCCCCATTATACACGCCCCATCTCCTTTTTGCTCTTGTAAAGTAATAGTGTTTGGCCATCATTAGTGATGTCTCATTGGTATCCTATTTTAAGGAAGGAAATATTAAGCAAATATTAACATTATGTCTTGAGGTGATATATTATAGAGGATAGAATATTTTTCCTTAAGTGTCAAAAGCAATGTAAATTGAAATAGAGAAGCTTTGCTTGCTCAGGAGGCATTAAAAGCCAGCAAGGTGCTGGCCTGTACACATGTGTGGATGGGAGTAAGTTGGTCTACATGGATCCAGTAGGGGGATATTACTGTCCACCCTAACAAAAGAAGTGATTTAGGGGGAAAAATCAGAGAGCATGCAGAGAGCACAAGGACTGAAGAAACCCACTGATGTCTGGTGTCATTTTTCTCCATCCCACTCCTAATTGTAGCTGCTCAGAGCTAGTAGTTTCCCAGGGAATAATTCTGTGGTTAAGAGGCTTGAGGTATTTAATAACATATTTGGAAAGCTTTCTCAAGTCCACTTTAAATGAAAAACATTAACTTAATGATACAAGAAGACAGACTTTACTCTTTGAATAATATTATTTTTGGAAGTATTCAAATATACATACTGAGTTATGATGTTGGCAGACACAGTCATAGAGATGCCAGAAGAAAGTCTATTACCTGCAGAAATAATAATAATGCCTTTCATCTAAGTAGCACTTTCAGTATAAAAATATTGCCACAAACATGCTCTTATTGGATTCTCCCATGGCCTTATGAGGAAGGCAACCTGAAGTTATGAGAAAAGTAGGCTGTTTGGAATGAGACAGACCTGGATACAAACCCATACTCTTCTACTGCCATGTTGTCTTCAACAAATTTCCTGACCTCTCTGGAATTCAATTTCCTCATCCATAAATACAGGAAAACAAACATCTTGTAGATTCAATTGGAAGATTAGGTCACAAATGTAGAAATCACCTACACAGGCTTGCATAATAGTTCTTTAACAAGTTAATTTAAAAAATTTTATTGTTGTTCAGTTACAGTTGTTCCCATTTTCCCCCATTACTCTCCCCTGCCCTACCCATCCCCTACCTCCCACACTTGATTCTCCCCCCCTCACCATTGTCTTGGTCCATGGGTCCTTTATACATGTTCCATGACTTGACCCTTCCCCTTCTATCCCTCATCGTCTCCCTCCCCCATCTTTTCTGGTCACTGTCAGTTAGTTTTTTGTTAGGTGCAAGTGGTTTGCAACAGCTTATTATATATCTATATATCTATATATTTTTTTTCTGGGGAGAAAAGTCCTCGTGACATGTGCTACTAAACAGTATTGTGTCTATTTTTGAGCAGTTCATTTAAGGGCAGAGGAATATATGTTGAATAAAGCTCCCTCACTCCACCAATGATGCCCTTGTCCTTAGAACCTGTGAATATGATACCTTATACGGTGGGATGAACTTTGTAGATGGGTGTGCAGGATATTAAGGTGGGGAATCTTCCTGAACTATTGAGTGCACCAGATATGATCACAAGGATCTTTGTAAGAGGAAGACAGGAGATCGGAGAGGAGATAGAATACAATGCTGGCTTCAAAGCAGGAGGAAGAGGTCTCCAGCAAAGGAATGCAGCTGGCTCTCAAACTGGAAAATGAAAGAGAACAAATTTTCCCTCACAGCCTTTAGAAGGAACATAGATAGCCCTCCTGACCCATGTTAGACATCTGACCTTCAGAACTATAAAATAATAAAGTTATATTATTTTAAACCATAACATTTGTGGCAATTTGCTGCCACAAAGATTGTAAACTAATACAGAAACTTAACACGGGGAGTGGTAGGGAGAAGTGAAATTTATGAATCTAATCTTCACCTGAGAATATGTTTATTGATTTTAGGGAGAGGAAGAAACATTGGTGTAAGAGAGAAACATCAATCAGTTGCCCCCCACACTTACCCCAACCAGGTATCAAACGCACAATGTAGGTATGTGCCCTAACTGGGAATCAAACAACATTTTGGTGAACGGGACAATGTTCCAACTAAATGGGCCACCCAGCCAGGGCAAGGTTCTGAATCTAATCTATGCAGGTGTTAGCAGTGATGATGTTTCAAAATTACATATCTGATACTGACTCTTTCTGATACTTTCTTACACAATTCCAAGAAAATAGCATTGTGATAGAAGATTCCATTTTCCTCAACTGTAAAAATGGAAACAATTATAACCATGGATGTAAGAGAACTAAACGAAATAAAATAAGTTAAAAGTATTCTGTGAATCATGGTATACTGTATTCAAATCTGTAATTATTATATACATGAAGTTTAGAGTTACTGAACTCTTTAATATTAATAGTCTAACTAGTTTAGCTATGGATTAGAAGATGCTCTGAAAAGGCCTAGAAATAAACTCACCTCACAGATTTTAGTTATCTCAAAAAAGTGTTTAAGATATTTCCTTTTCTGCTTCAATGGGTGCACCTAGGCATATGTAGCTCCAAATATACTGAAGCCATTATTAGAATTATAGCATTGTAGGATCTTGTCATTGGAATAGACTTTAAAAGGAGCCGATTATTTGGCAAATGACGCTATCTTCTTCTGTTCTGCAGTCCAGATGAAAGATTTCTGGGGAAACAAGATCTCTCATTTGCACAGAATATTTGAATATCTAGTGCTCCCTCAAAATGGATTGTTTGAATCCCTTTTCAACTCTTTGGAATCGATTGGGCTCATATCAATAAACTCTCTATCTATCTATCTATCTATCTATCTATCTATCTATCTATCTCTTTTCGAAAGAAGATGTACAGGTGGAGAAGATAAAGCTTCTTGCCAAAAAGTTACACAATTGGTCAGTCTTCTCAGGCCATTTCTGAGTAAGTCCTTTTGAGACCTGGTTTAAATGTGTTTTATAGAATCTTAGGTTCTAAATAAGAACTGGGTGCAGTGCTTGGGAAACCAATGCTGAACAAAACAAGCATAGTCCTTGTCATCATGAAATTCACAGTCCAGTGGAGAAGACAGATTAATTATGCAAATACAATACCATGTAGTGATTGCAGGTGAATGGACCCAGTACATGACTCATGGAATAACAGGTCAGGAAAGCCTCAACTCCTACAATTTTGGCTCCAAATCCAGGTTATGTTTTTTACACTAGGTGGTCTCATCTGGATGGTAATTAATTCACCAAATTATTCAGGACTGACCTTTCTCTGAACCTCATTTGCTGGTTGTAACCTTCTTCCTGGGAGTGTTTGTGATGAAAGCTAAATTAATGGCAGAGGCAGGCACAACCAAGCCTAATGTTGCCATAATTCGAGAATCACTCCAAACAATCCTGTAATGAAGGATAATAGAATCCTATTGAATAAATACTGAAATATATTTAGATATGTCTAGTAATGGTGAACTCCTTGCAACTTAAACTTCCAAAAATAACCAAGTCAGATTAGCTCAAATTCACCCTGATATGGATAAAGGGAAGGAGCAGGACTAAAAAAAATATATAGATTTTATCCTGATAAATCACTATTTTATGTGAAAGTATACCATTTCAAAGAGAATAGAAAAATCATTAATTTCTAAAGTTTGGACTAGAATTATTATTACTTCAATTAGAATTAGAAGCAAAGTATAGGGAAAGAATCAAAATGTTTCTTGAGTATGTTTGAGAACCTGGAAGAATATTCCATCCTCTTGTGAATGTGTGTGTGTGTGTGTGTGTGTGTGTGTGTGTGTGTGAGAAAGAGAAAGAGAGAGAGAGAGAGAGAGAGAGAGATGAATAACTTTTTTTCAGTGTGGAAAATATGCCTTGGCATGTTTTGTCATTTTGGGCTAGAGAAAATGCTTTTTAGGAGCTTCATCCTAAAGGTTTTTCTGGAATTGTAATTTGTATATTTACATCTCAGTTCCTCATCACCCTCATGTTAATGATGCATACATTCACAAGAAGCTGAAGTGAAAAACAAACAAACAAACAAACAAACAAATTTTAGTTCCAGGTCAAAGTCTATTTGAAATATTGGCTTGAAGAATATTTCTAGGAAATAAGAAGGAAAGAGAGAATAGATAGTAGAGAGATGATTGGTAATATATGAAATCGTTTACTGAGATCGTTTCTGGATATTCCAATTACCCAATCTATGGACTTTCTCTAAGACCTAATCAGGATACTGACTTTTCATTTTTGATCAACTCTTTTTTCTCTATATTCCTTTTCCAGCTTTTCAGCATTGTAATGGGTTGGCCAAAAAATTCATTTGTTGTTTTTTTTCTGTAAGATGGTTCTAGTAGTGCTTAGTCGTCTTTACTTCATTTGAAACAATTTTGTTAGATTGTATTATGACAGCTGTTGTATCAATGTGCATTTAAAAAACATCGAAATTGGTGAATTTTCATGTAGCCATTTTAATATTGAAGAGGGAAGGAAATAAGTAACATTTTCAGCATATTATGCTTTATTATTTCAAGAAAGGTAAAACACAACTGAAATGCAAAAGAAAGATTTGTGCAGTGTATGGAGAAGGTGCCGTGACTGATCAAACATGTCAAAAGTGGTTTGTAAAGTTTGGTGCTGGAGATTTCTCACTGGATGATGTTCTATGGTCGGGTAGACCAGTTGAAGTTTATAGTGATTAAATTGAGACAGTAATTGAGAATGATGAACATTATACCACATGGGAAATAGCCAACATACTCAAAATATCAAGTCAATAAAGTTATTGGTGAAAATGAAAAATGCATCTTTTACTTTACAGAAAAAACTAAATGGACCTTTTTGCCAATGTAATATTTCCTAGTAGCTCTCCTATCACCTTGTTTACTCTCCCTTTGTCTCTTTTGCTAGTTCCGCTTTCTGTCTTTCCTACTTAAACCTAGTCGACCCTTAGAAAGTATTTTCTTGGCTCATTCCTTAAAAATATTACACACAAAATGGTTTAAAAGTATGGCTAAGAATCCAGAGTCAGACTGTCCAAATAATGGTTCTACCACTTATCAACTGTTGACAGTTAAGAAAGTTACTAATTTCTCAGTCCTTCCATTTTTTCATATGTAATATTGGGCATGTGTCCCTTATAGCTTTAATGTGAGGATGAAATGAGATAGTACATATGAATCACTTAGCATAATGACCATACATGTAAAGAACACAGTAAAGACTTATCATCATCAACATAAAAATCATCTTCATCATCATCATTGTCATCAACATTTTTTTTGGATTATTACCACAACCGATAGCTCTAGCCCTAGCCACTGTCCTCCCAATTTTCCATTTGTCAGCAGAAGTCCACTGGCATTTCCACTGACATTTTCAAACCCACATACTGAATTCCAACCTTATTCTTTCCTTTAGAGATTCTAATTGGATCTAAATTTCCAGATGTTTAGGTTTGCAATGGCTGGAAATTAGTAATAATTGAGAACTTGGGTCTAATTATGTCTAAATAAATAGTGCAGGCTTGTTGAGGTAGGAAGGATTTGATAACTACAGGGAATGTAGATGTATTAATAAAGTGGCAATTGTGCTGTAGGGGATCAAGTGAGTAGTATTTTATAACTATTTCTTCATTTGAGGTTCCCCCAGTGCATATGTTGTCTGAATTTAGACCACAGGACAAGACCCGGTGCAGGCTCACAATCATTCTCTCAGTTACATCTCTTTTTTTCCCATGGCTTAAGGTGGTGTGCTTCATTTGGATCCACAACCCTTGAATAGTTGTTGGGATATTTCTAATTCCAATTCAATGAACTTGACATCTCTTGTTAGTTCCCAACATTAGGCAGTGAACTCAGTACTAGCTCTGACCCATATAAGACACTAATACCCTAGTTATTTATTTATTTATTTATTTATTTATTTATTTATTTTTGTCTTATTGCTTTTAGTGGATCAAATGTCTTGAAATGATAAATTAGAATGCATTTTATATAGCTATTATTATTATCTGTCTTTATATTGAAAAAACTATGAATTCATACTGATAAATTCAATCCCAACCCAACAGCAAATGGCCCATTCTATTTTATTCCTCTCTCTGTTTGGAACTCTCTTCTCTAACAGTGAGTTACCTGCCCTCCATTATCTTTAAAATATTTCCTCATTTAATCAATTCACTGGTACACTATCAGACTCCCTTTGCCACTCTACCACCTCCTCCTTACAGAGCTGCTCCTTACCCTGCATGGGTTTGAACACTGTGTTTCTGGGTCTCTGCCACTTCCCCTTCATTTGAATCCTTTTTCTACTCTCACCTTGTTCTGACAACTATGTCAGACTCCCTCAGTGTGTGGAATCCCTCTTCATTATGCACAGACCCCACCACTTTTCTTATCTGTCCTCTCACTATTATCCTTATTATGCTTGGTCTCTATTCTCCATACCAGCTGTCCTTTCCATATTAATGCATTCAAGCTCTGGTACTCTGCACTGCACTATCCCTCTGTGTGGAGTTCACCCCCCTCAGGCTCTGACACTTCATACAAAGCTGACTATCTAGACTCTAAAGGAAAATCTTGTCCTGCTTGGGCTCTGACATTGTAGACCAAGCCATACCCATTCATACATGGATACCCTCTTCACCACACTTGGATTCCAGCTCCCCATGCTGAATTCCTTCCCATGCCTAAGTCCTTCTCAGCCTGTTTGGGCTTGACCACCCCACATCATTCCACCCTCCTCAATAAGATATCTTCTTTACCTTGCTCAACTTCTGACCACCTACACAGGTCACTCCAAAATGTAGAGGTAGTCCTTACCTGGATCATGCTACAAATCCCTGTGAAGGACCATCCCCTGCCCCCTTACATGACACCCTCTTTATCCTCTCAGGCCTCAACAACTATAAACCCTCACTCTCCTTGGACTCAAATTGCCTTCTCTGAGTCACCATGGCTCTTTCTTCATGACCACAAATGTTCATCTTACCTGCTGGCTTCCCATAAAAGAGTTATAGGACTGATATGCTTACAAATGGAAGGGAAGTAAAGGATGAAGAGAGAAGGAAGTGGAGCAACACCAGCCTTTCCGATGATTATGGAGTTCTGATCCACCTGAGAGCTACTGAGCTTTAGCTCCTACTCTGCCATGGCTTTGCAATTTTTCCTTCTTTCTTAAAGATGGAGAGAGAAGTACAAGCTTAAGCATATATTTTCAATATAATTGTTATATTTTATTCTGCATATTTTTATGCATTTTGAGCAGAAACAAAGGTTTCCTGGACTAACATGGTCTGTAATAAATATATTGATACTTAAGCTAAAATCAAAAGAATGGATGAAAAGTTAAATAGATGAAGGAGAAAGAAAAAGACTGTCACAGGCAAATTTGTGAGAGAAGTCACAAGTATTAAGGTTGAAGCGGAGAGAGTAAAGTGGATAGTATGGTTCTAGTTGATGCTGAGAAGTTGGCCAGACAGAGCCTTTGTCTTTAACCTAAAAGCAAAGGAAGGGCAGAATTGATGTTTTGAAGATTTCTAACCAAATTTTAAAAGTGATCAGGCCTTTCCTGCAACAAGTTCAGGTACAATAAGTACGCCAATAAAATCTGGCTAAAGCAGGCAAACTCAGCAGAAATTTCTTATTCCAGATCCTCAATTTTGTCTTCAGTTCTCACTCACTCCTGCTTCCTGACTCTGGCTTGCTTTTGGGGCCCAGCAGATTCCTGACTTTGCAGTACCTTCTCAAATGAACTCCTAGTGCTGATTTGACTGTCTGCCCCAGTGTTTCTTCTGGGACTTCAAAATGTTTCCCAAACCCATATTTTTACTTTAACTTGGGCTCATATGAAGTTCTAGTATAGTTAGATAAAATTTCACTCAACAAATTTTAGCTTGAGAGATGGATTATAAGGAGAAAGACTTTTTTCAGTCAAGTCAGAAGGTTTACATCATTATTAGTAAATCCTTTTAGGACCATATGAGGTTTAACCCCAACAGGATTCTCCATGATGGTATTTCTGTTGAACTCCTTTGGCTCTTTCTGCTAATTGGAATTTCAAGTCATTAATGGTGCCTTTGCAAATAGCCCTTCTACCTTCTACATATTTTTTTTCTTTTTAATGATAATTTTATTTAATTTATTTTTGTATGCATTTTTTGCATTTTTTTAATTTTGGTTATAAATATTCACATACAGCCTCATTCCATCTCTTCCTGCGTCTTAATCTTTCAGTGATTCATTTCCTATCTCCTTTTTATAATTTCTACTTTCTGTGTGTGTGTTTCTTTTTTAAAAAAAAATTAAATTAAATTTTAATTGTTATTCAAGTACGGTTTTCTGTCTTTTACTCCCATCCAAGTCCCCCCCCTCCAAACCTCCCCACTTCCCTCCCATTTCTACCTCTCCCTAGTTTTGGTCCATGTGTCCTTTATACTTGTTCCTGTAAGCCCTTTCCCTTTTCCCTTGAAATTCCATCCTCTCTCTCTTCTGGTCACCGTCAGCCTGTTCCCTATTTCTGTGTTTTTGGTTATATTTTGTTTTTTTGTTTGTTTGTTTTGTTATTTAGGTTTCTGTTGAAGGTGAGATCATATGGTATTTGTCTTTCACCATCTGGCTTATTTCGCTTAGCATAATGCTTTCCAGTTCCATTCATGCTGTCACAAAGGGTAGGAGCTCCTTCTTTCTTCTGCTGCATAGAATTCCATTGTGTAAATGTACCATAGTTTTTTGACCCATTCATTTACTGATGGGCACCAAGGTTGCTTCCAACACTTGGCTATTGTAAGGGGAACCCTAGTGCACTGTTCATGGGATTGCAGACTGGTACAACCACTATGGAAAACAGTATGGAATTTTCTCAGAAAACTAAAAATGGATCTGCCTTTTGACCCAGCAATTCCACTGCTAAGGTTATATCCTAAGAACCCTGAAATACCAATCCAAAAGTACTTTCTATGTTTTTAATCAGAAAGGTTGAAAACATAGCTCATAGGTAAGTATGGATCATGGGAACATTGAATCTCATTTGAGGACATTTAATTAGCAAGTATCTTTAAATACTCAGTGATAGTTAAAATGCTTGCAGATTGTACATGAATACAATTAAATACAAAAGTACTTTTTAAAAAGATGAAATTGGGAAGATAAAATACGTAGCACCTATACCATGTCCATATGTTGAGGTCTTTGGTAAAAAACTCAAAGTTTTCAAAGTGAGATGAAAACTCTGAAGTGGTTTTTAAAGACTTTCAGAATCACAGACAATGGATCAAGTTTCATTTCACCAAAAATGAAAATACAGTGGAATCCACACCAACTATGAAGTCTAAGAGTATTTGTTTTTTCAGTCTTGGTTGCTAGATGTGTTTATTACAGGTAATTTACTTAGTCACACCAAGTCAGGAAGCATGTATGTAAAATGTGAAAGTATATTCTAAGTGCTTAGCAAAAATGCTATAGAGTAGGCAATCAATTAATATTAGCACTATTTTCTTCTTGTGAGCCACACTAAAGACATACTTTGTCATATTTAAAGTTGAAATTAATTACTGACCTGTCCTTTGGGAACAGATAAACAGTAACTTGCCTGATTAATTCAATAAAGGAGACAAACCACTTCAGTTGCCAGTGGCTTCTCATTTCCGGAAAATTCTTTTTGCCAAAATATTTGTAAAAAAGATATATTAAACAAATGAATTTTTACTTCTGCAAACAGTTTGCCTCAATGTACCTCCCTCCACCTTCCATTTCAGATCAAGGCTTTTAAAGGAGCTGAAATGCAGTCATGAAATTAGAAAATGGAATGTAACTGCCCTGTTGTTGCCATTTGGCACAGCTCAAGCCACAGGGCATAGTGGTTTATTTTCCTTCTAAGTACAAAAATTTTTTCTTAAGTAATATTGAGAAAACTTCCTTTGTGGAGGTCTTATGAAGAATTCACTCATTAAACTTAGTTTAAAATGTTATTGTTTTGGATTATAAAAATAACATTTACTTATTTTAGAAAATTTGGAGAACATAGAATAACTTCCCATAATATATAATGAAGGAAAATCCCACCACACTAAAAGCTTTTTCCTGCACAAGTATTCACTGAATACCTACTCTGTACCCACACATTGTTAGGCACCAGGCATCATCAAGAAACCAGACAGCTAAGATTGCTGCTTTTGTAGAGTTTGTTTTAGTGGGAGAGAAAGGACATATGTAAGTAAAGAAGTGTCAATTATAAATGGTAAAAAATGTGTGAAGACAAATAAGGTGGTATTTTAGGAAGTAAAAGCACATTAGATCAGATGAAGAGGAGGGTCTTTCTAAAGTGACTTATGAGTAAAATCTGAGGAGAAGATTGAAACACCCATAAGAAGAGTCATGGACAAAGCTTGGAGGGGAAGAGAAAGGATGTCAGAATGACTGAAATATTGTGTGTTAGGGAGGATATGATATAAGATAAAGTTATGACGTGGGAAATAAACATTTGGTTGTATATCCTTCTAGTCTTTTTTCTGTGCTTTGGCATAACATTATGTTGACAATTTTCTCACAATAATAAATGTTTTCATAAAATGATAAAAGGCCTTAACCAACCCAGTGGAAGCTCCAGAAAAAGTATTGCCTTTCAGAGTTGTTTTTTTGTGGGTCCAAAATGGTCTGGCCTCCTCCTTCAATATGAAATGCATTGGGAAGAGTATGACCTTGGACCAGGTGACACTGCAGCTGAGGAGGACCCTGGATGCTGTTGGTTATACCAAGCATAATTAAGAGAATCAGATGAGACATTCTATAAGGAAGTGTGTAATGCTAAAACTTTGGATACATACTAGCTAAATAAATAAAGCAGTAATAAAAATATGCATAATGTGCTCAGCATTAAGCTTTATTTGGTATAAGCCAAAGATGTATCTATCAGTTAGCTTTTGCTGCCTTACATACAACTCCTAAAATAGTGATTTAAAACAACCACAACACTTTATTTATGTCCTGAGTTTATAGCTCCACTGAGTGGTTCTTCTAGTCTGGATTAAACTCAGTTGATTTCTGCTAGACTAGCCTGTGCATCTGTTCTCAGCTGGTGGGTTGGCCAGCTACCAGATGGTCCAGGATAGCCTCACTCCCTTGTCTAGCAGTTGGCAGGCTAAAGGTTGGAGTGATGGAGATCAATGGGCTACCTGTCTTTCGTCATCCCACAGACTAGACTGGGTTTTTCACATGGTGGTGGTCATCGCATTCCCACAAACAGTGTAGATTTATCCGCAGAGTCCAAGCACTGTCCAAGTCCCAGCTTGCTTCATGCTTTCTAATCTCTCACTGGCCAGGGCAAATCAAAAGGTCAACCTAGATTCAAGGAGTGGAGAACCAAACTAAGCTCATAATTAAAGGAGAAGGATTGAGGAGAGACATGTTTTGTGATATATTACAAAAGGACTCCTTAAAGTGAATGTACACAGGCTAGCTGTGTCATTCAGGATCTCACCTGGAAGTCTGTTCACCACATATGTTTCCAATGAAAAGGCTGTAATAAAAAGACTACTTGCAGAGAGATTGGCAGAGTTAAGGAAACAAACAAGGGGTAGTGAGGGTCCCAGAGAATAGACACAGAAAGAGTCCAGTATCATCTCTAGACCTGAAAGGACAAGGGTAGACAATGAAGACACTGCAGCTGGGTGAAAAACTGGAGTCCTGGAGGGACCCCACTTGTGTTTCAGAGGTGGCACTAAGTCAGAGAAGGAGCAAAAAAGAAATACTCTTGATTTTATTGAAGGTATGCCCTCAGCAGAAAGAGAGTAGGAAGTAGGATGGGGCTGGGGAGGAGGTGAGGAAGGAAATACTTAAGTCTAACTTCATTCTGATCCCACAGAGAGTTCTAGAACATGAGATTGATTTCACCTTGAGGTATGAGGCTGCCATGCTAGTAAGCTATTGGATGTGGGCTAAGCACTGGATGGGATGTGACCTCTTATACTAGATGACTCCCCATTCAGCTAAGGATGATGCTCTGGAGAAAGGAGTGGCAGTGAGTCGCTGGAAGCCAGACTTCAGAGAGCTGTGTGGGAGCTTTGCCTGTAAATGGGATCCAGCAGGGCAACAGCAGTCTTTCCACACTCTGATTCCCCTCCAGTGCCTGTAACTGAGGGAACTCAACTGGAGCCACCCAAACAGCAGGGATTTGCCTCCCAGAAATACAAATCCAGACACAAAGTTTAACCCAAATATCAAGAAATTGAGCTCAAGATAGACTGTGTGTTCAGCACACTTTCAGAGGAATGTTGATACATTTAGAGGGTGATCATGGGGAAAAAAAAGAAAATTTTCAACCTATGTCCTCTGAGGTGAAGAAACTAGTGATACTCATCTGGAAGAAGAGAGTATTCAAGGGGGCCAAAGAGAGCTTTTCTTTCTAGACCATCCCCAAGGCTGACAGGCAAAAGAAACAAGCCTTATTCTGTGTGGACTTGCAGGTAAAAGAACAACCAGTGATGAATAAAAAAGGAACTACAGAATTCGACTCAGTCTTGGGAAGTATATTTATACTATCATAGAAATCTTAAAATGGATCAGGCTACCAGATAAAGAAGTGGGTGTCTCATGCCTGAAAATAAGTGCATTAGGTTTGGGATATTATATGGGTGATTGAAATATGAAATATATAGTGGGATTTGACCAGATTCATGTGCTTTTCAGGCCTAAGACTACTTTCTAGTATGGAATTGAATCCAGCATTATTCTAGCAGGCAGACAGTTATCAGCATGGATGTGTATATGTGTGCAAAAGCCAGAGGGGTAGGTGGCTCAGGAAAGAAGGATATTTGAAGTTTACCTTTGCTTTTATAAGGAGATAAAGGGCTAGAAAATAGCATCAGTATAAAAAAAGGATTTTGGTGGAGGAGTAGAGTGGAAGCAATGGAAGGAAAGAAATTGAATTTACCTGGGTAGTCCTACCACTCTCAGATCAATTGATAAGAATCCTCAGTGGCTCTTCAGATAGCCCCATAGGCTATTTACTTAGGTTATTTGTCAAAATATGAATGTAAAAAGTGGTTGTCTTAAAATTATGACATATGAACTTTACTAATTCTTTTTTAATCCTCAACCAAGGATATGTTTATCACTTTTAGAGAGAGGGGAAGGGGTTAGGGGACAGATATAGGAAGGGGTAGGGAGAGAAAAGGGAGGAGAAAGAGAGAGAGAGGTGAGAGAACATTAACCCCATATGTGCCCTGACCATGTATCGAGCCCACAACCTAGGTGTTTGCCCTGACCAGGAATCAAACCCACAGTCTTTCTGTTGTAAAGGACAATGTTCCAACTAACTGAGTCACCCAGCTAGGGCTTTTACAAATTCTTAAAAATGTATACTTGTTTCTGGCAACTCTAAATTATAAAAACGGGAATTTTATTTATGTTGCTTATGGAAGAACTTAACTTAGAGTTGGAAGAACACTTGAACATAATTTAGTTCAACCTCCTGCATTGTATCCTCTGCAGGTAGTAACACAGTCCCTGCTCACACACTTACATGATAGGGAGATTCCCACTGCCTGAGGCATTTGCTCCACCTATTCCTTAAGGATGATCATCTTTCTATGCTAATTTATCATTCCAGACTCTACTGTCTACTTGAGGATGGCACTAATTTCAGTCAGGATGTTTCAGGCTGCAAGTAACAAGAAGCCTTCTCAATGAAGGGCTCTAACTCTTGACTCTACCATCTTCAAGGATGTTTAATTCTCAGGCTGGTAACAAGATGTCAACCACAGTCCCAAGCATCACATCCAGATGTAACCACATACAGGGAAAAGGTGACTTTTTATGGAGAGTGCAGACTCCTTTCCCAGAAGCAAACCCAGCAGACCTTCTCTTACATTTCATTCATTTGAATTAGAATTGTGATGATTCTCTTAGACCAATCAACTGGGGAACAATGGACACAGAAATCAGTCATTGGCCCTAGTTACCTTTCTTCACTCTCAATTCCCCTATATCCTTTTACCCTGCTTTGATGGGTTTAGGAAGGGAGTGAATGTATGTATGGAAGAAGGTAAATGGTGAAGTAACTAATTAGGGTCTCTTTCTTCAAATCAAGAACAAAGGGTTACTTCTTCACTTGAAAGTATTTGTCATAGTTTGGACTTTGTCTAATGGAGTTTGACTCTTCAAGTTTGATTTCCAGTCCTATTCTTCACTATTTGGATGGTGTTGTATAAGTCACTTAATCTCTCTGCACTTTTTGTTCCTAGTTTAAAAACTGGAAATAATAATTATATCTACTTCAAAAAATTGTTATGAGGATGAATGTATAAATGCATGCTGAAGTACTTAGAATATTGCCTACCATGTTGTAAAGCTTCAATAAGTGCATTATTATTAAATGATTGTCTTTGCCTCTATGGAGTAGTAGCTTTTAAAAATAACCCCCCTCATTCTCATTATCTTTCTAATAAAATAAGGACAATATTGCAAGTACATTTCCTTCAGAATGGTTGTAAGGATCACATTAGGTTTATGTAAAACACCTGAATTAAGTTCATGTTCAGTAAATTTAGTAGATAGCGTGATGCAATGGGACAAATATAAGCCTTGAAATTTGATAGAGTAAAAACAGCATCTTACTGGGGCAAAGCATTCCTTTCTGCCCCTTAGTCTCCTCATCTATGAAATGGAGAAAGTAGCTGTTTGTCTTTCTCAGGTGAGTTCGGAAAGTTGAGTAAAATCATTCATCTAAAGCAACCTCCTGATGGCACACAGTGAGGCTCATTGGATAAGCCAGGTGACAGTGCATATTTGCTTATGTTATGGAGGGGCTGTAGTAAATCTTTTTTGATGAATGCCTACCTTGATCCAATCACTTTTCTTGCATCTGTGCATGACACCATAAAGCATAAGACATTCCAGATAGGAGTTTGCAGTGCAGGCAGGGGAAGGGTGGTTAGTGCTAAACCCTAGTGTCCGTTGCTTTGTAGATGCCCTGACAGAGTATTCCCCAGGAATTCTTAACCCCTATCTGCAGGCACCTTGGTACAGATTTTAAGAACTCTTTATCATGTGCATTAAATAGTAAAAATTGAAGATGTATTTTTATTTCTTTTCTTTTAACATGGCTGCCAGCTCTGTCCAACCACAGTGCGAGTGTAATTTATCCAGTTTCTGCAGGGTTAGTAGCTATATAAAAATGTGGTCTTCCAAAGGGACACCATTTTCTACCCATTTCTGAACACTTCTAAGGGAGATTGTTTGAGAAGACCTGGGCAGGTTCTAGTGCCTGACTGGCTCCTGCACCTTCCCACACACAGATGGTAAGAGACAGCTCTCAGACAGGGCCCTCCTGGTATCCACACAGCTCTCTGCTCTTGTCACAGGGCCATGCACACTCTGCTTTCTCGTCTCTTCGGCTTAGAAGAGAAAGAAACATGCTGCAGAGAGCTCATCTCTTCTGTCTCAAGCCAGTTATGGGAGATGGTTGGATGGGAGAGTGGCAGAGCCAGAAAAAGAAGCCGCCTTGTCTCTGCCAAGCGCGTGCTCCTGCTGCCAATTGCAACTCTGTGTGTAGACAGTCTGTGCAGCAGATTAGGACCCGCCTCAAGCCCGCATCTGCCCGGGGCTCTTTCCAAGTATAGTTTACTGCTCACCACCCCGCCCCTGAGAATATCATCTCCCCAATTACCCCCCAACCCTCCATGACAGCTTCCTGTCAATTGACTCTCCCCCACAGTCTTTTTTGACAAATCTCAGAGATGCAACAGCTGGTCACCCTTCAAGACTTCCACATGTCTCTGTTGCCACTTATGCAGATTTATTTCTTCCTCATTGATTTCTTTCTATTTTTCCTCTTCTGTTTTGTGGGTATCAGCTAACAGTTTACATTCTCTTGTATTGCTCAGTTCTCTCTATTTGAAGTTCCTACCTTGTGGCAACTTCTGCACATATGGACTTTCCAATTATAAAGTTATAAGAAACAATAATAGATACTAGCTTGTCTCTACTTATTCTGTTCCACTGTTCAAAAAGTTTTCATGCAAGCAGTCATGTTATGACCTCTTTCTGAAGTAAACACCTGATGCAGGAGTTTATTGTCAACTTTTCATGAAAGATTGAAGAAGCTTCAAAATAATAATTATATGGTGTGTTTAATATAAGAACAAGCATCCACACACCCACCATCAAATTTGCAAAATAGGGCATTATTAGTACCTCTGCACCCCTCCATCTCAGCACCCCACTCTCCTTTTCCCACAGACATCACAGCCATCTAAATCTTAGGTTTATCACTCCTTGCCTGCCTCTGTGGTTCTACATTTAGTTGTGCTTTCTTTAAAGATGGGATGAAAAGAAAATTATACTGTTTGTGTTTTCTTGAACTGTGTTCTTAATGAGATGGCCTAGCCACATGTGGCTACTGAGCACTGGAAAAGTGGCTAGTCCAATTTGAGATGACCTGTACATAAAGTGCACACCAGATTTTGAGGATTTAGTAGTAAAAATAATGTCATATATCTCCATATTTTTTATTTTGGCTACATGTTGAAATAATAACTGTGGCTATATTATGAATAAAATATATTATTACAATTAATTTCATTTGTCTCTCTATATTTTAACATGGCTAATAGAAATTTTAAAATTAAATGTGTCTCACATCATATTCTGTTGGACAGAGCTCCTCTAGAACTTATATTTTTGCCTAGTGTGTTTTTTATGAGATTCAAACATGGCGGGGTTAGTGGCAGTATAAATTGTCTGTTGCATTCTCCTTTATTTTTCCATAGTGCTGTTGGTAGACAGTTGGATTTGTTTCATTTTTGCCTCAGCTGTAAACAGTGTTGCCTGAGTGAGCAAGAGTTTTTTTAGGGTACTGCTAGGTTCTGGGATTTATACCTATACACCTTAGTAGATACACAAATTGTATTCTGAACTGGTTGTGCCATTTTCACTTCTACCAGCAGCATAAGGTAATTCCCATGTTCTATACCAGGGGTCAGCAAACTTCTGTAAAGACCCATATAGTAAATATTTGAGGTTTTAGCTCCAAGTGTTAAAATTGAGCAACTGTTTTCCATGAAAAACTAGTAGTCCTTTTTACACTTTTTAAAAAGATTTTATTTATTTATTTTTAGAGAGAGAGGGGAAAGGAAGGAGAAAGAGAGAGAGAAACATCATTGTGTGGTTGCCTCTTGCACACCCCATGCTGGGGACTTGGCCCACAACCCAGGCATGTGCCCGGACTGGAAGTCAAACCAGCAACCCTTTGGTTCACAGGATGGAACTCAATCCATTGAGCCACATCAGCCAAGGCTTTTTACTAGTTTTCATTTAAAAAAGTAAAAAAAAAAAAATTGGATCATGGGCTGTACAAAAGCAAATTGTAGGCTAGATTTGGCCCACAGACTTGAGTTTGCCAATTCTTCTCTATATCATTAACTACCTTTGATATTATCCGATTTTAATTTTAACCAATCTTATGGGTGCAAAGTGATGTTTCACTTGGTTTTAATTTATATTATCATACTCACTAATGAGGATGAGCTTCCTTTCATTGGTTTATTGACCTGTCATGTTTTCTTTCTGTGAAATTCTTGTTTAATTCTATTGCCCATTTTTATTGATCTGGTTTCATTTTATAGGCAATGGAACTTCCCTTTGTTGAGAGAAAAGATTATATGAATGTTCTAAGATCACATAGCTAGGAAGAAACAGATCATGGACCCAGGTCTTTCTTCTAATTATAATGTTTTTCATCCTTTCACTAAAAACAAAGTCTAACAGTGTTATAATGTTTCATACTCTTATTTAATACTACTGTTCCCTTTTCCAGGTAAATATATTTTCTTCTTAGCTTCCAGTAGATTTCATAATGCACATCTGGATAAATAAAGGTAGCAACTTTTTATGATTGAGATTTGCTTTAAGAGCATCACATTGCTAGAACTGTGCAGCTGTTTTTCTCAGTTCATGTTTTATAGAGCATGTCATAGCTATTCTCTCTTCCTAATCATGAGAATCTAATTATACTTTTTTCATTTGGAAAGCTAGACTTCCCTGGTTGTCTTGCAACTTTTGATGGCCATGTGATGTGCATGGAAGTCCATTAAGTGGAACTTCTGGGAAAAGTTATTATTCTCCTGATAAGAGGAATAGATTCAGCTTGTACTGGCCTTTGTGTCTCCCCTCTACTTCTTCCTGGAATTTACTCAAAACCCAACAGTGCTGTAGCCATCTTGCAAGCATAGAAAATAGAAAGATTCTGTATTTCCAGTGACCTCCTTGGCCACCTGCACCAACCATGGACTGCCTCCAGATGTCTTATTATTGGAGAAAAATAAAACCTCCTTCCATTTAAATAAGTTACTCTACTTAGGTTTCTGCCAAAACAGCTAAAGCCAACTCTGAGGAAGGCAGAAACAAAGACTGACAGAAGTTCTACCTCATATTTGAATCACTTTTAGGAAATAATATTTCAGGAAAAAATGATAAATTCTGCAGAAGACACATCATAGGAAGTTCTTTAAAATTGTTTAAAGAACCATTGTATATTACAGGAAAACTTTTCCCATTTTCTCAGCATTTTATTCTATAAAAATTGAGGAGCTAAGCTGTAATATAAAACAACACTGTTACTTACTTATTTAGCTTTATCGATGAAATTAAACAAGAATACGATAAGAGTGTCCCTAGAATCTGTGCTAAGGCACCAGGTCATAATATCTAAAACCATAAAAGGAGTTCCTTCTTTCTTTCTGCTGTGTTGTGTATTCCATTGCATAAATGTACCATAGTTTTTTGATCCATTCATTTATTGATGGGCACTGATGTTGCCTCCAGCACTTGGCTATTGTAAACTGCACTGCTATGAACATTGAGGTGCATAGGTTCTTTTGAATTGGTGTTTCAGGGTTCTTAGGATATAATCCCAGCAGTGGAATTTCTGGGCCAAAAGGCAGTTCAATTTTTAGTTTTCTGAGGAAATTCCATACCATTTTTCCACAGTGACTGCACCAGTCTGCATTCCCAACAGTGCACTAGGGTTCCCTTTTCCCCACATCCTCTCCAACACTTGTAGTTTGTTGATTTGTTTATGATGGCCATTCTCATGGGTGTGCAGTGGTATGTCATTGTGGTTTTAATTTGCGTCTCTCTGATGGCTAGTGAAGCTGAGCATCTTTTCATATGTCTCTGGGCCCTTTGTATGTCCTCTTTAAGTGTCTGTTCAAGTCTTTTGCACTTTTTTAAAATTGGTACATGGGCTAGATTATATTTTATTTTATTTTTTTCAATTTTTAAAAAAGATTTTATTTATTTTTAGAGAGGGAAGGGAGGGAGAAAGAGAGAGAGAAAGAAACATCAATGTGCAGTTTCTGGGGACCATGGCCTACAACCCAGGCATGTTGCCCTGACTGGGAATCAAACCTGCAATGCTTTGGTTCACAGCCTGCACTCAATCCACTGAGCTACACCAGTCAGGGCTCTTCTGCCCATTTTTTAATTGGGTTGTTTGTCTTCCTGGAGTGTAGTCATGTGGGTTCCTTATATATTTTGGAGTTCAAACCCTTGTCTGAGATATCATTGGCAAATATGTTTTCCTATACAGTTGGTTCTCTTTTCATTTTAATGCTGTTTTCTTTAGCCATGCAGAAGCTTTTTAATTTTATGAGGAACTTAATCAACAAAACAAACAAGCAGACAAAATATAACCAGAGACATTGCAATTAAGAACAATCTGACAGTAACAAGAGAGGATGTAGGAGGGGATAATGGAGGGGAAGGCAGAAGGGTTTTCAGGAACAACTATAAAGGACACATGGACAAAATCAAGGGGGTTTGGAAGCAGGGGAAGGAGATGGGGATGGCTCATGTGTGTGTGGTGGGGGAAAGGAGGCTAAATGCAGATAACTGTACTTCAAGAACAATAAAATAATTTTAAAATAAAATAAAATCACAAAAGGACATTAGTGTGGTAAGGGAGACAAAACATGGGATTTTGAGGTTGAGCAGCATTTTGAGCAGACATTCTGTATTCAAAATTTGACTGTGTCAGTTACTAGCTATTTGGTCTTTGGCTTGCTGGGTTTTATTTAGTCATCTGTAAAGTAAGGGTAATAACACTGTCTTTATAACATATTTGTTATAAGGATTAAATGCCTTTACAGCATCCAGCACTTCTCTTAGATCCTTTCTCTTCTTCTGAGAATGATTTTGGTAAGGAAAACAAATATATAATGAGTAAAAAATAATTTTTAGATGTAAGGCAGCCTGAAACATGGATTTCAAATAGCTGTGAGGATCTTTGATAATTGAATGGTTAGGTTGAAAAATAAAGATATTTATCATTTTTTAAAGATTTTATTTATTTAATTTTAGAGTGGGGAAGGGAAGGAGAGAAACATCAATGCACAGTTGCCTCTCATGTGCCTCCTACTGGGGACCTGGCCTACAAACCAGGCATGTGCCCTGAATGGGAATTGAACAGTGATGCCTTGCTTTGCAAGCTGATGCTCAATCCACTGAGCTACACCAGCCAGGGCTATTTATCATTCTTTAGCTTTAACTAGTACTTGAAGACTATTAAAACAACACCCCCACCACAGATGTGCACACACACAAGAGTCACCTCAGTAAGTCCCACTTATTCTTCTAGTTTCAGCATTGGTGTCACTCCCTTAGAATGCCTTGCCCAACTGCTCTCTTCAGTTTGTGCTTCCTCCTGATTTGCCTTTTAACATTTTTTATTGTAATCACCTGCTTGCTTACCTGCTGCTTCATTCCCTAGACTGGGAGCTGCTTAAAGGCAGGGAAAATGTTAATTCACCATCTTATCCTACTACTGAACACAGTTACTGACATAGTAGATGTTTATCAAGTACTTTTTGAATGCATTAGTGACAAGTGAAGCAGTGAGTAAACGGGTGACTTCTACATGTTTGTGTGCAAGGCCAATCCATGTAGATTGTCATCAAAGGACCTAAAATATAGCCACTCTCACTGGAAATTTACTCACTTAAGTAAAACATTATAATTGAAAACTAACTGGATTGCATGAAGGTCAGAAAAATGGAGATAAGGGGTAAAAATCTATCTGTGCCCCTCTGTCCATCAACATGTCTCATGGGAGTAGAAGTTCTTATTCAAAGTGACATAAAGAAGACTGCTATCCTAAAATTTAGGATTTGAATATTCCTTTGACTGAAAAGCAACATTTCTGAAACATAACAGCCATGCTTTATGGAAAAAATGTGTCCTTTGTAGATGACTAACACTGAGACTTGATCCATATATTAATATAATTCTACATCAATATAATAAAACAATGCAAATAAAATATAAATAAATATAAACAAACTATATACTTATAAAATAAAAAGTAATAAAACAAAACAATAAAACTCTATTTTATATCTCAAACAACATTGATATTCACATAATTACATATGTTAATAGATTTTTCACATTAAAATTTTTGGTAAATGTAGAAAGAATAATTTTCTCAAAATGTCCTCAACTAGACTAGCCCCATAAACACAAGAGTTCCCATTTAGATGACCATTATAACATGCCTTATCACAGGCAGAAAAAATATCATGTCAGGTTTGGGAATAAAGACTGCTAATTGATCATACACAAGAAACTGTTAAGAGTCCCCATTAAATATATGCTATTAAGAAAACTCCAAAGAAGAAAAATTTTATGGACTTTACCTCCAAAGGAATAAAAATAAGACCAGCACATTAATAAGAGGGAAGACTAGGAGATCTCACATTTTTTGAAGTAAATTTCAATTGGATTAAAGAAGTAAGTGTAATAAAAATAAAATAATAAGTGCAAAAGAAAATAGAGATAATTTTTACTTTATTTTTTTAATTTATTTTTTCCATGTCCCCCCATTCATAACACAGACCAGGCAAAGGGCCCGTCTGAGGTGTATATGGGGTGGGTCCACTCTGCCTCCTCCCTCTGCACAGGCAGTGCAAGAACACAGCCTGTGGCAAGCACCAGAAGGCCAAAATAGAGATGATTTTTAAAAATCTTGTCAGAGGTAGAAGACATTTAGAAACAAAAGAGAATAATAAAAAAAAATAGCAAAGCCAGAAAGATCCCAAACAAAAGTAAATTAAAAAAATTGATAAGATGACAATTTAAGACAGTAATAAGAAGAATTTGGGAAAAGTATATATTTAAATCTCTACATTAATTATTTTACTAAAATGAATTCTCAATAGATACATATACAATATATACATCGAAAAACAAATGCACTAGAGGATAAAATTGGTAACATTTTTATTTAGTAATGTTAGATGACTCACTAACATTTAATAACCTTAGAGTGGAGAAGGTTGTTCCAATTATGATATTCCAAGTATTAAAAAAAGAAAAGTGAATCTGACTCCATATAGATAAAAGTAAATTATGCATAGAAATATGTCATAAACACATTAAAAGACCATTTTAACTGAAAAATATTTTGAATACCTAAAACAAAACATTAGTTATTTATGATATTCTTACAAACAAAAACAGATCAAATAAACTTTTAAAAATACTCAAGGGACATTATTCTGAACTTCTCAGATTTAAAAAGTTTTCAAATGGCCTTAAAATTTATGAGTAGATATTCAATTACATATATTATTAGGAGCATGCAAATTAAAGCAGGATGACTTATTTTCCCTAATGAATAAATAACGAATGAAAAGCTCAAGAAAACCAGTGTAGGCTAAAGAGTAGGAAGACAGTGACTCAGCATGTAGAAGCAAAAGATGGTGTGATCACAGTGAAGGACAATTTGGCATTTTCTATCAAATTTTAAAATGTATACTGTCCTTTGACTCAGCAATTTTATTTTTTAAAATTTTAACTACAGATACAACAAATATGTTCACACGTGTAAAAGGTATATTTACAAAGATGTTTATTGCACTTTTGTAATAAAATAGACTATGACTACAATGTAAATGTCCATGAATAAAAAATCTGTGACAACCATATTATAGAATACAATAGTACAACTTATAAAATGGTATTAAAAAATAACAGATACCTGCATTATGCTTACTATAGGTCATTTAATCTTCATAATAGTAGTAAGTGCTGTTATTATCCTTATTTTATGGGTGAGAAAACTGTATTGCAGATAGGTTAAACAATATTACATGTTGAAGTCAAGATTTAATTTGGGCAAACTGGATCTAGAATCTGTACTCCTACACACAGAATAAGCTTCCTACGAAAACAATAATGCTCAATTTTGCTTTTTTTATAACTAGGTGCACAATATGGTTATCATCATCCCATTTATATTAAATAGATAAATGTACATATATATGTCAGCAGATATTTCTCAAAAGATATAAAGCAACAAATAACAGCAGTTATCTCTAAGTTCTATGTCAGTAACATTTACAGTTATTAGCATGGCAAAATATTAAAATAATCCAACTCTATGAAAATATTTAGTATATAATATTCTCCATTATTGTAGTCATTAAAATTTTTTATTTAAAATAGTTCATAATAGGTGGGAATACATTTATATATCATATAATATTAACACATAAAATAGCATATACAATATAATGGTGGCCATATTATATTGGAAAAGTATATATAAAATCTTTACCATAATTAATGCACGTGAAATGTTAATAGTAGTCATTTTGGGATAGTCTGAATAAGGGTTTCCCACCTTCTTACTTTTATATATCTCTGAATGTTCTGTATGTATTACATTTACAGAAGAATATACTTTATTTTACAAAAATAATGTCACCAACTCTGGGGAAATCAGACTTACAAAGTTGGGAGTTAACCTTGGAACAATAGTAATCTTATTAAAGAAGGGGAATCTATGTACAGGAACTATAGCTATGCTCTAAAATCCCAAATTAAAAATCTTTGAAGAGAAGAAGGAAACCCAAGGCTACCATAAAATATCACTGAATTCACACTTAAGTAGGACAACATGTATTGGACTAGAATCATTTAGAAGATCACTAGAAAAATAAAATGCCACTAAAAACTAAGGTTGAAGAACCTCTCCATGGTGCTTTTCATAAGTTCTAAGGCAGGTTCTGGTATTAATGGTGCTGTCTTTGTATGTTATTTGTTGGAGAAGCATATGGTTGTTTCTTTTTCAAGCTATATAGACACACGTCTGCTCAAATAAATTAATGTTCTTATATCAACTGGATAATTTGGCAGGAATAACACGCTCTCCAGCCAATGTGTAGACTGACCCACATGGCTCCTTCACTGAAGGATCTAAAGTAGAATATTGTATATTGCACTAATAAGCATTTAGAGGCAGTATATTTTTCTTTTAAATATTTTTCACAGTAACATCTATTGACCTTTACCTAGATAATGCACACAAGAGGCATTTTCCTAATGAACAGGATGAGAGAACTGGCATCTCACTACTTACCAAAAACAGAGACTTTGCTCAAAATTGATATGTGTGCTCACATACATCTACACATGTGTACATTTATATATATCATTTCTAACTGTTGGATTACCTGGAAAGTGTGGAAGACTTTCTAGGTCTATATTATTGGAAATATTTTGTGATAAGACTATTTTTATCCTATTTGACCCAACTTGAATTTTTTCTACACATTATTGCTAGACTAAGCAACTCAAAGCACCTCCTGCTCCCCCTTTCAAGGGAGTGTTGAGGTATTCTGCAGAGACAGAACTTTTGATTATCTATTCCATGATATTTCCAAACATTGAAGTTCACTCCTTTTCATTTTAAGAAGTAAAGCATTACATAACTATAGATAAATATAATCAACAAGTATAGCATGTGGCCTAAGAGCCATAGTTATATTTTAGAAACAGCAGAAACTTCCATGTCAATATCAGCTGCTGTAGTTCACACAGGGTAACAAACTGGTTAAAAGAGTGGGCTTCAATTCACCCCAACTTTGGGTTCAAACTCTCTCACCTACCTTACCAGCTTTGTGATCTCAGGTTGCCACTTCATTTGCTGACCCTGTTTCCTTATTGGTAAAAGGAGGATATTCATACCTTTCTCATGGAATAATTATCAAGATTAAATAGAAGAATACATGTGAGCACTTGCCAAAATTCCTGGCATGTAATAATTCATAGACAGGTTGAAAGGCCTGGTGATGGGCACTGTCATCTGAAGTGTAGAGACAGTGAGGGGCATATGAGCCTGAGTAGTGACCATGTATAAGATTTTCAACGTTAAGAATTTGACTGTACTGTTCTCTATTTCAGTGTCTTTGGTTATATTTTGCTTATGTCTTTGTTTTGTTGTTTAGGTTCCTGTTGACAGAGTTCTGAGGGGAGAGGAGAGGGAATTTCAGGGGAAAAGGGGGAGGGCTAACAGGAACAAGTATAAAGGACACATGGATAAAAACTAGGGGTGGGTGGAAATGGGAAGGAGGAGGGGAGTGCTGGGTGGGTGGGTTGGGATGGGAGTAAAAGGTAGAAAATTGTACTGCAACAACCATTAAAATAAAAACAGCTTGATTTAAAAAAAAAAAGAAAATATTCCACAGGGAAAAAAATAAAATTAAAAAAATTAAAAAAAGAATTTGTCCTTAAACTTGGTTAGTAAGCATGTAAGGATTTTGAAGTTGATCCTAATTATATGAATGAACTGTTAATAGGCAGGTATATTCTAATAAAGGGTTTTTTCAAAGAATATTAAAAGATATCAAATGTGTGATAACACTTGTCTAGGTACTATGGAATTCAAGAAAACCAGCTAGGGAATCTTCCCTCAAGTTGTCTGAAATTCAATTGTACCAAAATTCCTAATTTCACATTTTATTTGCCATTTTGATATGAAATAGAACATCACTTCTTGGTATTAGATGCACATTGCATAATAAATCCAATCTTTATTTTGTTTGAGTATCATGAAAATAAAATACCTGTCTGTCTCTGTTCTTCAATTCCCAACCCCTTCCCCCAATCCTTCTCCTCATCATGGGCTACATGCAGTTTCCTGTCCTGCAGCAGTAAAACCAAATGTGTGCCATGGGTTTTGGCTGTTGATAGTCACGTGGTTCTAAAATGCACTGTGTGCTTGACTCTGTCAACATCATTTTGCTTGAGATAAGCGGTTCAGGACTGATGATTTACATGTGGGATTTAAGAAATTCTCAAATGCTGTTCTAGTGGTTAAATAATCTTTTGTATTTTATTAATGGTTTACACTCTGAAAGGTGAGTCTTGTGAGAAACTGGGGGTTACAGTGATTCAACTCCAAAGCTTCGGAAACTGCAGCTACTGAAGATATGATGATTCTACCCTAGTGGATTGAGAAAGAACCAAAAAATTATCTTAGGAGAGAAAATATTAGGACTTGAATTCTTTTGAACTTTAACAAAAATGGCGATTTAAGTTTTGGAATTCCATTTCATTTTGTGAATTTAGTGATTAATTCATATTGCCCAAATTGGAGGACTTGTATTTGCAGGCACTCCATGAATTTATGTATATTTATGCTGTCATTTGGAGTTATTACATAAACTCTGTACTGTACTGGACAACGTGCCTCTCTGTATAATTGGAAAATGGGATTCAGAACAGAGAATAAACTTCCAGCCTGCATTACAATGTGGCCTTTAGTCTATGAAATCAACGTCCTCTGCTGGTCCCCATCCATGATCTTCTGGTCAGAGGACTGCTGTGTAGGCTGTGCAGATTGGGGGAGGGTAGCACAGTTCACAGGGACTCTTTTGTAAATGACACAACTAGAGAACAACCACAATGGTCACCCCTGCTTCTGGGAATAAAAGCTGAATTACTCACCATCCTCCCAGGAATAGAGGTTGCTATTGGTGGGGAAAGCACTCTCAGAGCATTATTGTCTTGCTAACCTGCAGGTATCTGCCTCCCAGGAAGACAATCCATTGAGTGTTGACTTGGATTTGAGTGTTAAGATCAATGAGTTGAGGAAACAAAAGTTCAGCAATTACAGGAAACAATATTCTTTCTCTTTTTTTCATGCTTCAGCCCATAAAATAGGAATCTCTTACTACTCATGAATGTTGGGAAGTGGTCTTGTGCCTTCCTTCTCAACATCCCCAAATGTCCGTAGGCCCAAATCATTTTCTCTGTTACAGCATTAGCTGTCAGACTGATATTTTCTCATTAAAAAATAATGCATATAGAAGAAGAAATACAATTTAAAAAATGTAAACTTTATTCTGTCCATCAACACCCCGGTCACACTCCTTCCAGAATATTTCCACATATATAGAAATACTTTCATACATATAAAATAAACATAACTTGTACCTACAATGTATGAGAGTCCTTAATTTTCAAACCATCAACTATCATTTAGTTAAGATGATAATAAGAAGCTTTTATTTCTAAAAGAAGAGCTGATTTCTGAGGTGAGATGCTGCATAAACTAGAAATTACTTAGGACTTGTAAATCAAGTTGAAGCACTATTACCACTCCTACTCTAAAAATGAAAAAAACTGAGGGTCAAGAAAGTTAAGTGACTTACTCAAGGCTCATATAGCTGGTAAATTACCATATTCCCTGGCTTCCCAATACAGAACATGTTTAACATTACCACATTGCTTCTGCTCCTTCTGTAACCTTCCCCTTGAATTCATGCAATAATCTGAGAGGCACAAAAAATACTGATGTTATGTTTCAGATTTGGCTAAATTAGTGTCCATGTGCTTCAGTTAGGTCCAACTTGAAACAGAGCTGAGGAATAAACAGTGTTGAAGCTATTTGCTATTTTATATAATTCACCAAGTACAGGGGTTTTCTGTCACAACCTTTACAGCATATTATTGAAGGGCTGGCATATTCATGGGAAGCTGTTATTTCTTCTAAGAAAAGAGTTGTTTTTTGAAATCACCAGCTTACAGCATTTTAGGTGCACATTTCCTTATCCAAATCATTTATGCTATAGCACCTGTTGGTGGTAAAGCAGGAAACAGTTGGCAGTGAGCTGCAAGTGTAAGAATTTGAAGGTAACTAGGTCTTATTACTGTATGCCTGTATAAAAATATTATTTCCTTACTTGGATGGAGGAACAGAAGCCTTGTGTCTGAAAAGATATGAACATTTGTTTGGAAAATTTATGTTGATACATAACAGCATATGGTCTTTTTCATCATGGATTTCTGTACAGGAGGCAGGCTTCATGTTCACAGTTAGAAGCATTAAAGATGGAGCCACATGAGTGACCTTGTGTGTGGCTGTTCTGGCATGTGTTATGAGAATCACAGTGCTTGGCACACATACACTATCACTGTCACCTTCTTTCCCAAAAAGGAAAGGCCAATACTCCTGGTAAAGAATTTGATCTTTGAAATTATCAAAGGGACACTGACACTGCCAACATGTATGAACTCCAATGAAGGCCACATACCATAGTGTGAAGGAGCCACCAAAAATCAGAGTCCTCAAGCCTGGAGGCCCAAACAAATGACATGAAGGCTAGAGAGGGGCAAGAATACATTTCTAGGTCTTGCTAATGTTTAGAAAATGCTCTTTCCACCTGCTTTTGAAGATAGAAAGTGGGACCTAGAAGACCCTTGGCAAAGTAAGTTTGCCAGTGCTTGAGATTAATAGGCTTTAGGTTTAGGGTATTATTTTACTGATTTTTCTATGGTTGAGGCTATGATTTATGTATGTACAAGGTCTGTCCAGAAAAAGTTCAGCCACTCTTAATATAATGAGAATGGCTTGCACAACATTGATGTAACCTGGCAGCCGAGGAGAGTAGACTAGAATGCACATGCATAAACAATGATGGCTTCAGTCAGCGGGGATGGTAGACACCATTGAGTGAGCGTGTACACTGTGGGGTCATCACATTCAAAATGACTGACTGAGTAGAGCAATGAATCTGCATCAAATTTTGCATTAAGCCTGAACATTCCTCCACAGAAACTATTTGGATGATTGTGAAGGCTGCAGCTATAGGCAGCTGGTGATTGGCGGCTTCATCACGACAATGCACCTGATCATGCATCACATTTCATGCAGTTTTTTGGTGAGACATCAAATCACCCAGGTGACTCAGTCCCCCTACAGCCTAGATTTTGCACCCAGCACTTCAGACTTTTCCCAAAATTAAAATCACCTTTGAAAGGGAACAGTTCAGACTGTTGATGAGATTCAGGAAAATACGATGAGGCGGCTGATGGTGATTCCAACAAAGGATTTTGCAGAGTGTTTTGAAAAATGGAAGAGACCCTGAGAGAACTGTGTGAGGTCCCAAGGTATAGGCATGAAAGTGCTTTTTTAACTAGAGAGAGAGAGAGAGAGAATATATAAGTATAAATATAAGAGTATATTAGTTTGCTCAGGCTGGCATAATAAAATACCACAGACTGGATGGTTTAAACAACAGAAACTTATTTTCTCACAGTTCTGGATGCTGACAGGTGCCAATAGGTTTGGCATATTCTAAGGCCTTTCTCCTCAGCTTGTAGAAAACCACCTCCTCACTGTGTCTTCATATGGTCTTTCCTTTATACTTGTTGTTGCCTCTTGTCCCTAAGTTTTTTCTTCTCATAAAGACATCAGTCATTTTGCATTAGGGCCCACCCTAACAGCCTCATTTTAACATGATCACCTCTTAAGGATTAAGCCCTAATCTCCAAATACAATCACATTTTGAAATAGCGGGGGTTAGGTGTTTGACATATGAATGTTGAGGTTGCATAATTCAGTCCATAACAATGCTGTATTTTCGTTTCCTTCATAAACTGTATTTTAGAGTCTCTGGTTTGTACAGACCTTTTGGTTTTCCTTTTTCATCATTTACAATGTAAAAGAATGATGCCAAGTGCACCCTTCCAACTGTTCCTATCTATGACTATAGGATTAAGTCAGTTTTACGAAGAGATGCCATTGAAATTGGAAATAAGAAGGTAGTTCAAGTTTGAAGTGAATTATGGGAGAAAAGGAACACACACACATACACACACATCCTGTGTAAAATTATTGTTGTCTCGTCCATTCTATTTTCTTGAAATCCTGTGGAGAAATCCTATTTAGGAAGTGTACAAAAAATAATCCAGCACAAGTTTAGCATTAACAATTTAAATAACTAAGCAGCTTCTCTTCCTACTGGTTTACTCTGTTTGGTGGCACATTGCTGATTCATCTACCTCCCATTTTTGGTTCCATTTTTCTGGCTCTATAACTGCAAGCTTCTCTAAGTTCCTTCATTCCATGTCTTCTGTTCTCCATTTCCCCATTTCACAGCACAACTCTCCCACAAATAGTGCTAAGGCAAAGACCTACCCTATCTTTTGACACTAGTGTCTCTCTGCTATTTCTTCACTGTTAGATTCTACTATGCTCATCCTGGCCCCTGTTGTGGGTCTAAATAGTATTCCAATGCACTGTCTACCTGCATTTATATCATGTTGAAGGCTACCATATTACTGGCATAACATTTACCTGCACTTCTCTAGATCTTCTCTGACAATTCCTTCCCTGATATATGTATTCATACTCTACCTTGTATTTCCTCTGTTGCATCACTTGTCACATTGTGTGTATGCTCATAGCTTTTCTGCCCTCCCTACTAGACAGTGAGTCCCTGAAGACAAACCTTGTCTGTCCTCTTCATTGTAGTATCCATTTAATTTAGCATAGTGTCTGATGCAAAGTAGATATTAATAAACCTTCAAAGACAAGGTGGTATAATGGCTTAGGGCATTCTTGAGCCAACTGCCTCCTTTTTTGCTAATGTGTGATCTTAAATAAGTTACTTAGCCCTTATGTTATTTCTAAAATGGAGATAATTGTATATCTCAGGGACTTGTAAGAATTCCGATATATTTAAGCATTTAGAACAATGTTTGGTGCATAGAAAGCTTCAGAAATTGTTAGAAGTTACTATTGTTATTAGCAGTTAAATAACTCAGTGACGACTAGTTGGATAAAGAGATGAATGGATGAATGCATTTTAAATTGATATTAAACAATAAGTTGCCAAGTTAGTATCACTAAAATATTGAGTCATGCTTTTTCCTTTAAAAAATACATTAGACATTTGTCTTTAAAATATGGTTCACTTTTGCTTTATTATCTAGTTTGTCTTGCCAAGAATAGTAGCATGGGCTCTGTCAGAGTAAATATTCTGGCATGAAATTTTAAGAGAGAATGGACTAGGATACAGTTTTTGCCTAGCATTTCTGACAGCCTCAGAAAAACGTATGAATATTAAAAGAGTCCCTTTCATTGTATGTTGACTCTTCATTTTTTTAAAACTGCTTTTTCCTACAGTATTCTCACATGATAAGGCACTCATACTTGTTGAGTAGGTAAATAGGACAAATAATTAAATAAATTATTATTGTTCATAAAGTTAATTGCTAGAAAAATACCAGAAAACATGCAACTAGAGAATAACTGGAGACTAGAGAATGGATTTATTATGGGATCTTTATGTTGTGGTCTACTCTGTTATTTGTCTTACATTATAGAAAGAGTTCTCAGTGTGAATTAGGAGAAAAATCCCTAGGCTCTAACTTTTTGAATGTATGAGGAATGGAAGTCATTTAGATTCTCTGAACCTTAGTTTCTCACCAGTAAAATAATGATAATAAAGACATCTGGTCCTGGACTCTAATTTTTTAGGAGGTTTTTGGAGATTGTGTCAATTTCTTCACTGATGATCCTCTATTTAGATTTTCCAGTTCTTCATGATTCAGTTTAGGAAGGTTATATATTCTAGGAACTTATCTATTTCTTCTAGGTTATTAAATCTGGTGGCATATAGTCTTTTACAGTATTCTAGTATGGTCCTTTGTGTATATATATCTGTGGTAACATCTCCTTTTTCATTTCTGATTTTGTTTATATGAGTCTTTTTCTTTCCTTTACTGAGTCTAGTCAGGAATTTATCAATTTTATTAATTTTTTCAAAGAACCAGCTCTTCATTGTATTAAGTTTTTGTATAGTCTTTTTGTCCTCTATTTCATTCATTTCTACTCTAAATTTTATTATTTCCTACTTCTGCTAACTTTGGGCTACTTTGGTTTTTCTTTTCTTAGTTATTTAAGATGTAATGTTAGGTTGTTTACTTGAACTTTTTCTTGTTTCTTGAGATAGGCCTGTAATGATATAAACTTCCCCATTATTACTGCTTTTGTTGCATCCCAGAGGTTTTGATACGTCATATTGTCATTCTGACTTGTCTGTATATATCTTTTGATCTCACCTTTTATTTTTTCTTTGACCCAGTCATTTTTCAGTAGTATGTTGCTTAACCTCTCCATATTTGTGGGTATTTTTACTTCCCTTTTGCAGTTGACTTCTAATTTTAAAGTATTGTGGTCATAGAATATACTTAGTATGATTTCAATCTTCTTAAATTTGTTGAGGCTAGTTTTGTGATCCAACATATGGTCTATCCTTGAGAATGTTCCATTTGCACTGAAAAAGAAGGCATAATCTGATGTTCCAGAATGAAAGGCTCTGTCAATATCAATTATGCCTATTTAGTTTAATGTGCCATGTAAAGCTAATATTTCTTTATTGATTTTCTGTTTGGATGATCTACCTAGAGAGCTGTCAATGGAGTATTTAGGTCCTCTACTATGATTGTGTTTTTGTCAGTTTCCTCCTTTACTTGTGTTAGTAGTCAATTTTCATGTCTCAATATTCCCTGATTGGGTGCATATATATTGAGAATATTGTATCTTTTTGATGTAGTGTCCCCTTTATCATTATAAAATGTCCATCTTTTCCCATTACCTTTGTTATCTTGAAGTCTATTTGTCAGATATAAGCAAGGCTACACCTGCTTTTCTGTGGCTGCTACTTGTTTGAGAATCATTTTCTACCTTTCCACTTGAAATTTATCTTGTGTTTGCAGCTTTGATGTGTCTCCTGAAGGCAGCACATGGTTGGCTTTTTTTTTCTACCCAATCTGCTACTCGGCATCTTTTTATTGGTGAATTCAATCCACTTGTATTTAGGGTGATTACTGATATATGATGATTTCCTATAGCCATTTATTTTTCATTTTCTGATAGTTCTGTGTCTCCATTTGTTCTTTTTAAATTTGTGTTTCTGTCTGTTGTTTTGTGGTATTCCACACTTCATTCCTCTGTTTTCTCTTTTTTTTATCTTTTATATGTATCTCCATCTTGTTTTTTTTTTTCTGTGTGGTTACCATTAATTAGGTTTATGAAAAAGAAAGTTCATATATACAGTAGTCTTTTTTCATTTGAACACATCTGACCTCCATCTTCCCTTGCAAATTCAGACATTTACCCTCCGCCCCTTCTATGTTTTTGTTGTCACAAATTATCTCTGTTTATGCTGTAAGTTTGTTGGTGATCTTACTGACAGTTGTGTGTCCTTTTGTTCTTTGTTATAGGTAGCTTAACCGCATTGAGTATTTTCTTCAACAGAGGTCTTATGGTGATAAATTCTCAGCTTCTGTATGCCTGGAAAAGTCTTCATCTCTCCTTCAGATCTAAAGGATAACTTTTCTGGATATATTATTTATGGCTAGTAATTTCTATCTTTCAATTGTTTGAATATTTGGTTGCACTCCTTCCTTGCTTGTATAGTTTCTGTTGAGAAGTCTGATAATAACCTAATGGGATTGCTTTTATAGGTTATTTTCTTCTTTTCCCTGGCTGCCTTGAAATGTTTTTGTCATTAATTTTTGACAAATTTCAATAAAATGTGACCTAGAAGAACTTTTTGGATTGAGGTAATTAGGTGTTCTGTTTGTTTCTTGGATTCAAGGATCTAGCTCTTTCAATAGATTTGGGAAGTTTTCATCTACTGTTTGTTTGAATAGGCTCTTTGTTTTTTTCTCCCTCTCTTCTTCTTCTGGTATACCTATTATTCTTATATTGCTCTTTCTGATGGAGTCAGATAGTTTTCATAGAGTTCTTTCATTTTTTTTTGTTCAAGTGTCTTTCTCCTTCCTTCTGCATCTTTTCTAGATTTCTATATTCAATATCACTAATTCTTTCCTCCATCTGGTCAGGTATACTTCCTATGCTCACTAGTTCACTCTTTTTTAAAAATTAAAAAAATATATATGTTTATTGATTTTAGAGAGAAAAGAAGGAAGGAGAGAGAACCATCAATTGGCTGCCTCCCATACATGCCCCGACCAGGGATTGAACCCATGATTTAGGTATATTCCCTGACTGGAATTGAACTCCAACCTTTTGGTGTATGGGATTATGTTCAACCAACTGAGCCCTGCTGGCCAGGGCTCATTAGTTAATTCTTGATCTCTTTTACTGAGATCTTCATCTTCAGAATTTCTATTTGGCTCTTTTTAATAGTTTCAATCTCTTTGGTAAAGTACTCCCATTTTATGTTTTGTTCATTGATTTGGTTTCTGAGTTGATTAAACTGCCTATCTGTGCTTTCTTGCATCTTACATTTTTTTCAGAACTGCAATCTTGAGCTCTCTTTCACTTAAGTTACATATTTTCATGTCTTTAATTTTGTTTTCTGGAGATTTTGTGTTTTCTTTTAGAGCTTCCTCATTACCTTGATTATTCATGGTATTTGATGGATTCCTTCTCTGTTTAAGCATCCATGTGTGAGTGGCAATTCTTTAATGGATTGGAAAATCTTGTAGTCTTTCTATTGTTTCTCAGTAGGTGGCACTGAAAAACAAGGTTTTTGTTTGTCTGTTTATTTGTTTTGTTTTTTAGCTTGTTTGCAATTCTCTGGGTTTTCAGATATCCTGGGAAGGGGGCTACCAATTCTTTGATTCAGTAGTTCTGGTCCCAGGAGACCAATCCTGCAGGGGAATGTGGTGGATGATAGGGCTCCAAATCTGTGAAACCCCAGTGCTGTCCTCTGCAGCCAGCTGTCACCAGCAGTACAGTTTTGCTGTGTGGGGGTGGGGTGAGCTGGGGGAACCTGGCCACGTCCTTTGTGGCTTTGCGCTCCCAACAATGGTGACCAGAGGACTTGCATGGCATTCCCCCTGAATCTCCATCTGATCCTGGGATTAGTCACAGAGTGTCCCCTTTACTCAAGTGTTTTTGTAGTACCACTTCTTGGGTTTGCAGGTAATATGCTTTGCAACCCAACATGAAAGGTGAGAGGAGGCAAACTGGAAGGTTAAGATAAAGCAACCAGGCTTTGTGGCTTTGTTTCTCTGTTTGGAATGCTGATTTACAGCCAACTGTGGCCACATGTCTGTGCTTTGTCCCTGCCCAGGTCACTGGGCTCAGTCACAGCTTCTACTGCCACTCCTACAGGAATGCTCACTAAATGTTTTTGCTGATGGGAGTGACTGCCACAATCAGATTCCTCCCCTCTCCAGGCTGAGCCCTGCAGTGAGCTCTTGGCTTCAGAGCTGTTTCCGTGGCTCCTCTGAGCTCTCTCCCTTCTTGCCTCCCCATTTTGCTCTCACTTGACCACCTTTAGATGTTTCAATGCATGGCTTTCTTGGACATGCTTGTGCATTGAGCAGGAATCCTTTATTGAATTATAGCTGTTAAATCATTGTAACTACAAGGGGAGAAACCAAGGGGATCTCTAACACTACCTTTCCTCTAATGTCAAAGGCCCTGAAACATACAAGGCAGACAAGAGTACACACAGTGAGGTCATGGTTAGAGAGAGAGCATAGGGTACTGGCCCGGGGTTCTACTTTTATTAAGGTCAAAGTGGGGCCCAATATATTTTAAAACATAGTCCAATCCAATAATGTAAATTGTCAATTCATCTAAAACCCAGATTATTTTGAAGAAACAAGCAAATCCTTGGTGATGCATATCCTCCTTTGGTTTAGTGGATAGAGGGTGTGCTTTGGAATTGACTGTACTACCTTTAAGTCCACGTTCTATCACAAACCAGCTACATCACCTTGGATTGGTCATGTCTTTTCTTACAGTCTCAATTTCTTTTTCTCATAAGTCAATAATAATTCACAGAGTTTTATAAAAATTGAGTTACTATATAAGAAGAATCTAATACAGTTTCTGCAATAGGCAGTAAGTTCTATTTCCCCTTGGGAACCTACGCACGTACAGGGACTGCAGGGACTGCAGTGTTGACCAGAAGTAATATTTCCCTTTCTATAATGTGGAGTTGTTGGGAGGCAGGTGCCGCAGCAGGCACTGTGTTTTCAACTTCGCTTGTGTAAACTGGCTGTGATCTACATCTCCAAAGTGGTATATGAGTAGAAGAGATATGTATTGCTCTGGACCAATGTTTTAAAGAAGCAGGTTTATTTTTTCTCTTCCTCTTATCCCTTATCTGGCTCTGAGGTTCTGTGTGATACCAGAGCTACAAGACTCTAGGGAACAGGTCCTTGTATTACTACATGGAGGAAAACTACATGCCAAACAGGAACAGAAATGTTGGGCTCTTATATGAGTGAGGAATAAACTTACATTGGGTTAACCTATTAAAATTTGGGATGTACTGATTACAGCAGCTAGCATTATTCTAACACAGTATGCACTATAACTGTCCTTAGGATATCACTGAGAAATCACAAAATATACTATCCTAAGGTTCATTGATTTGTTTCTTTATGGAATGTCCAACCTCATTCATTTGAATCCAGTGTCATTTATGTTGCATTTATAAAATTATTTTTAAAAAGACCAATAAAATAGCCCTGGCTGGCATAGCTCAGTGGATTGAGCGTGGGCTGGGAACCAGAGTGTTCCAGGTTCGATTCCCAGCCAGAGTACATGCCTGGGTTGCAGGCCATGACCCCTAGCAACCGCACATTGATGTTTCTCTCTCTCTCTCTATCTCCCTCCCTTCCCTCTCTAAAGATAAATAAATAAAATCTTTAAAAAAAAGACCAATAAAATAAAACTATAAAATTCATGAAGCTATTCCATGACCCTTGTGTTATTTTTTTCTACCCTAATTCAACAAATATTTATTGAGCACCTTGAGACTAGTTTGACTATGAAAATATGTTTAGAAGGAGATAGAAATATCATACTGGATAATTTGAAGTCAGTGCTCAAGGCAAGCTGTAGATCTTAGGTTTCTTATAACAGCCTTCATGTAAACCTGCTGACTTTTCAAAGTATGTTTGATTATTGTGTTCACCTTTTAAGTCTTTGGCTGTTGTTCATTAGCTATAATGCATCTAATTAAAAATATTTTTTCTCTTAAATTTTAAAACGTAAAAGTCCATTGTCAAAGAAATTTCTAAGCACCACAACTGATATGGTGGTTAAAGGAACAGAGACTACCCCAAGTACTGAGGTTTGTAGAAGGAGTTTTGTAAAGCCAAGGTTTACTCAGCTTTAAAGCCACTGAAACCTACAATGTACTTGTTTTTAACCTTTCTCAGATGCCTTTTCTTCATCTGTAAAATGGGAGATATAATAGCTATTTCATAGGGTTGTAAAGAGGATTTTGAGTCTTCTATATACAGTGAGTAGTAGCCTAATAAATATACAATAAACATGGATGGTTTGATTATTATCCTTGGAAATCTTACCTAATTTATTAACTTAGGTTCCTCATGACTGGCAATCACTACTGTGTGGTTTGGCTCCTCACCCTTCTCCATGTACACAGAGGGCTCCAACTAAGTCTGGCTCCAGTATATGGATGTATCTACATGCAATACATGGTTGCAGATGTATGACGACACATACAGGCAGAAACATGAACATATGCACACTTTTACACATTTTTTTGTCAGTTTTCTTGATAAAAAGCAGCTTAAATTCCTCACTCTGAAGGTTCCAAAAATTCTACCCATTCTACCTACACTTAAAAGTCTCTACTCAGCTTCCTGAATGAAATTTGTTCATTTGTTATGCTGGTACCTGTTTTAGGTTATTTATTACTATGGTTTAGTCCCAATAGAGGAGTGAAAACTCAGTGAATTATACCAAGAAACAAATTAAGGATTTTTAAAAAGTCATCTTGAGCAATAATCTATAAAAAAGCTACATTAGAATTATTTAAAAACAATATAATGTTTCAGGAATTTCAAAAACTCTAGCCTGAGTTGAATATGCTGATTTTCTATAAAATCATTTGAGCTGGTGACATGCTTAATAATCACTGACTTTTCCTTTGAAAATATTTTATCTTCCCAGTATACTCTCAGCATTTTTTTGTCCATGATACTGAGAGAGAAAACCAAAAGTGGAGTAGATTTGGTAGGAAGGTCTGTTTTTACCTGGTTCCTCAATGGGAAAGACAGGCTTCAGGCATAAATGGTGATGACAAGACTCTCTTTCCTGACTGCTTCTGTGCCTGAGTATAGTCTGAGTCTGCTGCTACTTTCTGATTCAGGAAGGTTAATAACTCAGTTCCCTAAAAGTACAGAAAATAAACCATCCTCTGTTTTCTGTTTTTCCTTCCCTCCAACAAACATGGCCATCAATAAAACTTTCAGAGAGAAAAATCATTGCTCTAGGGCTAGTATTTATATAACACTTACTAAGTGAGCATCTTTATATTTTGAGCATCTTATTTAACTTACAATATCCTCAATAATTATCTTAGATACTATTCTTGTTCATGTTTATGAGTAAAGAAACAGACACAGACTAAGTTTGTTATCAAGTAGCAGAGGCAAAGCTTAAACTCAAGCAGTATGGCTTTTGACAAAGTGGCTCTACCAGCCCTCAAAAGCATGTACACAGAATTGTCTATGGAATTATTTTTGGGAGGCTGTGTAATCCTGGATAAGAACATTGGTTGTGGTGTTATATATCTGTAAATTGTGATTTGGGATCTGCTGTATATAAGCTGTGTGTGACCTAGAGCAAATTATTCCATCTACTTGGGATATCTAACCATTAACATCATATAGATTGTTAAAGAGAAAACCACAAGCCCCAAATGACAGCACTGGTGCAAAATGGAATGATTGTGAGAAAACTGAAAGAGAAGAGGTTCTGGAGTCAGACAGACTAAGGCTTGCTTCTAACTGTTGCTATGTGGTCTTGAGCTATTGCTGAACCTCTGAGAGCTTTGCTTGCTTGAGTTGAAAAATAGCCATATGATCCAGCAATATACATCTGGGTATATATCCATAGGAAATAATATCAGTGTTGATACCAGCATGGTGCTGGGAGCAGAGGGGAGGGGCCATAGGAAGAGGCTGCCCAAAGCAGTGGTAAACAAGTTACCATGACACGTGATGACAGATTTTCCTACCTCTGGGCAGAGACACAGCAGGAGGAGGCCTTGCACAGAGTATGTGTAAGGCTAGTGAAAAGCCCTCCAACTCCCTTCTAGTACATGGTGGCAGGAGAAGGCAGAGAGCTGCCAGTCTAGGAAAAGGATTGGTCTGCCTGGGAGGCTGGACTCTTCTGGACCACAGGGAGTTTTGGTCCAGGAGATTTAAACAGAGGGAAGGAAGAACAATACCCCTTTTTCATCTTTCTCTTGCTGACTTGTGCTGAGCCCAAGTTGTGCGTGCTGGGCTGTGCCCCAAAAACACATGCCCTGGACCATGGCTGCTCTTCCTCTGGGATCTGCCACATGTACCTGTGGGCTTTGGAAGCCATGTGGCCAGGTAGCAGGCCCTGGACTCCCACCCATCATGAGCAGTGGTGGTGGCAAGAGTGACAGGCAGCTCTGGCCACTCACACAGTCTCCAGAAAGGAGCCCAAGGCCTGACAGTAATGAGAAAAGAAGCTCAGCTGCTTGGAGGACAACTAAGCAACTTCCTGAGGTTCTCCAAAGGATGGTATTTTTAAATGGAAGAAGGAACTCAGGGCTTAGCCTTGGACTGGTCTTGGCAGAGGGTGGGATGGTTTTCTCTGGGTGTTTAGGGATGGACTCCAAAACAGAAGCCTGCCATTCTTCTAAAATTGTGTAGCTTTTAAATAAATGACCTCTCCTTTTTCACCAAACCTCTGCCTCTGGAATTTGCCTAGAGAGTGGTGGCAGGCTGCAGAACTCCATTTCTGTCTGATAAAAGTATCTACACTCCCATATTGAAGCATTGTTCACAACTGGCAAGACAGGAAAATCACCCAAGTGTCTATTGAGAGATGAATAGTTTTAAAAATGTAATATATGTAATATATTTAATATATACATTAAAGAAAATCCTGCTATTTGTTACAATATGGATAAATCTGGAGGACATTATGCTAAGTGGAAGAAGCCAGACACTGAAAGACAAATATGGTATGATCTCACTTACATGTGGAATCTAAAAATGTTGAACTAGAAAAGAGTAGAACAGTGGCTACTATAGGATGGAGGTGGAAGAAATGGGAGATGCTGGTCCAAGGGTAAAATTTTCACTTATAAGTAAGTTCTGGGGATCTAATCTATAGCATGGTGACTACAGTTAATAATACTGTGTTGTATACTTGGAAGTTGCTAAGAGAGTACATTTTAAGTATTTTTACCACTCACAAAAAATTAATAACTGTCTGAGGTGTTGGATGTATTTATTAATTAGCTTGATTGTGGTAATTATTTCACAATGTGTGTGTATAACAAATCATGACATCATATACTTTAAATATATGTAATTTTTGTCAATTATATCTCAATAGAGCTGAAAAATATTTTAAAAAATGAAATTAAAAAAATAAAAATAGGTTTACAAAAGATCATACAAACTGAGACCTTAGTGCAGTGAAGGGCTCAACTGTAGCCATTATTTGTTTGATTCATCTTTTATATCATAGTGCAGCCAGAAGAGGACAGTGTGCTTAATGCATGTACCACTTTTCTCATTGTCTGCTTGCGTGTGATGCCAATCAAATGATTTTCAATTGTGCTGATTTTGAATTATAGGAGGGTTGGGGGATTGAATTCTAGTCAGCAAGAGAGCCCAATTCAACCTGTGTGTATCTATGTCCTGTGATCACTGGTGCTCATTATGTTGGGGGCTTCATCTGGCCAGAGTCGGTTCCCTTTGCTTCCAACCCCTTAAGCTAAGACTTAGCCATCTTAACAGCATTTCTGCAGTATAATGACAGAGCCCAGATTTTTGAATCAGTAAGATCTTGTTTCAAATGCTGCCTCTGTTACCAGCTGTACTGATTTGGAGGAGTCACTTAACTTCTCTGAGCAGCCGTTTCTCATCCCTAAAGTGTGGCAATATGATTACTTAAGAGAGTCTCCTTGGCATCAGACTTTATCCCTTCAAATCCATACTCCAGTCTCTTCCTGGAATAAAGTATAAATCAGATCCTATTTCTTCTTTGCTAATATACTTCAAACACTGACTGTATCAGTAATAGTGGTTGTTGGTGGTGGTGGTGGGGAACATTGTGAAAATGCATGTTTTATTCCCACCCTAGATTTAGTAAATCATAATCTCCTAGCATGAGGCCAGTTATCTGTAATTTCATGTGGCTCCCCTGAGAATCACAGGGGCATATCCACTAGACCAACCTCTCCATGATCTAACTCTAGCCTCCTTTCAGCATTATCTCACATCCCCCACACCACAGGCTAACGGCAGCGATGTCAACTGCTGACAGCTTTCCCACCATGTTATAAGTCTGCCCGTGCTCATGTAGCTCCCTTTGCTGAAATGGCTTTCATGTCTCTCATGCCCACTGGATAATCCCATACACATTTTGCAGCACTCCGATAAACTCTACCTCCTCTGTGAAGATTTTTCCTGTCACACTCTCAGGAAGAATTGAATACTCTTTTTCAGTTCTCCCAACCTGCTGCACCAATTTAAAAATCAAATGAACGATTCTTTAATATAAACATTTATTTTCTTACATGGAAAACTATAAATGCCTGTACATGAGTAGTCTTATTTATCTTTGCATCATCAGCACCTGCACATAGTACTTAGCCAACAAAATTTTGGTAAAGAAATGAAGCCCATTTTTTGAAATATGAATTCTAGTCCAGAGATGTGTAGCTTTGATGAATGAGGGTACAGAACTACAAGTTATAAACCATCTCTTTGCCTTTGATAAGGTAAGGAACAAATCAGTCTCTCTTTTGGGGTCATTAAACTTGGATCATTTCATATGGAACTTTGAAAAGCTGTTTCTATTTTTTAGGCTAGTCCATGGTTTCAGATGTTGGTCTGTAGCCATGGCATTAATATAACTGCTGACATGTCAGGATGCCCAAGGAGCAAAGTTTTTTTGGGTGGAAAGATTACCAAAGCTTTTCATTTCAGTGTAACCTAGAGGTTCAGGGATGATATAAATAGTATGCTGTTTTATCCATCTGTGATTGCTCAGGGAAGTGTGATATAGTTTATGGGCAACTTAGTGGCAGGAAATATATTGTCCAGTGGTTTTTCCACCGACTGGTTTGATTCATGATTGAAGGTCAGATATATTATGGCTCACCTGCCAATGCTAACTACCTTTCATAAAATTATGGCCCTGCTGAATGGATGAATGCCCCTTAGTACGCATTTTCCATCAGTTTTGTAGGTAACAGTTATGGATGCCAGTTGGTTCTTGGCAATAGCATTAAACTTCAAGCTATAGATGATGAGGACCCTTGGACCTTCTGATGTGTATCTCAAGCCTTAAGATCTTTACAGGGAATACAAATGGTGATGCTAAATCAGGCTGATCTTTCTCCTACCCTCCCTAAGTTTTTCCCCTCCGGTGTCATGTTCTACTGCTGTAAAGAAGTTAAGGGTCTGTCAAACAGGTATTTATTATTTGCTGAGTCAGGAACTCACTCTATGGCTGCATATTTTTTATTCCTTTTCTATCTAGGAGCAGTGATTGTGGGCTCTAGTTAGGTAATGAATTCAGCTGAGGGCATATCCACATTATATTCTAAAGTACCTCCTTGGATATTATTCAACAAATGAGGTACACAGCCTTGAAGCCCAATAGCTCTACAGTTCTTGCCCTCCTATAAGGGGTTCCCACATGTGATCTCAAGGAGTGTGGTAGAATGTTAATAGAACATTCTCTAATGCTCAGTAGAACTGGGTTTGGTTCCTGCTGTTGCCATTAGAAATGATTGGCCATGAGTTCCTCTATGTGTTCCTCATATAATGATGACAAAGTGCCGTATATGTAAAGCATCCAATAAAAATTAGGTATTTTATAGGTTTTTATAGCTAATTACTTTGTCCGTGCCCTCCTTTTCTGGTGATCATTAATAATTACATATTAATCATTAGTATATGTCTCCACTTCAGCATTTTAACAACAGTTCTCTAAAGGTCATCTCACCTACAGTTCTCAGAAAAATCACATTGGGATTTTAGTAAGATATTCATTACATTTTGGCATGTTAGTATTTTTTTCAGAAATAAGAGTTTCCTAGAAATGGCTTCTCTCAACATGTTCTATGAAAAAGTATTTCACCTTAACAATTTTCTACTAAGAAGATATTTAGTGAGCCTAAAATGCAGCACATGGGGAAGAGATTGAAAACTTGAGTTTAGGGCACAGCGGGCATGCACTGAGGCTATGCTTTACCTCCTTTAATTACATGCTGTGTGAATTTGGACCAGTTAACCTCTCTTAGCCTCAGTTTCCTTTTTATGCTTTTTTGTAAAGTGAGAACAAAACAAACAAATATCAATAATGAAATTCATAAAAATTTTATGAGAGTGAATTAAGAAAATAAACAGAGGTAAAACACTTACAACAGTGTCTGGCATATTGTCAGCATTTAGTGACTCAAGATTCAATCCCAATAACAGATCTAACTTGAAAATCTCCAAAGTCTAGTATGTAGAGAGCAGACAAAATAGGAACAAAAACATTGTTATCAACAAGTAGGGACCTATAGGAAGTAGTAACTGCTATTTTCTAATGTAATTTCAAAGAACTTTCATTCACTAACCAGTGTGATAGGAACATGCCATTTGGAACATATCTGGCAAATTCCATGCATGGTACAATATCTGATCCCTTTGAAACATTTTTCATTTGTAGACTTCCTAACAGTGACACTAAGGGGGGAAGTGAGGCAGCAGAGCCTGGCCCAGCCCAGCCCTGTGGTCACCTGATGTCCATTGTCATTACTGACTGAGAAAGGAATAAAAACTGAACCTTGGTAATTGACAGGAAGTACTGTCAAAGTGTTCATTAAAAAAAAGCTGCCTAGTCGATGCTCTTTGACATAACCAAGGAGTGACATTGAGAGTGAGCGGTCCAGATTCTTAATCTGGTGAGAGTTGCAATTGACTCTCTTGAATCCACAGATGATCTCAGTTTGGGAGCAGCATAGTATATAACACAAGGCTCAAAGCTGCTTTTATCATTTGCTTTGCATAAGGTAGGAGCTCAAGAAATGGTTATTTAATTAGTTAGGGTCTAGTGATGGGATGGGTGACTCATGAGCCCCTGGGACTCAAGCATAATTATAATTTTTCTTCAACACCTCAAGGCATTTCAAATAACTTATTTTTCCTAATGAATAATTTTGTGGATTTTTCTTCAGATAATTACTAGCCAAAACAGTCATCATATTGTCTATAATTTTGCCAAAGTTTATAATGTATAAAAAGAAAAGCAGGCTAATTTTTTAAATGGAGTATGAGAAGTTCCCTGTGGAGGACTGGTTGCCCCAAGAAGTCTTAAGTCTTCCTTATTGGGTTAAAACATTTTGAAGTTGAAAATGAATACTTTTTTTGTTTGTTTTCACTCTAGCCCCTAGCCACAGCAATATGCCTAATTCTCCCCTGCTTGTAGACCCCTAAGAAAAGTTTTCTTATTTGAAATAGCCCAGCAGTATAATGGCCCATTATTGTTCCCCTTTTTAGTGTTCAGCTGTTTTGAAAATTGAAGCTTCACAGTATAGACCTCAGCCATCTTTAAGACATGGTATTCTTTCAGCTATTAGAAATGGTCATGAACCTTTTGAATTCTCTTCAGGCATCTGTGGTAACATGGACTATTACATCTTAAAGTAAAGTTCATGTTCTGCTGAAGTGTCATCTACCCATCTCATCAATACTTTGGATATGATTGAAGGAACATGACACAGAACTGCGGTACAGACCCTCTCACAAGAACTAGCTCCCAAAGAAGCATATTTTCTCTCAATTCCAATCACTGTTATCACAAAGCTCTCTGGGTCTGTTTCCCATACAACAGACTGAAATATTTTCTAGTAGAATATTCTATTATTCAATAAATCCTGCTCAAACTATGGATTGGTTTCTGTTATTGGGTTTTTATATTTATCATTGTTTGAATTAGGTTTTTCTATGCTTGCTAAGAAAGTCCTATCAGCCCTGGCTGGTGTGACTCAGTGGGTGAGTGCCGGCCTGTGAATCAAGGGGTCGCCAGTTTGATTTCCAGTCAGGACATATGCCTGGGTTGCTGGCCAGGTCCCCAGTGGGGGTGGTGTGACAGGCAACAGCACATTGATGTTTCTCCTCCTCTCTTTCTCCCTCCCTTCTCCTCTCTAAAATAAATAAATCTTTTTTAAAAAGTCCTATCATTTAGTTTTTTCATAGTGAGAATTTACTCATGTTGCATCATAAAGGCCCTATGCATTTTAAGAGTTAGCTAGAACACAGGGGAGGCTATAGGTCTTTCATCACTGTAGAGCTTAGAGCTGACTGCCCATTAAGGTAGCCATTAGCCAAATATGGCTATTTAAATAATTTAAATTTAATTTAGTTAAATAAAATAAAAAATTCATTTTTCAATTACAGTAGTCATGTTTCAAGTGCTCTATAGATGCATGTGGCTAGTGTATTTATTGGACAGTGCACATATAGAACACTCCCATCATTGCTGAATGTTCTTCTGAACAGCACTGTTCTAGTGCAACCAGTAAAGGTATCCCAATTACAACAGACTTAATTGATGTCTACAGAGTATGCCACATGATGTTGCATTTAACTCTGATAGCTCAACAAGGTGGAAGGAAATGTGTTTATCCCACATGATATGGGGTCCTGGGTAGTCCATTACTTCATTTGAGTTTCAGGATTCTGAAATTTCATGTCACTATTTTTTTTACCCCCTTCTCTACACCCATTTCCCCAATTAACTCTTTGTTTCACAAATATTTCTTTAAGAACGGCGGCACAATGTCTGGCAAGGGGTAAGGAGAGAAAGGGAAAAGGATTAGAGGACACACTGATGCCTACACAATAAAACCCTGGCGTTTGGGTTTTAGAGGTTCTCACATTGTAAGAAGTTCTAAAGTTTCACTTTAGAAAAAAGAAGGAGCCTTTAAGGAGTTGATTTCTGCTTTTTCTGGCAAACCTTAACTTCCTGGTTCAAAGAAAAGATGTGTATAAATAAGGCCCACAAGATTTCTTTGACATCAAACCTCTCTTAAGGCACAGCATTTTGATGAGTTAAGTATAAACGAACCAGAAACATATGGATTAAATTTCCCCCATGATAGTAAGAGGTTAGAAAAATGAGGGGGGAAGTGCCGGGGAAAATGCATTTAGGAGCTGGCTGGGCCCTCAGTGCTTAAAACAGAGAGTGTACAATTTTGCTGGAAGCAAAATGTGAAGTCGAATTAGTCACTTCAGCTCTGTTTCTAATGCAAAGTTTCCAGGTGGAAGTTGGAAATGGTACTTGGGTTTCCCTTTTAGTGGACAGGACTATAATCCAGGTTGAGAGAGCTCCTGGTCACACCTGGCACAATGGTGAGAAGGGAGTATGTGTAGGGTGTGGAAGGTGGTGAGAGGGATGCTCCCTTCCTTGGACCAGTGAGCAGAGGCAGCTCACTGGTGGACCTGGTGGGGTAGCCCTGACCCTTCAAGGCCTCTTGGAAGAAGCAACAATGTGTGCAAGGTAGGCCTCTTTGTATTTGAATCCATCAGGACACCAACCTTCCTTTTTAGGAGCCATTGAAAGGTTTGAAGTGGGGAAAGGCATGGTCAGATCACTCTGGCTGCCCTGTGGAGGTTGGATACAGAGAAGGAAAGACATGCAAGAAGGAAAACAACTAGAGGAGAGTAGGCAAGAGAGGATGATTTCCAGAATTCAGGGGAAATTGTAAATATTTAGGGGGAAAATGTTAGGGTTTGGTGAACAGTTTGATATAGAAGATAAAATGAGATAATGAGGTAGGAATTAAGTAATTTATTCAAAGTCATATAACTTGTTTCACAACCAGTTCTTTTTAACTCCAAAGTTTCTGACTTAAGCCAAAGTTCCAGGCTATTCATTCTTTTAATCATTGATAAGTATTGATTATGCACTATGTGGTAAATACCTACAGTAGGTGTTTGAGATAATGGTACTGAGTTTGTGAATACTTATTGGTACAGCAGAGAAATTAACTTCAAGTTCACATTGAGGGAGATCTGCCTGCTTTCTCTAAACTAGTTGGTCTGTCTGTAATGAACCCTTGGCCAGAGTCACTTGGCTGGCAGCAATACACTGCATTAGAGGAAATTGCCACTGTTGATACTTATAGCCCCCATAAATCACTATTTGCTTACAGGGTCTTAGACAAAATGCACCAAGTGAGGCCACTGCCCCAAAGCAACCACCCATTCCTTCAAAAGGGCAATGCATCCCCTTGTACTATTAAAAGAACTAATAGCCCTTCTGTCTTGGCTGGCTATGGCAGGGGAAGAAAAGCATTTTTGTTTTTCTTTCAGTTCATGATCACATGGTTTGATGGGCTCCCACATGATTATTTCTTGTTTAGCATAAGGGCTGGAGAGATAAAAGAGGGAAATGTTAGGATCGCCTCCCAGAATGTATTGTACTGCCCCATTTACTCCACACAGTGAAAAAGTGGTAGAACTGAAATTAAATTATTCACCTCCCAAATCTACATTCTTTCCACACCATCAACATTTGTGGAGTTCAGGGTAGGTAAACCTAATTCATTAAGTTAACCATGTCTCCCCAAATTGTCTCTACCAACAGGTAGAGAAAAAGCACAGATAAGACAACCTGTAGACCAAGGAGTAAGAACCCAAATTTGAAACCATCTCTGAAAGATACAGAACCCTATATTCCAGTATAGTATTTCTAACACAGGTTAAGCTTAGGTGTAAAAGAAACAATGGTCTCCAAATATATAATCGTTTGGATGAGAAATTCATGATGATGTGTGAATATTATGTGTATTCTTGACTGGGACTTGCCATGTTTGCTGTGAGAGATTATCACTTTCATGTTATTGTCAACTATCAATTGTTGAATTTAGTTGTGCAGAGTTCATGTTACTTATGTGTCTTCTGTAAGGAGAGTAAACCATGTTTTCTTTATAAAAGAAAAAATGCTAGTGAAGATTAAAGATTTATTGTTTATTGAGGACTTGATAATTTGATATTTTTCCATTTTTCTAAAACTTCCAAGGTCCATTATTTTCAGAAAAAAAATTGTTGAAGTCCCTTGGAGTGACATTGCCCCTCATGGATGGCTCATAAAACAGAAAGAAGATACTAGTCATTAAGAGCAAGCCCTGGAAATAGCCTGAGTTTGACCCAGGGTTCCATCAGTTCCCTGCTGTGTAAATTTAGCTAAGTCACAGGATCTCTCTGCATCTCAGTTTCCTTGTCTGTAAAATGGGGAAAGTGATAGAATTCCTGCACTAGGTTGTGTGAGCATTAAATGACATTTTATATTTAAGGTCTTAGAACAGTGACTAAGATATAGTTAATATTCCATAAACATCACCTATTACCTTTTTTCTTCTATAGTAACTCCAAGATGCCTTGCCTAGTACTTTGTGCCCAAACCAAAACTGTTTTTAATGCTAGTCATTTCTAGAAATCGCCATTTCTTTCTGACACATGAATGATTTTTAAACTCAGGAATAGTATAGTCTTATTTTAAAGAAAAGTCTTTATTTAACTCTTCATCTGTAACAGAAATTGGCCTTGTACCTTTAAACTTTTCTATATTTTTATGTGTTAGAGTATTACAAGCCCTCTAATACCATTCCTTTCTCCATTACTATTCTCTCTTCTGTCATAACCACTGCTACTCTTCTGGTGACCATTGGTTGGGAACTTACTATATGTCACGCATTATGCCAAGCGCTTCATATGCACTACTTTAAATTTATAAAAATCTGAATGGGTAAGTACAAATCATCCATTTAATTCATATTTATTCAGGGCTTTACTTGTGCATGTGAATGTTCTAGACACTAACAATACAGTGGTGAATAAAACAAAGTTCTTGATGTCATGGAACCTTCATTCTGGTAACTTCTGTTGCCCCCATTTTAAAAAAGTATCTGAGGCATATGCAGCTGAGAGAGTCATAGAGAGCAATGAGACCCAATGCAACTGGACTCAAAATCCAATGTAAAACCACATTTTCAAGATGCCATTGAGACTTACTGATTTTCCTCTAGTTTCTATTTCCTCCTTTTCCCATCTCAATGTCCTCCATTTCCTACTTGGAGATCCCTGGAATTTTGAGAAAGTTGATTCTGTTTTAGCTTCTAGGATTGAATATGTGAATTAGTCTACAGGAAGCAATTTGTTTCTTTAACTCTTCAAACTGCGGAGATTGGGTCATGACTGGGAATTTCAAATCAGTGAATTTTGGTATCTTTCTTTGGAATGCAGAGACAAAAAGTGCTGACTGTGGATACCATGATGTGTGTACATTAAGCCTGAAACAGCTACAGCCATTTTTGCCTCCATGAGGGAACCCAGTGTAAGAATAAAGTCGACCCATGGAGGAAGGCAGGGCCAAGAGAATTTTAGAGAGAAGATTGGAGACTCAATCACATCACAAACCTCTGGGTTAAACTGTTCCTGAAGCTGCCACATTTCTGAACTATTATAAGATTTACAAGGCAATATATTCTTTTCATTTTTAACCAGTTCACTTCAGTCATTAGTGTTTTTACTGTTATTTTATTTTGCTTTGTCACTAAAAGCATCTGGCACAATGGATAAAGCAGAGGTGCCAATTCTTTGTCTTGACCATATTCATTTCTCTATCATCTTATCTTTTTTTTAGTATATTTTATTGATTATGCTATTACAGTTGTCCCATTTCCCCCTTCACTCCCCTTCACCCTGTGCCCCCTCTCCCACCCATGTTCCCCCCTTTAGTCCATGTCCATGTGTCATACTTATGAGTTCTTTAGCTTCTACATTTCCCGTACTATTCTTGCCCTCCCCCTATCTATTTTCAACCTACATTCTATGCTACTTATTTTCTATACCTTTTCCCCCCTCTCCTCCTCCCACCCCTATTGCTAGCCCCCCCCCATGTGCCCTCCATTTCTGTGGTTCTGTTCCTATTCTAGTTGTTTACTTAGTTTCTTTTGGTTTTGCTTTAGGTGTGGTTGTTAATAATTGTGAGCTTGCTGTCCTTTTACTATACATGTCTTTTCTTTATCTTCTTTTCTTAGATAAGTCCCTTTAGCATTTCATAAAGTAAGGGCTTGGTGATGATGAACTCCTTTAATTTGACCTTATCTGAAAAGCACTTTATCTTCTCTTCCATTCTAAATGAGAGCTTTGCTGGATAGAGCAATCTGGGATGTAGGTCCTTGTCTTTCATGACTTGGAATATTTCTTTCCAGCCCCTTCTTGCCTGTAAGGTCTCTTTTGAGAAATCAGCTGACAGTCTGATGGGAACTCCTTTGTAGGTTACTGTCCCCTTATCTCTTGCTGCTTCTAGGATTCTCTCCTTCATTTTAATCTCGGGTAATGTAATTATGATGTGCCTTGGTGTGTTTCTTCTTGGGTCCAACTTCTTTGGGGCTCTCTGCGCTCCTTGGATTTCTTGGAAGACTGTTCCCCTTGCCAGTTTGGGGAAGTTCTCCTTTATTATTTGTTCAAATAACTTTTCCACTTGTTGGTCCTCCCCTTCTGGTACCCCTATAATTCGGATGTTGGAACATTTAAAGGTGTCCTCGATGGTCTTAAGCTTTTCTTCGATTTTTTGAATTCTTATTTCATCATGCTTTCCTGCTTGGTTGATTCTATCTTCCTTCTGGTCCACTGTGTTGTTTTGAGACTCAGATTCCTTCCTTTCACAATTGGCTCTCCTCCGTATGTCTTCCTGCATCCCTTTTATGGTAATCTGCATTTTTTCATGTAATTTGCATCCAAAATCAACCAGTTCCGTGAGCTTCCTGATCACCAGTGTTTTGAACTGTGCATCTGATAGATTGGCTATTTCTTGGTCACTCAAAAGGATGAGTCCTGGGGGACTGATCTGTTCTGCTGGAAACATATCTTATGTCTTTCCCTATCTCTCCTATTATTTTATTTATTTATTTATTTTTTCTCCGGTCTGGTCAGTCTGGTCGTTCTTGTTATGGTGGGGGGCGGAGCCTTAGGTGTTCACCGGGGCTGGGCGCCCTAGTCGCTAGATTGTGATGTTATATATGGGGGCAGGGGTGGGAGCGGGGGCAGGAGGGATCAATGCCGACCCTTCCGTTCTCCTGGAGTCAGACACTTCCCTGGGCTTCTGGGCCGTGAGCTCTGCCCTGGTCCACAATCACTGCCCCACTGATTCCCCCAGCCGCTGCTTTCGTACTCAGGGATCACCGCTGCACCGCTGCGCTCTTGCGTCCCCGATTGCTGTCGCGCCGATTTTGCGCCAAATTTCCCCCGACCTACGCACGCATGCGACCCGCGTCAGCCCCGCGCCGCTCACTCAGCTCGTCGTCCCCTACCAGTCTGGATGTACGGGTCTACTTCAACTTCTTGGCTGTCCGACTTCCATTTAGATAAATCCTCTGAAAGTTCTGATATTATGACTGCAAATCGTTGTTGTAAATTATTGTGGTTCTGTTCTTGGTTGTGCGAGGAGGTACGGTACATCCACCTATTCCTCCATCTTGCTGGAAGTCTATCATCTTATCTTTATTTTTCTTTTACTGTTCTTTCTTATCTTCTACTTCCTACTTCCCTCCCCTTTCACTCTCCTAAAATTAATATGGCTCCTATCAACACTACTAGTAGGAACATTAACAGACATAGTAATGAGCTCCCAAATATTTATTTCATAGAAAAATATTAGAGCTTGAAGGGAATTTGAGAGATAATGTGTTCTAGCCCCTTCCTTCAGGTGGATAAACTATTATTATTCTCAGGAAAGTCCATAAATACTAAATGACTTGTTTAAGCGAGTTAATGTCAGACTAGGGAATAAACCCCAAATGAAAGGGTCAGAGAATTCTGGCATTCAGAAGCTATAAGGATTTCAGGGATTGTCTGCATCCAACCCACTCCTTTTACAGCTGAGGAAACAGTACTGATAGGGTTAGTGATATGCCTATGATCACATACCTAAACTGTGAACAAACCTAGGACAAGCAAACTTTCTGAATCCCTCTGTACTGCTATTTCCATGGCATTGTACTCCTTTGGTCTTTCCAGTTAATTAATTTATTCAGGTGTTGGGTAATATTTTTACATTAACATGCCACTACTTGGGGAGGTTCAATACTCTACCTGAATTATTGAATTCTCTATGCTGCCTTGATCCCTATAGTTGTATCCATTCCTAACACAGGACCCTAAGACTCAGAAACAACTGTAAAACCTTAACCACTTTCTTCTTCTTTTTTGGAATCAGTTGATTCATATAAAAGTACTTCTAATTTATAATACAATATGTTATTCTTCCAAAGTTAACTCCATAGCATTCATGTTGGGAATGAGCTTGGACACAAAACTTGCTTGCCAACCACTGCACTTAGATGGAACAGTCTAGATTTTGATTATAAAAATACTTTACCAACAACTATTTTTGAAATTTCCTGTCCTAGTTTCTTTTAGCTTTAGTGTCCAGGAACTGTCTTATCCCGTGTCTCTCCAAACAAATATTTTTTCCAGCCCAGCAGACTAGGGCTGGTGCCACCAACTTGCTGAAGGTCCTTTCTTAAGGTTTACATTTCTTTTGGGTTCACATTTAACTGCTCTTCTCTCTACTCTTTTTCCATCTAAGATGAAGGTAGCAATAGGTCAAAAACTTTTAACCAGTCTTCTATCTATGTCCATAATTCTTAGCTGTCTGCATGAGAGGTTATGGTTGAGAGGAAGATTTCTTCCCTCACTAGCCTTCCTAAATGTTTTTCACACCTAACAATGTTCCCTAAGACACAAGTTTTAACACATACAATTGTTTATCAGCCAGGAATTTTATGTCATGTTTCCCTACTGAACAAATGAACAAATGAAAAGCCTCCAAACTCTGAGTTTAATAAAACAAGAAGGTTGTTTGGTGTTTTCCCTTCATTCATGCTACATGTGCAATGTAGGTCAGCTAGAGATTTTCCTCTATGTCCTCATTGTCCTTATTCACTCCCCAGGCTGACTGAGAAGTTTGATGTTGCTGTGACAGAAAGAAAAGAGTTTTACAGCATTTAGCATAACACCAATAGACACTCTACCCAAAAAGTGACACATGTATTTTTCGGGTTCAGATTCATTGGTCAAAAAGGTCTCATGGCTACATCTTATTTTAAGTGGAATGAAAGAGAGAGAACACCACTAAAGACTTAAAGACAACGACTACAACATTTAAATTACAGTATCTCTTGACAAAAGTGGATTGACAGGAAGAAGGAGGGGGAAATGTAGAGAAGGTGGGGAAAGGGAGCGAGTGCTATTGAACATTGAGAATTTATCACTGTGCCCTGTTTTCAGTCAAAACTTCACCCTACTTTGAGTCCCCTCACCCACCAGTCCAACCTGCTCTTTGCTCCTGAGCTGGTCTTCAGATCCATTTTGCCACTCTAGCATGTACAATTTCCATATCTATATATAAATCTGTCAATCATAGGGAACAAGCTAAGTAAGACAATCAGAGATAGCCCTTACAATGTTTGCTTTAGTCCAGGTTCTTTATATGTACTATATCCAATTTTCCCAACAACACAAAAAAGTAGGTTCATATAAATCCCTTGTAAAAAATAATAACACTGAGGCTTAGCCATATGAAATAATTGTATTAGGAGCCCACAGCTGGTAGTGATGGTGCCAGGATTTGAACACAAACGTATCTGACTACAGAATTCGCCATCTTTGCCAGTTTCTTTGTATGTATGTGGCTTAGTTTCCTCTTTTATAACACATGATATACAATAGAGCTGTTGGAACCAGATAGAGGCTGAGCTAAGCCACATTATTGGAAGTGAAAGGCAATTTGATGGGTATGGAAGAATGAGAAAAAAGTGACCATGGGGATTATTCTGAGAAAGAGAAGGGACTGACATCAGGGGGTCAGCCACTGTGTACAAGAGACCATGTACATTTTGATGTAGATTTTATATAGAAAAGTCCTCATGAAATTTAACTGTGTAATTATCTCCATTCTGTACATGAAGAAACTAACCAATGATATACTATATCATGCCTGAAATCAAACAAATAATATGGCTAAAAAACAAACAAACAACCTTTGGATATGTATCTAAGTTACTCTAACTCCAAGTTCTGGTTTGTTATTTTCCCATTTAAAATTCTCATAAGCACTCTAAACAGGTGGGTTGAAGATTGAGGTTGACAAAATGTCCACAAACACACATGGTTTTGCTACCTCATCTCTCCTCCTGGGAGCTGCCGTGCAGGCCTCCTACCCACCTTTGAATCTCTAAACACATAATTATGCCTTTTGATGATTGAGCTGCTAGGCCAATAGGTAAACCCTTTGAAGAAAAAGTTAAAAAGCTCTGTAGGAAAATCATTAGACTATCCCATATTATCCACTTAACTTTACCTTTAAGATGTAAGTATATAATACTTTTTGTTTATACAATTTCCTCCAAGTAAACAGCAAAACAACTCAAATGATTCAAACTAGCTTATTTGCTGAAAGAGGACAGTAGTTACCATTTTTTAAATTTGTATTATAATCAACAAAAATATTATAGTAGTTTCAAGTATATTACATTGTGATTAGACATTTATATACCTTATAAAGTGATTACCCATTATCCTTACAACCCACCTGGCACCATACATAATGTTACAATATTATTGACTATATTCCCTGTGCTATACTTTCTATCCCTGGGACTATATTTGTAACTGCCAATAACTACTTCTTAATCCCTTTCACTTTTTTTTGCCCATCCCCCAAACTCCCTCCCAGCTGGTGACTAATAGTTTGTCTTTGTACCAGTGAGTTTGTTTCTGTTTTGTTGGTTCATTTATTTTGTTTTTTCACATATAAGTAAAATCACATTGTATTTGTCTTTTTCTTTCCAACTTATTTCTTAGCATAATACACTCTAGGTCCATCCATGTTGTCACAAAGGGGAAGATTTCATTCTTTTTATGGCTGAGTAATATTCCATTGTATGTATATGTTGTGTGTGTATATATATATATATATATATATATATATATATATTAGATACTTAGGTTGCTTCCATATCTTGGCTATGGTAAATTATAAAATTTTTTTCTTTTGCTTAATTTCAGAGCACTATGCTTGAAATTTTACATTCATGAATTCATTAAATCTTAAAATAAATACTATGTCTTATATGCCATATATTTACCCATTTTATAAGTGAGAGAACTGAGCCTTAACAAGGTTAATACCTTGCTACTGGTACAGAGCAGATGATTCAAAGGCTTCATTAAAAAAAGAAATCATGCAACACTGGCCCTGTTATTTAGAGTCAGAAGAAACAGAGATTATTCAACTGAGTAGTTGTGAAATACATATTCTTTTATCAAAATAATGTATAGCATGATAAGAGGTCAAAGGCATAAATTAAAAAATATAAAATAATTGGTGGAAAATATCCTTTGATACAACAAAATAGATTAATTATTGCAACTCAATGCAACAAAACACTTCAGCCAATAAATTCATTTTGGACATTGAGACTTCCCAAGTTGGTAAGGTAGGATGTCTACCCCTGTAAAAATCAAATGAAATTTAATATTAAAGCACTTTGTAATATGTTGAGCACTAATACAAATTTGGGAAAATGTTATTGGCTGTCTATATGATCCACAGTTGACTTGATGAAACCTTGAACATTTCTTTTTTGAAAGATTATACTTAGAAATGTATTAAACATTTGGAAAAGAACAAAAGTTGTGTAGTTGATAAAAAAGGAACATATTAAGTAATTGATTTTGATAGGAATTTATGAACAGGTTGGCAATGAGCGGAGTTTTACCAAAATTACCTAATGAATTATGACTTTATTTTAAGCCAATTATCTGCCAAAGACAATAATTTCAATTATATATCTATACATGTATATGTCAATTTCTCTATTATATATTAATCTATCTGTCATCTAGTGATATTTTCATATTCAGGTAGCTATCTAATATTGTTAATAACCAAGATAAAAAAAGCTTTCTATTTGTATTGAGTATTTTGGTAATTGTTAGTAATACTTGTCCAACAGAATTTTATAAATTATAGTCTTAAATGCAATTTCTTTTTTAGTAGTAACAGGCTTGTCATACAATTTGAATCCAAGTAACGTGGTACCCAAGCCAGCCAGGGAAGATGAGGAATAAAGATGGGTTCTAAAGAGAGTCAAAGCCAGGTTGGGACAAGTGTCAGTCAGACACTATGGTCCCAAATCAGGCTGTCTAGTTTTAGGCTCAGATTTGCAATTCTTGAGACTAGCTTCCCCCTTCCCCTCCCAGTTTTAATGAGATATAATGGACATGTAACACTGAATAATTTCAAGGTGCAAAACACTAGTTTTCTTAATATGTTCTGTATTTGAAGTTGTGTATCCATTATTTTTTATATTTAACATGAATACATTGTATACAGATACTGCATGCCATATTGTAAACTCTGAATAGACAAAGACTATACTTGTTTATTTCTTGTTAATTTATTTAACAGAACTCTTCTTATCACATTTGTGTCAGGCAAAGTTAGAGACTTCAAATGACTTGCAATCCAGCAGGAGAGAGGCTTAAAAATAAACATACCCAATACAAAGTAGTCCAGACCCACTCAGATCAGAGCAGGAGAAAAAGCTAATTTAGTCTGAGGATGAACTGTCCTCAAGAAATGGTTTTCCAGGCAAGTAGCTTCTCATAAACACTGGTAAATAAGAGTACATAACATTTTGAAAGGTTTAAGGATTTCAGTAGTGTTCACAGGATAAAATGCATATAAACATATGGACAGAAATCAGACTGGAGAGACAGACAGTAGATAGATCCTAAACAGACACAGATGTCATGTTAAGAATTTGTACTTCATTCTAGATGAGGTAGAACAATTAAAAATATAGGTAGGAGAGTAACAAAATAAGACAACTTTTCAAATGATCTGTCATGCATCAGAGTGGAGGGTGTTTTGGAAGAGGTGGACAAGAATCAGAAGACTATTTGAGAGTGTCTGGAAACACTGCAGGAAATTTACATAAAACTAAAGAATGCAAGTTGGTGTAGGGAATAAAAGGGAGAGGAATGAAATCTAAAAATACTTAGGATAAGAACTGATGTACCTTGAATGTGGTCATGGGAGGTTGAGAGAGGAGGAAGAATAGTTCCATTTTTATTTCCTCAAAGTCTACTTCATGCCTGATATTTAGAAATTATTCAGGATGATGTTTGTAGAGTAAAGGAATAGAAAACTAAACAAAGCCTAAACATCATCATTACTATTTCATTATTGTCAATACCATTCACTGAATACTCATTAGACACTGTGCTCTTAAGTTATTTAGATATATTGACATACTGAATACTCACATTAACCCAATGTGATGGGTTCCATTGTATTTCCCTTTATAGATGAGGGAACTGAAGTTTGATAAAATCACAGAGTTAGTGGAGGAGTAATAACTTGAATCTCAGAAATGTAACTGGAAAATTTTATCTCTTATAGCATTGCAGAAGATAACGTTCATCCACTGTCCTTTGAATTTTCAACAATGCTATGAAAACAAAAACCAGTCTTTATTTTCCAAAAAGATTGCCTTCTGTGTTTTAGAAAAGTAGTCAACTTAGAATGTCATGGAAGATAGATGGAAGTGTACTCCAGTATGAACCCAGAAACTTAGGAAAATATAACCTGTGTGAAAGAGAGCAGTGTTTCTTTTCATCTATGGAAATCAGTTCATGGAGACAAAAAGTAGGAGAAAGATAACATAGTGCTTTGTATTCAGTTTCTCTACTGTCACTAAAAATAATAGAAATGATACTGCATTTTTCTTCTCTCCAAATGAACAACCTAACTGCATTTGGTAATTGCATATGATGGGGAATAATTGAATTGAAAAGGGAGATTGGGTTAGGTTTTTGCAAATGCAGACATCTTGTGTTTCTCATTGGTTTCTTACAGCTTACCAGGACTTGCTACCATGATGAGAAGAAATGTCTTAGCACTGAGGATTCCTCTCCATGGAAAGCCAAGCCAGGAGCAATTTGATATTATCCCTTTAACTTTTCACCTCCCTATTACTGAAAAGCAATTCATCATCATTTTCATCACCATCAGAATTCCTATAATCTGTATAATGTTTGACAATCTACAAAGCAGTTTCATTTACAGCATCTTACTTACATGTATCTCTTAGTTATTAAAAAAAATCCAGAGAAATTAAGTGACTTTTCTAGATTGTATATTTGAAGAAATAGAGCTTGGATCTAAAAATCTAAACACAATATTTATTTATTAACTGCCTACCCAAATAATTAATTACAAAACCTCATAATATAAATGTATTTAGGGCACATAAAGAAAGTAGCCAATAGAAATCAGGTTATATTATGGAAAAAAACATTTTAAATTAAATAATAAGGGAAATGTCAAGATTAAGAAGACAGAATGAAGTTAGATCAAAAATTTTCCTCCCAGGATAAATTTAAAAATGAGGTAGAACAATAACTACAAAAACCATTTAAATACCCAAATAAATCACTAGTAGCAGTCAGCAATAAGAAGAAGAGTAATGTTAAACCACAAATAAAAACATGGTGGCCAAGGGCTGATTGAGAAGATGCAGTACAGCAGGCCGAATGGTAGCTTGTATATTCAGTTTTGCATGTGTATATTCAGTTTTTCTAGCACCATTTTTTGAGAAAACTATCATTTCCCCATTGAATTGTCTTTTAAAAATATTTTGACCATATAAGTGAGAGCTTATTTTGGGGCTCTCTATTCTATTTCTTCAGTTTATATGTCTGTTGTTATGCCAGTATCATACTGTTTTGATTACTATAGTATTGCATTAAGTTTTGAAATGTGGAAGTGCAAGTTCTGCAACTTAGCTCTTCAGCTGGAGAAGAAATGTGCAACAATGGGGAAAAGATATGCAACAATAGTTTCCTGCTTCTGCATCTGAACCTTCATGATCATCAGCAGTGATTGCAATACAGACCCCTGATTTTTGAAGGATATAGTCATGAAAAGATGTTCAGCATCAGTGATAATCAGGGAAGTGCAAATCAAAAAGAAAATGAGATGCTGCTATCTCATACCAGTCAGAATGGCTAATATCAAAAATTCATCACATAACATGTTCAGGTGTTGAGAAAGGAAACCCTTGTGTACTGTTGGTGGGATGGAAAATTAGTGCAGCCACTATAAAAAACAGCATGGAGATTCTGCAAAAAAAAAAAAAAAAAAACCACCCTAAAATAGATCTACATGACCCAAAAATTTCACATCTAGTCATTTATACAAAGAAAATGAAAACACTAATTCAAAACCATATATCCACCCCTGTGATCATTGCAGCATTTTTTACCATAGCCAATATATGGAAGTACTCTAGGTGGCCACTGATAGGCAAAGGGATAAAGAAGATGTGACATACACACACACACATATGCTACAAACACAAGTGTACTCACAGAAACAGAACAAAGGGATAGTTGCCAGAAGGGAGGGGAATATTATCAATAATATTGTGATAAGTTTCCATGGTGATAGGTGATTACTAGAATTGGTGGGATGATCACATTGCAAGGTATAAAAAAGTTTTATTGCTATATTGTACACCTGAAATTAATATAATATTGTATATCATCTATACTTAAGTAATAAAAAATTAAAAAGAAACTTACAAAATGTAGTTATCTTTACATATCTTCTTGCCCTTATACTACTGTTGTATATTTCACTTCTCATACTTTAAATGCCACAGTACATTATCATTTTTGCCTTAGATAGTTAATTGCCTTTAAGGATATAGAACATAAATAAAAAATGTTTTTGCTAAAAAAAACCCTATAAAACATATTTGAAAGAAATTAAATGAAAAATAAATGGAAAGACATCTCATGTTCACAGATCAGATTACTTAATCTACAAATGCAGTGGATTCCCTATCAAAATCCCAGATGCCTTTTCTGAGGATATTAATAAGCTGATTCTGAAATTCATATAGAAATGTAAGACACAAAGAATATCCAAATTTTTTAATCTTTTTATTGTTGTTCAGTTACCATTGTCCCTATTTTCCCCCATTACTCTCCCCTGCCCTACCCACCGTTACCTCCCCACATTCATCCTCCCCTACCCTATTGTTTTTGTCTGTGGGTCCTTTATACATGTTCTTTGACTTGACCCTTCCCCTTGTTTTCCTGTTATGCCCCTCCTATCTCCCCTCTGATGAAAGAAATGTTGAAAAAAAATAAAAAGGACTCACATTTTCTGATTTCAAAGCTATAGTAATTAAGATAGTGCTTTACTGTCCTAAGAGTAAACTTATAGAACAATGGAATAAAATTGAGAGCCTCAGAATAAATGCAGATGTATAATTCCATTTGTGTAAAATGTTCAGAGGAAGCAAATTTGTAGATGTAGAAAGTAGATTAAGAACTAGGGGTAGATTAAGAACAAGAGGACTGATGAGGATGCTCAAACCCCCTCCTCTCATTCCAAATAAAAGACCTGTAACATGCCAGAGAAATCGGAGTAGTGTTCCATTTTGACCCTGAAGAGATCTATTTTCATCCTAGAAAGTACTTTCTGTATTGATATTCTGTCAATAAATAGCAATGCATTGATGAAAACCAATAAAAAATGATATGGCAACAATAACAAAAACCTGATGCCCCAAAAGTTTTGCTCTGGAAAGTAGGACTTTAAGGGACCTATCAATACATCTTCTACATCCTTGGCCACTAATGGATTGTTCCCTGGAGTAAATTTCTAATTATTTTAAGCAGGCTACTTTTAAATGACTCAGGTGGAGAGGGTTTTTACAACTTCCATTGGGGGAAGAGTTTTCTGCGGTCTGATACACATCACTGTTTTGAATTGGTTAGTTTGGTACAAAAATTTCCTTTTAAAATTTGTTGTTATTGTCCACCAAGAACCTGCTATATTGGGAAGAACTGGGTTACCACATGCTGATTTCCTATTCTGTTTATTTCAATGGGAATCTCTGTTCTTGTAAAGTCTCAATCAGACTTCTAGACATCACAGCTTGCTGAATCAATTCTATCCAGGCCCAGGGTCTGCAGGTGAAACCCCCTAGGGAGGGACTCACAGTCACCATCAGGAATGATTCCAACCAGCACCTGGGGCATCCTCCCACCCGATCCATTCTGTTGTCTCCCTCTTATGTACAAGGCTGATCCATTCAGGTAGCCTCCTCCTCACACACAGAAACGAAACCTTATCATTAACTATTCATTCTATTCTAAATAATAGTGTGTGATATAGTTTTGAAGTTTTAAACATAATATAAATATAGAGATGTACAAAACACCTTGTAATAACATTTAATATAAAACTGTTATTGAGGCATCTGTCATGTTTGGTTTACTGACTCTCTCCCAAATATGGTGGGCAAAAAATGTCATTTATTGCTTTGTGTTCCAAGATTTTATATTTTACAGAGTCTAGCTTTGAGTCTTATATTTAGCAGGCACTAAGGATATAGTTTTTAAAAACATAACTGAAAGAATGTATCTGGATACTTTCAAGATTATTATATGGTGTTTATATATACATATATGTATATATACATATACAAATATTTACATATATGTGTAGTTGAACTGTGTCACCTTAATAAATAGCCAGCATGCTTCTGTTTTCCTAATTAATACATTTCTAAATAAATTTGCATTTATACTACAGTCTCTTCAATAAGTCATTATAGTGCAATAAAAAAATTGTACAGACTCTAAATTCAGGGGTGTCAAACTCATTTTCACCGGGGGCTACATCAGCCTCACAGTTGCCTTCAAAGGGCCAAAATAATTTTAGGACTGTATAAATTTAACTACTTCTTAACTGTTAAGGAGATGAAATTACATTCAGCCCTTTGAAGGCAACCATGAGGCTGATATGGCCCCCAGTGAAAATGAGTTTGACAGCCCTGTTCTAGATTCAGTCTTTGGTTCACTTTTCATGACTTGTTATCTGTTTAAAGTTGGGTAAGTCATCTAACCTCTCTTTTTTTCTTTGTTTTCAAAACTGAGCAGGGCAATACTTATCTCATGGGCCTTATCTTATGAATAAAATGTGATCACTTATTTGAAGGTACTTAGTCTGGTGTCTGGTCTATGCTTTTCAAAGTGAATCAATTAAGGTACTTTAGCACAAGGAACAGAGACCAATGAAAAGTAGATTAAACAGTAAGGAATATTTATCTCCTATTATAAGAAGTATGCATTAGGATAGTTCAGGCTGACATAACAAAATACTATAAACTGGATGATTAAACAATAGACATGTATTTCTCATGAGGAATAGGATCTGCAGGACAGGAAGATACTAGGAAAAGGCTATTGGTGGAAAAAAAGGTCTAGTGAGTTATCAACCCCTTCCCTCTCCATTGCATCTATGATATTTCCTAATTGGCAGGTATACAATAGTTTCTTGATAGTAACTTTGATGCTTACCAATTTTAGTTTATACATAGGGGAAACAAAGCAGATGGTTATATAGAAAACAGTCAATCTAAATCATAAACTAATCTCCAACATGTAACACTGCAGGAAAGCTCCAGAAATATACATCTGAATTATTTATGTGCCTACACATCTTTTTTTTCTACTGTATGCAATGGGAGAAAAGTTCTTTGATCTCCGTGATCCTCTTTTTTTCTATCTACATGAACCATTAGATACCTAAAGTCCTAGTCTCATAAACTTATTGTGAGCTTGAAGGCAGATAATACTCATCCAGGCATCTAAAATAGTAACAGGCATATTATAGACAAGCCCTCACCAAATTCAAATCAAATCTAGGTGATCTGTTTAAAGGCTTTTGCCTTTTTTCCTTTACTGTAGCTATTTTGAAAATCAAAAGTACTGTAGAAAGATAACTCTTGAGTCTGAGAACCCAAATCAGGCCCCTGGCTGCATCATTGGGGTTTTTTCTGTGTCCTAGCAGGCAAATTTGTTTCTCTAGCTTGCAAAAGATTCTCCCTACTTTATAGAAAGTCATAAGTAATCATATGAACTATTCACTGTGCTTGTCATATGGTAGGCAGTCAATGAGTGATGGATGGAGTCTTTAACACTTTATTCTTTTGTAAAGAAATGTAAGGATACCAGGTGCAGGTGAGGGTATAGAGAAACTAGAACTCATACACACTGCTGTTGGGAATGTAAAATTGTATGACCGCTTTGGAAAATAGTTTGAAAGTTTCTAAATAGGTAAACATATACTTATTGTATTATAGAGCCATTCTAATTAGACATTTATTCAAGAGAAAAGGAAATATATATCTATACAAAGGCATATACAAATGCTTATAGCAGCTAAATTTGTAATTGTCCCAAACTTAAAACAACCCAAATGTCCATCAACTAGTAAAAGTATAAATAAATTGCAATATATATATAGAAATACTACTCAGAAATAAAAGGAGTTAATAACCCATGTAACAGCAAAGATGAAATACAACATAATTATGCTAAAAAATCCTGACCAAAATTACATAATATATGACTCCATTTATAAAAACATGTAGAAAAATATAAATTAATTGATAGTGGCAGAAAGTAAGTATGGAGTTGCTAAGCATAAGAATGAGGGAAGAACGAGAGGAAGAGATATTACTAAGGGATGTGATGAAAGTTAAGGGGCTGCTGGATATGTTCACTAACTTGATTATTGCAATGGTTTCATAGTTGTATACATGTCAATCCATATCAATAGTACACTTTAAGTGTGTGCAGTATGTTACATGTCAATTATACAGCAAAAAAAGCTTTTCTTAAAAAAATTGTAAAAGTCATAACCCAGTAGGTGCACTCTTCTGAAGCATAGAGATACAACCAAATGATTAAGTTAAGTGGACCAGGAACAATTACCATGTAAATGCATTTGTAGGTCAATGACTAACTGAAGCCTAATGAATTATTTTAACCTACATGAGGATTTCCAAGTAAAAGTGGCTTTGGAACTAAGGATGTGGGTCTCAATTAGAATCTTAAGCAAAATAGGGCGTGCCTGGACTCACAACTCTCACCTTACTTAATTGAAGTCAGCCTTGCCTTTGCTGTGGAACTGGAAGTTGCTTGTGTTTTCTATTGTCCCCATTTCACCTGAACCAGAGCTCCTGATTTATTGCTAGTCCCTCCACCCCCTTGCAATTCGATGGCCATGTTCTACTTCTCATGCACCTCTCTACCTTATTATTTCTTTAATTGCACCCCTTCCCCATCCTACTCTAATTGGTCACATTTGCTCAATTAGTTTCTTAATTTTAGACCAGGGACCTCACAGTCTGTGCATCACACTTTTTAAACCACTCTGACACTCAATGATAAGTGATGAATCTAAATATCTTTGACAGTGGATTTGCTTCAAGTGGATTTCAATTCCAAGACAAATTTAGAATCTTGTAGATGGTCCTGTAATCTGGTATCTTATTTTTGAGGGGAAAAAACCCTCTTAAATGGATAAAACAAAGAAGAAATGTAGATTTCAGGGTACTCCCAGTGGGAAACACAGGGGAGAAAGAACGATCACATTTTAACTGCAGAAAAAGTGTGTGTGGAGCTGCCTACCTTGTTCTCAGAATTACTGAACTCTCTGTCTGGGGAACTTGGCAAGTTATTCTATTCCAGATGTACCTTACGTTGCCCATCTCCTTTTACTCTCCTGGCAATGAATTGTGGTAAAAAAGACTGTCAAGGTTCTGAACAGAGATGAAGGTTGAGATAATTTAGAAGCCAGAAATAGGAGGTAACCCAATGCAAGTGATATTCAACTCCAGCTCTGAGTTTCTCTTATCCTGAATTCTGGGTGTTATTTTCTGCCATTCCGAACTCTTGCAGGATGTTATGACCATGAGGTCTTCAGTTCTATTTGAGATGTAAGGTTTATCATTTAATCCAATCTTTTCATTTTACAGGTGCACAACAATGAAGCTCTGAGAGAGAGAGAAAACTATTTGCTGAGATCACACAATCTCAAGGAATGGTTGGAAAAACTGGGAGACAGAACATGTTCTCTGGGGACAGAGAAGCCAGACAGCGAGCTGGGCCAATGGCAACAGGAGGAGTAAACAGCAACGGAATTCCCAGAGGGAGTGGACAAGAAGCACTTCAGAGACACTTGAAACAAGGGCAGTAGAGAGGCTGTAAAAGATTGTTGACTGGCTCATTCTGCTGCCGGATGGGCCTCTTGTTGAATGTGGTTTCTTAATCAACCGTCTCAAGTTGACTACGCAAGGAGGGCAAACAGTCAAAATTCAAACAGAAAATTGTTTCCTCTGGGCTGGTGATGCACAAAATCAAAAAGCTCTGTAAATCTGGACTCCCATATGTGGCTCTCAGCTGGTGTGAGTCCCTGAATGAATTACATGCAGCCCAAGAAATTAATGCTACACACATGGGGGCCCAACTTGAAAGGAAAAATTGCATCTGAGAAGACTCCGCCAGGCATTAAAGGAGCTCTGGAAACAGAGTCCACATTGATATGGTATGCTAGCAAGGAAGGACTCCCAGTGACATTTTGATCAAGCACAGGAATAATGTATAATAAATGAGCAAGAAAATTGAAAGAAGAGCAAAAAAGCAATAAAAGGATGCCTTAACATTCAGCTTCCACTAGTTGGGTGGAACTAGGTGCGTGTTAACGCTCATTTTCCTGCCCATCGGAAGTGCTGCCTTGTTCTGAGTGAATATAGTGCTTTTTACACCCGTTAAAGCCTGTAGCTGAATGATTTAGGATGACCCCTTTTCCTTCTGGCCTCAGACTAATTGACTTGAGAGTGAGTTACAGTCCCAAGAGAATAGCAGCCACACACTGGGTGTATTTTTAATGTCAATTTCTGCGGGAGCTTTTACACAAGGAAATTGTTGTAACAATTATTCTCTCTATCCTGGACCCTCAGATATTGATTTTTAGCACATTAGGTGGAGAAGGATAGATGGCTACATGTAAAAGCAAAATGGGATGGCAGTTACCTGGGTCTTTATGTAAAGCAGTGATGCCCAGATACAGAAGGAGTTGTCCTGTGGATTCAGAAAGCTGAGAAACAAGATGGCTAAGTGATTTTCATGGCTATATTCACAGGGTTGGGGGTAAAACTGAGAATCATAAAGTTAAAAGTGAGAGATATCAACAAGTGATTTCAGAGATTTTTTGTCATTGATGGTAGCTTTTTGCATCTATGACTTAAATGTAAAATTTAAGATAATTCAGAATGCCCAGGATATAAAATTGCCACAGCATCCATCTCAGAGAGCAGGGTGCACCAGCAGGATCTATTGGAGTGGACCACAAGTGCTCAATTGAGAGAAACAAAAGAAAACAAAAAAGCCCTGAGTTACTAAAGGAGGCAACTTAAACAACATTGGCTGGAGAAGTCTGGACCCCAGTTAGTAGGGATGGTCATTGTGGTAGAGAGGGAAAGCAGTTAGAGCAAGCTTCACATTTTAGCTAAGGTCTCTGTCCTAAAGTGCATGAAGGACTGACAGTTTAGTTAAAGAATCACCTTTAAGCAAAAAACTCAATTTTACCAATAATCAAAGAAGAGTAAATGAAGTGCCTGTCCTGTCTTTATATTTCAAAGCCATTACAAATCTAAAACCCACTGTACATTTACTCATCTGGGGTGGCAGCACGAGGTAGCTCAATTTCAGAAATGAGGAAACAAAGATTTTTATTTAACTGAAATCACAAAGTCAGTAATTATCAGAACCAAGCCAAGAATTAAGGCATTCCAATTCAACATTCATTTGTGATTAAAAAAGACTCTCAACAAAGCGGGTATAGAAGGAACATACCTCAACATAATGAAGCCCATGTATGACAATCCCACAGCTAATATCATGCCTAACAGTGAAAAACTGAAAGCTTTGCCCCTATGATCAAGAAAAAGACAGGAACGATCACTTTTGCCGCTTGTATTCAACATAGTATTGGAAATGACTGGCCAGACTAATTAGAAAATAAATAAATTTGAAAGTAAGAAATAAAGTTGTCCCTATTTGCAGATGACATATTACAAAAATCCTAAAGAATTCACTAAAAAAATGTTAGAACTAATAAACAAATTCAGTAAAATCACAGGATACAAAAACCACTATTCAAAAATCTGTTTTGTATCTATATACAAAAAGCAAACTATCAGAAAGAGAAATTAAGAAAAAATTCCACTTACAATTGCACCAAAAAGAATAAAATACCTAGGAATAAAATAAACCAGAGAAGTGAAAGACATGTTCACTGAAAACTGTAATACATTGATTAAAGAAATTGAAGATGTAAATAAATGGAAAGACATTACACAATCATGCAGTGGAAGAATCAATATTGTTAAAATACTACCAAAGCAATCTGCAGCCCTGGCTGGTGTAGCTCTATGGATTGAGCAGCAGACTGCAAACCAAAGGCTTGCTGGTTCAATTCCCAGTCAGGGCACAGGCCTGCATTGCTGGCCAGGTCCCCAGCAGGGGGTGCGTGAGAGGCAACCACACATTGACTTTTCTCTCCCTCTCTTTCTCCCTCCCTTCCCATCTGTCTAAAAATAAATAAGTAAAATCTTTTAATAAAAGCAATCTACAGGTTCAATGTAATTCCTGTCAAAATTTAAATGACATTTTTCACAAAAATTGAACAAACGATTCTAAAATTTATATGGAAGCACAAAGGACACCAAATAACCAGTGCCATCCTGAGAAAGAAAAACGAAGCTGGAGGCATAATGTTCCTTAATTTTAAAGTATATTACAAAAATGATAGTAATCAAAATGGTATGATATTGGCATAAAAATAGACACACAGCTCAGTGGAACATAATAGAGAGCCCAGATAAAAATCAGCACATACATGATCAATTAATGTATGACAAAAAAGCCAAGAATAGTCAGTAGGGAAAGGACAGTCTCTTTAATAAATGTTGCTGAGAAAACTGGACAGCCACATACAAAAGAATATGACTAAACTATCTTATATCATACATAAAAATTAACTCAAAATAGATTAAAAACTCAAAGACCTGAAATTATAAGATTCCTGGAAAAATACACAGTTGGTAAGTTCCTTCTCATTAGTCTTGTGATGCCTTTTCTTTTTTGAATCTTACTCCAAAAGCAAAGGTAACAAAGGCAAAAATAAGTGAGAGTAGATCAAACTTAAATGTTTCAGCACTTCTACACAGCAAAGGAAATCACCAACAAAATCAAAAGACAACCTACTGAATGGGAGAAATATATATTTGTCAATCATATATCCAAAATGGGGTTAATATCCACAATATATAAATAACTCATACAACTCAATAACAAAAAATCCAATTTAAAAATAGGCAAGATGTATGAACAGATATTTCTCCAAACAACATGTACAAATGGTCAGTGGGTGCATGAAAAGATGCTCAATATCACCAATCACCAGGAAAATGCAAAGCAAAACAATAAGATAGTACCTGCCACTTGCCAGAATGGCTATTTTAAGAAAAGACAAGAAATAACAAATTTTGGTGAGATACGGAACAAAGCAAATCTTTGTACACTGTTGGTGGAATTGTAAATTGGTGAAGCAAGTATGGAAAATAGTTTTGTCTATTTAAAAAATTAAAAGCAAAACGACGATATGATCCAGTAATTCCACTTTTGGGCATTTATTTAAAAAAACTAATCTTTAAAATACACATGCATCTCCATGTTTCTTATTTACAATAGCCAAGATATGGAAACAACTTAAGTATCCATTGATGGATGCATGGATAAAGAAATTGTTATACAAATACGCAGTGGAATAGTATTCATCTATAAAAAATAAAATCTTGCCATTTACAACAACATGGATGGATCTCAAGTACATTATGCTAAGTAAAATAAGTCAGACAGAAAGAGACAAATACCATATGATCTTAGTTATAGTTGTAATTTTAAAAAGCAACCAACCAACCAAGTTCACAGATATAATAGATTGGTGGTTGCCAGATGCAGGGTGTGTGTGGGGTGAACACAATGAGTAAAGGGGGTCAAATGGTAGAAACTTCCAGTTATAAAACAAAAAAAACCCCATGATATAATATATAGCATGGTGACTATAGGTAATAATACTGTATCATATATTTGAACATTGTTAAGAATAGATCTTAAAATTCTTTACCATAAGAAAAAAATTCTTTTGTAAATATGTATGGAGACAAACATTAACTAGATTATTGTGTTGGTCATTTCACTACATATATCAAATTATAATGCTGTACACCTGAAACTAATATAATGTTATATGTCAATTACTCTTCACTTTAAAAAGAAGAATGAACACCTAAATATTTCTTGTCTAATGAAGCCCCCTTCCCACTCTAGATGGGGCAAGTCCTTTGTACATCACTACATCATCCTTCTCCTGGTTCTACAGAAAATATTTCTCAATCAGGATTCTCTTTAGCGCAAAGCCCACACCCACCTCCAGTTTCTTTTTTTAAAAATATATCTTATTGATTATGCTATTACGGTTGTCCCATTTCCCCCGTATCCCCCTCCACCCTGCACACCCCCTCCCACCCGCATTCCCCCACTTTAGTTCATATCCGTGAATTGTACATATAAGTTCTTTGGCTTCTATATTTCCTATGCTATTCCCCTCCCCCATTTATTTTCTACCTACCATGTATGCCACTTATTCTCTATACCCTTTCCCCCTCTCTCTCCACCTCCTCCCCCACTGTTAACCCTCCATGTGATGTCCATTTCTATGATTCTGTTCCTGTTCTAGTTGTTTACTTAGGGTTTTGTTTTGTTTCTTTTTAGGTTCAGTTATTAATAGCTGTGAGTACTTATTTTACTTATTTGAACAAATAATAAAGGAGAACTTCCCCAATCTGGCAAAGGAAATACACTTCCAGGAAGTCCAGGAAGCTCAGAGAGTCCCAAAGAAGTTGGACCCAAGGAAGCACATACCAAGCCACATCATAATTACATTACTCAAGATTAAAGATAAGGAAAGAATCTTAAAAGCAGCAAGACAGTTACCTACAAAGGAGTTCCCATCAGACTGTCAGCTGGTTTCTCAAAAGAGACCTTATAGGCAAGAAGGGGCTGGAAGGAAGCATTCAAAGTCATGAAAGGCAAGGACCTACATCCAAGATGGCTCTATCCAGCAGAGCTATCGTTTAGAATGGAAGGGCTGATTAAGTTTCTTTTTAGAACAGCCCTGAAGCAGCTGCTGTCTTCTGACTGGGACTGGCACAGGTAACAAAAATGGTTGTCATTTTTTACCTGAAACTGAGATGCCTACATAGTCTAAAGCCAGGTTAACTTTTTTGCCCTTTTCACTTTGTTTGGATAATAGAACTAGATTGGTCAGCATCCTTTGTGCTGATTTTGCTTTGCACCACTGTTACCAGCCTGGAGCTTTGCTGGAATCTATGATGCAGTAGGGAAACGTTTAGCTCTTAAATAGTATTTCACATATCCTGGAGGGAAACTTGGAAAAGGGCAAGAAGAGTAGAGGCAGCACCTTCTAAAATTATTTCCCTTTAAGGGAAACAAAATTTCCTTTTAAAGAGTCAAATTATAAACCTGAGATTTTATTTTGCATCTTCATTTAATATAGTGTGAAATAATTGTCCATGTATTGCATTTCTCTGCCTGAACAGTACCTCAGTTAGTATCTTCACTGACAAATGAATCCTTCTGAAGAATTATTTTTATTTAATAATAAGCAAAATACCTAATAAAGTCTATGAAGAGAAGCAATAAAATGTGGTAGAAACAGAATAGGAAATGGGGAGAGAAGAAACAGGTTTACATTAGGGACTGAGTCAGCTTTGTTCATCTAAATAGTAGGAAAGGTGGTGAGGGTCAAGGTGAAAACATATATGTGTATACTGTACATAAACTCTTAGCACAGTTATCAAACTGTTATATACTAAACTCCATTAAAATCATGAGATAACAGGTGGTAGAATGATTCTCATACAAATACCAAAAGATAGGCAGGCAAGGTTGGCATTATCCCTCATATTGAGATGAGGAAACACAGGCTTAGAGGTTTTGTTATATCCTTAGCCCTTGGGGGGATTTGGAATGAAAATCTAGGTTCTCACTTAGCATAATGCTCTCCAGATCCATCCATGCTGTCGTGAAGGGTTAGGGCCACCTTCTTTCTTTCTGCTACATAGTATTCCATTGTGTAAATGTGCCAGTTTTTTGATCCACTCATTTACTGATGGGCACTTAGGTTGCTTCCAATACTTGGCTACTGTAAATTGTGCTGCTATAAACATTGGAGTACACAGGTTCTTTTCAATTAGTGTTTCAGTACTCTTAGGATATAACCCCGGCAGCGGAATTGCCAGGTCAAAAGGCAGTTCCATTTTTAGTTTTCTGAGGAAATTCTATACTGTTTTCCACAGTGGCTGCACCAGTCTGCATTCCCACCAACAGTGCACTAGGGTTCCCTTTTCTCCACAACCTCGCCAGCACTTGTTTGTTGATTTGGTTATGATGGCCATTCTGTTCATTGTGAAATGGTATCTCATTGTGGTTTTAATTTGCATCTCTCTTATGGCTAGTGATGTTGAGCATCCAGGTGGTGAAAGACAAATACCATGTGAGCTCACCTATAAGTGGAACCTAATCAACAAAACAAACAAGCAAGCAGAATATAACCAGAGACATTGATATAAAGAACAAACTGACAGTAACCAGAGGGGAGGTGGGAGGAGATAATGGGAGTAAATAGGGGAAGGGTTGTTAAGGAACATGTATAAAAGACCCATTGGATAAAGCCAAAGGGGGGTAGGATTAAGGATGGGAGGTTGGATGGGTGGGGCAGGGGGGAGTGGTGAGAGGAAAGAGGAGACAACTGTACTTGAGCAACAATAAAAAAGTAAAAATAAAATAAAAATAAAAGATACTCTATAAAGCAAAAAAAAAAATAACTAAAAAAAAATTTAGGTTCTCTGATAGCCAGATCATGGCTGTCTCCACTGTGTCTTGGTATTTTAGGGTACCTGATCAGAAGAACTGGAGCTCTTTTCAAATTACAGATTCCTGGTTTCCATGTCAAAGCTTTGAATCAGCAACTCTCTAGACTGGGATTTTTATGTCTGATTATTTATCTGGTTTTTTAAATTATGATTAGCCAAGTTTAGAAACCAGGGCTGGAAAATGTCTGCTGGAGACTTAATTACTGTTTCAAAATTTTACCTCATTCTGCTCCTACCAGGCTGAACGATCACACACAATTCTTTACCCTGTCCTAGGTTTGTGTTTCTTCATCTGTAAATTGGGTTAAGATTTTTTAAAGAACACTTCTTTGGCTTGGACCTAAAATTTTCTGAAACTAAATCAAGGACCAATTGCTGATTTTATTAAGCATGCTATAATAAAAGAAGATGTATAATATGTTGGCATCTTCATAGAATGTCCAAAAATGGCAACCTTCTTCTGACTCTTGCTGCTTTATCATATTCCAACTACAGCAATATTTTTCTGCTTCTTGAGTATACCAAGCTCTTCCTTACTCCATGGACTTTGCACAATTTGACCTCTCTGCCAAAATACAGTGTCCTAAGATCTTATTGTGGCTGGCCCCTGATCAACATTAAACTCTTACCTAAAGAATCACCTAATCAGTAACACTTCCCCTGATAAAAGGTAGCCCTATTTCAGTCAATTTCTGTTTTATTATCACTTTTTTTCCCAGAGAATTTACCTCTATAGAAAATGATCATAGTTATGGATTTTTATGTTTCTTTTTTTTAAACCTGAACTATTCAAAATTAGGCTCCATAAGGACAGGCACCTTGTCTGTGTTTTTCACCAGTGTTTCCTCACCATCTAGAAGAGCCTCACACATAGTAGATATTCACCAAATATTTGTTAAATCAATGATAAATAAGTATAATCTTCAAATTTACCTTAACATGTTAATTAGCACATTACTCATTTTGATTTGCCTTTTTTATGTTGCCGTTTCTTCTTATATTTTGGCCCTTGACTTTCCACTGATATTTAAACTGGAAGATCTGGGTATTACTTTGCATTGTACAACTAGATCTGGAATCCTCTGGAGAATTTTCTGCACTCAGACCATGGGCAAGCAAAATGCCCATGGAGGACTGTGCAGGGTACTTCAGGTCCAGGCTGGGTGTGCAAACATCACTTCTGCCCATTATCTCCAGGTTGGATCCCAATCAGTGACCCAGATTTAACCACAATAGAGAGATAAAATCTTCCAATGTATTGGAAGGTAGAAATTCAATTGGTGATCATCTGGTCAGTCTAGCTCACTTCATCACTGGTCCCAAAGTATTAAATTCTCAGCAGCAGCATCTCCATTTGCTGCATTTGCTGAGCTTCTCCCAAGTTTTCTCCTTTTAAAAATTTGTTGAAATGACTTGTTCCAGTCTGCTGTGCTATAACAGGTTTGCTCCATTTTGGATTTTTGTATTTTGATCTCAGTCAGGAAAGTGTCAAGACAGATAGAAGCAAATGTTTGGCCTGCTCCATCATCTTGAATTAGAAGAACTCTCTATTTAAAGTCTTCCAGCCTTACACAATACTGAGAATTACTCAATGGCTGTATTTTAACCTTAAGCTCTGCCTCTAAACTTTGGTTTTCTCCATATCTTTAGCCATTTTTTTTTCACATGAACTTTTTAACTTCTGCATCCTTTTCTCTTTCTGTTCTCCTTTCTCGTCTGGACTACCCCAAAAGTCCTCTGAGTTTATTGATGAGAGCAATTGTTTTCCCCTATCCTCATAATCCTACTTTCCAGACCATTGTCCTGGAAATTCTCTTCTTACCATCAAAATGACCCACCAAATTGCTGCCTCTGAGAAATTCTACAACTCCATATTCAGGTAAGGACAAAGGATATGTGAAGGCCCTGGAGCTGGATCACAGCTGTGTGTGCATGTACCGAAGAGCAGGCAGGAGCTAAAGAGAAGGGGCTACAGGCAGAGTAATCATAGTTCCTGAACACCTTCTGTTCTCTAGTTCCAGTTGAAACAGAACCAAAAGAAATGCTAAAATTCAATACAGAGTGGGGCAAAAGCAGGCTTACAGTTGTTCATATGGGACATAATACAATAATTAATGAATAATAATATAATAATAAACCCTGTGCTTGGTGTATATGCAACTATAAATCTACTTTTGTCCCACCCTGTATTTGGGATTTAGATTATAAAAGGAAATTATATGTTATGAAAAATTATATGCTAGATATTCACCCTTCTCAGTTATTCCTTCAGACTTGTGAAATATACCTCATTAAACTTTCTATATGAAAGAAAATTAAGACTCAAATAATTACTGTAATATTTTAAGCCAGGCCGATAATAACTCCAGGTTTCCCATTGCAATGCCTGTGGATGCCTTCTTCAGTACACTTCAACATGTGGTCTAGAGTCTGAAGTCTGACTTTCTAGACTGGTATAGAAATGAAATAAGAAACTGGGGGGCTGCAATCCAAGAAGCCTGGGGACAAAGCTCAGCTTTGTAACATGACTTTGGGTAAGTGGCTTAATCTCTTTACACATCAGTTTCTTCACCTATAAAATGGTGAGAATAGTAATCTATTTATAGACTTGGCATGGAGGTTAAATAAAAAGTAGAATGGCTAGCATAATGCCAAAATCAAATAGGTACTCAATAAATGCTCTATTCTTATCATTTTTATCCTTGTGAATTTTTGATCATAGAACAGAACATCTTGGTCAAAGTCATAACAGAGCTGACTAAGGAACTAACCTGGGATGTGAAGCAGTATCTCCACATACTAGACAAATTTCAGTTTCTCTTTCATGCTACTTTTTGCTATACAAGGCCTTCAGCCTCCTGGCGTAGTTATATATATGGAACTACAAGAAAGTTTGGGAAACCATGGAATAACTTTTGGAAGTACTATCACATAATAGTTGTTTTCCTCTGTCCAAAAGAATTTAAATATCAACCTTTTTAGAAACAAAGACAAGGTAAATGAACTCTCAAGTTCATCTGCAGATCTAGGAACATGATCCTAGATTCACAATAGACATGAAATGATTAAAATTGAAATGGATAGGACTATTTGTTGAGCATCAAGGCCTATAACCAAAACATTTTATCTTGATCAAAATATTTTTTCATGGCGTTAGAAAAATGGAAGCACCAGCCACCACACCCTGTACTTTCTTTTCCTAATAACTCCAGACACACACACACACACACGTGTGTGTGTGTGTGTGTGTGTGTGTGCACAAGCCCTGCCCACTGACCCCCACCTCCACTTATCCTCAAACAACCCATACATGCTTTTGGCAAAAGGATGAAAATCCTGTTGAAATCTTTTTATCCCTTTTCACTGAGTAGCTTTCTCCATCTGGTTTCCAGAATTATTGTCTGAAAATTTTGGGGTTCAACCTAAACATTAAAAAATAATCTTGTCATAATAGCCATTCTGACAGGTGTGAGGTGATATCTCATTGTGGTTTTGATTTGCATTTCCCTGATGATTAGCAATGTTGAGCATCTTCTCATTTGTCTGCTGGCCATCTGTATGTCTTTGGAGGAATGTCTGTTTAGATCTTCTGCCCATTTTTAAATCATATGGTTTGTTTATTTGTTTTTTGATGTTGTGCTTTTTATGAAGTATATAATACAATATAATATTACTCAGCAATAAAAAAAAAACAATAAAAGCTTGCCATTTGTAACAACGTGGATGGATCTCAAGGGTATTATGCTAAGTGAAATAAGTCAGACAGAGAAAAACAAATGCTGTATGATCTCACTTATATGTGGAATCTAAAAAGCAAAACAAATCAAGACCAAAACAAGACAGAAATTGACTCAGATACAGAGAATTAACTGATGGTTACCTCTGGGGATGGGCATAGATGAATAGGTAAAAAAGGTAAAGGGAAATAAGAAGTACACATTTCTAGTTATAAAATAAATAAGTCACAGGGATGTAATGTACAGCACAGGGAATATAGTCAATATATTGTAATAACTTTGTGCTGTGACAGATGGTTACTAGACTTTCATGGGGATCAAATCATAAGGTATATCAATGTTGAAATAATTGTGCTGTATACCTGAAGCTAGTATAATATTGTATATAAACCATTTTTAGTAAAAATAATAACCCTGTCATACTTCAGTGTTAAGAAACTTGTGAAATAAAAATAAGGACATTAATTAGAGCAATTAACCAACCTCAAGTTAACATAATATAAAAACATAAGTACTGTTATGAGAAAATTGGACATTTTTTAACTTTAACCATTCTACAGCAACTCACATCTTTTGTAGGCTTAACTTCTTCATTTGTTAAATGTGTACTATTAATAATTCCTATCATATAAAGTTCATTTATTCTATACAGATTTTTTTTAGCATCATCTTCATTCCAGTGACTGTGCTGAGTCCTACAAATACAATGGGCAATAAGACATGGATATTTCTCTGAAGTAGTCCTCAGTCTACTGGGAAGCAAAGCACAAATAGTAAGAAGTGCTATGATAGAAATATGTGCAAGTGCTCATGGGAGCATAGACGTTTGAAGGGATACATATGATATCAGTGAATGGAGTACTAAATAAAAGGTGGGTGCAAGGCCTGGCTCGAGGTGTGGGCAATGAGTTTCACCAACACCGAGGCTCCTAACAGAGCTCAAGTTGTTCCCATCTAGGCCTCCTTGACCCTGAAAAGGGTCATCCTGCTATGTTTAGGACACCACACAGGACCCCAGAGGCTTACAAATGCTGTAGATCATTGAGAATAGGTAGAGAAGGTTGCATCTCCCAGAATGGACAGCCTGGGAGTTTGACATGCTGCCAAACAATGAGCTACAATCTAGACATTGCAAGTAGGCTATCTATATCAAATCACAGTGAAAAGAAAAATCAATGATCTTCTAACTGATGCACAATATGTTCTCAAACAAAAAAGGGCTGTCCCAGAAAGCCCTGGCATGGCTTTGTGCTGCTCCCCAGCACTGGCAGTCACAGGATACTGCTCCCAAAGACTCAGCATTCTCCCTTGGCAGACTGCGCTTCTGCCCCTGTGTTTCCCTCACTGTGGAAGCTTCAGATAGCTAGTGAAATGGATAAGATTTCTTGATCTTACACCTTGGCCATAGATCTTAAACTGAACAACAAAGAATTTGGCATCTTTGTACTTTTGTTCTAATTTGAGATCTTCCCCTGGAATGAAAAGTTCAAGGATGAAGGGTTGGGGTGGGGGGCAGGGTAAGTAAGAACTGGACACAGTGGTTGATTCCAAATGTGTTATTTCTGGAAGCCAGATTTTGGCAAAGCCAGGTAGCACCATCTTCTTTAGCAAATCTAGCATCCTAGATTCCAAATGGAATGCTATGTAGTAAATTTGCAGAATTGGAATTACTTGCTAAAATTCACACAGCATAGGCAAGGCTAGATCTCACTTTTAAGTTCAGGCTTCACCCAGACCATTTTTTCTTTCTTTCTCAGCTAACACTTTGCTACTGCTATTGCACAATCCTTAAAGACTCAGACTGTTTTATTATTCCAGCCCTACCATTTGCTAGCTGGGTGAACCTGAGCAAGTCACTTTACATCTCTGAACCTTAGTTCTTATGTTAGAGATTTTCATCTTGGAGAAATAATCACACATACACTTTATAATTACTATGAGGATTATATGATTTAATACATGTAAAGCTTATAACATGGTGGCTCCCCTATAACTGCTCAATATTTCTAAAGAAAACATTTTAGAGCTAGTATTTTTCAGAGTCCAGAGTGCTAACCATTACACCATGGAACCTCCCACTTAGAGCTAGTATTTTTCAAAATGCTTCTCTGACTCTTTTTTTCCCTTCACTATATAATTTTGATTATTATGTATTCAGTGTTAGTATGCACTCAATACTATACAAAGTAGACTCATTTTAAAAAACAAGATTTTAGAAAATATACTTTATTCTCTGCATTATGAGTACAAAGGTAAACACTTAGAACCCATCACTCCCTAATTATTTTCTCATATGTTATTACCATCTGTGCACTCAAGGTTATGTGTGTCTATTACAACTTGTGGTGTACTGGTGTGCATTTTTCCCAACTCCATGTCTAGTGGCACTACTTTGATAGCTTAAAATAATCTATGGTAGGTGCATTTACACCATGGAAATTGGTAAATGCTATACACTGAAGCTTGATTTATTGTTTTGTTAATTTTTCTAGACTTTAATTAGTAAGTTAATAAGGTAGATTAAACTCAAAAGTGTGCTATGTCTATTACATTGTGAGCAACACAAATTAGTCGGGAGATATTTTTCAGTATTCAAATACTGTTAGAGGATTTAGCAAAGATTTAGCTCATGCCACTAATAAACAAATGAAGTTTATGTCTTTGTTTCATTTCTGTTCTCTTAACATCAATTAAAATGGCAACCAATATGTATGTTAACAGTGTGCTCATTCATCAATGAGGTGGGTGACTTCTTTGCTGAACCAGATAGTAATCAAGTATTTATTTGCAGTCTGATTTTGTCAAATTGTGATTGAATTGCAAAAATAGGTTGGCTGTTGAAAAAATCATTAAAAACTCAACTAAAGTATTCTATGAGAATCAATGGACTATATAAAATTTATAATAAAAATTATTTAATATGTAAAGTATGTGCTATACAACTTATATATCAGTAAAATGTATAAAATACTTATCTATCTATATGCACATGCATACTTTTTTTTCCCAGAGGGCTGGTCATTAAGTATTTGTCAGCACACTCACTGTCCCAGGACTGGTACCTTCTTCTAATCATCACCTCTCTGGCTCTCGAGCACATCATAAATAACTTCTAGGGTCCCGAAACAAGCCAATACACATCCCAAGCCCCATAGTACTTTGCTTCTTGGGACCTGTCTTCCCAGGATGACCGTGTGTGAGCTATTAATCACTAAGACCTGGCTTTTTTGATCTGCCCTGAGCAAAAGGGAATTATGCCCTGTTAGCATAAACAAAACTTTCTCTAGGCCTCAGCTTGTAAATAAAGGATTAAGAGAAGTTGAAATTCACTGACATTCCCAGTTAACTCAGTGCTCAAGAGGAGTGTAGGAGTCATTCCTTTCAGAACTTTTTGTCTTTATGGGATGAGTATCCTAACAGGCCAATCTCAGGCTGTGTCTCTGTGCTTTGTGATTTTCATTCATCATCCCTAAAGCTAAGCTGGCCTGGTTTCCCTTCTCTGAGCGGTGGATGTCCCCTGCTGGAAAGCAGAGCTCACTGCAGCCCAGGGAAGTGGAGCAACGTGGCTGCAGGGGGTGTGCGGATGTATGCGAACGCTGGCACTTGCTGGCTGCCTACCTGCATCTCAACAGGAAACCACTCACAAGATCACTGTCTCATCCTGTTTCACTGGGCTGTCCTCATTTACTAGTTTCATCTCCCACATTAACAATAATCACTAGGTATCAAGTGTTTAGCATAATGTTCATCACATGACAAGATCTTAATAAAAATTTATTGAGAAAATGTGAGCATATGTCTAATCCTTGTCAGATACTTTACACATCATCTCATTTAATCCTCAAAACAACTACACAAGCTGGGATCTGCGATCAGCTCATACCCCTTGCTCCCCACACCCCACACCCCATGAAGGATTTGGGCCTAGAGGTTAGATAACTTGCTTAAGGTCACATGGCTTGGGTGTGGCAGCATCAGCATTACCACAGTGAGTGCATCTCCCTGCCTGCTGGGCTTACTCCGCTGTTCCAACCTGCCACACCATCTCCAAGTGTCTTCTCCAGTCTTACATTCACCAGCAAACTTCCTGCTCTCATTTGTTTTCATACCTCCCCATCCAAGGATCAATCTCTTCCTTTGCCTTGCTTGCTAGGTACCTGAGCCAGACCTTTTCTGCTTTCAGAGTTTGAGTTTCTTCATCAGATAAATTAGGAGGATGGATTAGCTGACTCAATATTTCTTCCAATTCTAAAATGCTGATGTTTTCTGAATTTAATTTTGGAATAGACATGCTAAAGTCTAAATTGCTGGGATTTCCTCTCTGGCCAAAGAAACAAAACTCAGTCATGTATTACTTACAAATTTGTATTAAGAGGTTGAAACTCTGCCTCAACCGAGCTGCCCTACAGAAATGTATTTTTCAGATCAGAAGCCATTGATCACTTACATGAGAGGTTATCAGGAGGTGAACAGAAAGTGCTATTTCTTCCTTCTCTCCAGTGAGCCAAAGAACGGTTGGCAATTCAAACAGCCAGTTGGGAGTTTTCACCATGTGACAAGCCCAAAGGCATTTCTGAAGCTGCCAGCACAGAGGCCTGTCGAATCTGCTAAGGAACCAGATGCAGCAGATAAAATATCTTCCACAGCTTAGCATCTGGGGCCTGTGCTTGCCAGCTGAGAGAAGGGGCTGGGTGGCACAGAGATGGGGGTGGGGAGAGCAGACAAAAAATCACACGCTTTCTCATTAAAGCAGAAAAACAATTCTAGAGAGCATTTAACATTTCTGGAAGGACTACATCAAACGAAACTGAATTATATTTACAGCATTATTATATGAAAGATCAGATTATATTGTGACTTTGGACACTATTGTTTTACTGATAATAAAATAGTTGTTACTGTCTTGAAATTGCAATGTAATTGTCTTTGTTAGTTGTAATTGACTCAGTACAATTATGTACATTTATCAAGGCAATCTTTATTTTTTTATATGTCTTGGATATTCTAGTTCTGCCCCCAATAGAAAAACACAAGTTTAACACACTATTTTTCATTGTCAAGTTACAAATGACGATATACATTCAGCCATGTGTCTTGATTTTGTTTTTCAGAAATATGTTTCCCATTTCTTTTTCTTTATTGATTTTTTTAGAGAGAAAGAAAACATCAATTTGTTGTTCCACTTGTTTATGCATTCATCGGTTGCTTCTTGCATGTGTCCTTACTGGGGATCAAATCCATCACCTTAGTGTACTGCTCTAACCAACTGAGCAACCCGGCCACAGCCACATTTCCCATTTGGATTCTTCAGGTGGTACTCATTCAATTCCATTTCTTTCCTTTCAGTACAGTTCATCATATATTTGACAGGTGTTATGATTACAAAGATGAAGGGACAAAGTATCTTCAAGTAGCTTATGTTTTAGAGCACTGAAGATACTGCCCTTAGGATCAGTGTAGGATGCAGGTGTGCAGGGGTGCAGGAGAACTGTAACCAAATTAAGGACACCTTTCTGTGTGTTATGGTGTCAGTGGCTAGAGCTCATACTTTCTAATACAAAAGATATGTGTATACATGTTTCATTCTTTGCCTTGATTTGTTAAAAAAGAGTATAATAAAAGTATATGTTTCATTCTTTGCCTTGATTTGTTAAAAAAGAGTATAATAAAAGTATAATATATATATCAAAATGACAAAAATGAAGAAAGTTGGTCATAGTTTCATGCCAATTTTAAATCAATGTTTAATTTCTTCACGCTGCTTTCTATCACTCATTTATATGTGCTTTAACAAAATCATAGACATAATAAAATAGTCAATTTTTTAATTAATCTAATACTGATCCTACCTCTGCAGTCTCTTTCCATCTCTTGCTTTTTTTCCCTTATCCTTCCCCATCTCGTACCATGATGCACGACCCCAGAAAACTGCAGACCATCTAGTTTAAGAAAAAAAGTCCTAAGCAAGCAGCAATTTTTTGACACACAATAGGTTAATAGCTTTAACATATGACGAGCTCATACAAATTTATCAGACCCCAGCAGACAAGAGCAAAGGACACTGACAATCCACAAGGGAGGAAATACCACTGCTTAACATGAAAAGATGTAAAACTTGACTGAAAGTCAAAGAAATGCAAACTAAAAAGACAATGCTATTCTTTCATTATCAAATTAGCAAAGATTTAGCCAGATGACAATACTCAGTGTTGGTGAGATGGCAAAATGGGCACAATCAGTCTTGCTGGGGCAAGCAACAATTTTTACCTTTTTTCCTCTAAGGTAAAGGTCATACCACATACTCTTCCCTTCATACTGTATTTCTCACTTAATAAAACCTCTATCAACCATTCTATTATTGATGGACAGTATTTTTGTTCAGTGTGTTTCACACTGCCATACAGAAAAAAAAAAGGACAATTTTACACATATATCCTCATGGACTTTTATTCTATGGAATAGATTTTCAGGAGTAGGATTACTGGGTCAATGAGTGTGTAAATATTTTATCATAAAAACTATTGTTAAATTACATTTTACAATTTTTGTCAGTAATATATCAGAATGATTACTAGTTATCCCCACCACTAGTTATTGTAATTTTTTTTAAGTTTTGTCAATTTAATGGGTAGGAAGCAGTGTCCCATTATTCATTCAGCTTACATTTCTCTAACTAATACTGAAGCTGATTTTTTTCACAGGAGTTTTTGGCCTTTCATGTTTATTTTTCTGGGGACTGCTTATTGAAATATTGAAATGTAAACAAAAACAGTGCTCTCACTAAATTCATTGCATTCCTCTCCCGAATTTTGTAATAGAAGAATAAATTGCTAGTCACCAGAACAGTCACAAAAAAATTATGAGGGTCATAGTAGCCCTCAACACCACAGACCCAGCTATGCTTGGGTTGGAAGGGAACTTTGAAATTATGTAACATTCACTCACTAGAAAATATGTATTGATTTATGTGGTTGACACTGCCTGGGCCCAAAAGACTCAGAATTTAAAAACTGATAAAACAGCAATATATTTTCTTATAAAAAGATTCTAGGGAACTTACACATAAAAAAAATTATAATAATTACTATAAGGGTGCCAGATATAAAGGGTTTGAAAAACAGAAGGGAAGAATATTTTTTGTCTGGAGGGGACAGGAAAGGTTTCAAAAGAAGGGGATACTTTTTCTGAATCATAAAGAATAAGAGAGAGCCCTGGCTGGCGTAGCTCAGTGGATTGAGCATGGGCTGCGAACCAAAACGTTGCAGGTTCGATTCCCAGTCAGGACACATGCCTGGGTTGCAGGCCATGGCTTCCAGCAACTGCACATTGATGATTCTCTCTCTCTCTCTCTCTCTCTCTCTCTCTCTCTAAAAATAAATAAAATCTTAAAAAAATTTTAAAAAAGAATAAGAGAGAATGATTTCACCCAGCCAGGAGGAGGGAGTAGGAGTAGGGAGAGAATGGACTCTACACAGAAGGAACAGCAAGAGCAAGGGGAAGGTGGTTTGAATGTGGATAGTGGTCATGGAATGGCCAGAAGTGTCACACAGGACAGGATTTCTAGAGTCAAATCCAGAGAGCCTTTCGAGTAGGTAAAGAAAGTCTATTGGAGCCAAGCCTGGGCCTATAATAGAAGAAATGTTGCCATTTCCTGCATGCCAATTATAGCCTTCACCAAATCTTTTCCTTTACTTCTCAATTCCACAGACCCCATAAGAATTTCACTGCACTGACCCCACATTGACACTTAACTTGATATTTAACATCATCCCTGTCATATATTTAAGATTTCATCCCATCTTTTCCTGGCATGTTGATCTTCAGACCACCCTTGGTTACACATGTCTTTAAAGACCTTATATTGACCATTCTTTCCAATTCCTTCTCATCCCAAAGCCCCACAGGATTCACAAGGCATGGGATGATGATAAACGAGCCTAAGGTCAGCTAGTTGTAAAAGGCCATGAATGCTGTCCTAAGATGTCTAGATTTTATGTCATTAAATACATGTTAAGTACCTACTATGTGCCAGACACTCTTCTAGATGCCGGGCATATAGTGATGAATAAGACAAACCAAGTCCATATGCCATGGAAGGACATTCTAGTGGAAAGACTTAGGAGTGCTTATAGAGAAAAAACAGAACAAAACAAAAAACCCAGCTCTGTGGAAACATCTTAAGCATGAAGAGCCTGTATTCAGGAGGACTTTCATTTCACAGCTTCCTGTTCCTTCCTGTTTAGGTCTCTTTCAACCTGAGAATATTTCTTCTCTGTGGTAACTGAAAAAGCCTGATTAAGATTCTCTCCCTTCATCAAAACTAGTAATTATTCAGTCTGATTTTCCTAAAGTGTGTTAGCTGGCAGATCTTATTAATAAATTAATATTAAAAAAGGACATTTCATAATAATAAAGTACATTCATTAAGGACATAACAATTCTACTTTTGTATGCAGCTAATCATAGAATTCAAAAGAAAAATAACACTAATGAGAATAAAAGGTGAAACAGACAAACTTACAATTATCACTCAGGATTTCAGCACTTTTATCTCAATAAGTGATGGAACATGTAGGCAAAAACTTAGTAAGAACACATCAGACTTAAACACCATGAACCAGTGTGACTCAGATGAAATGTACAGAACACTGCACTGACAACAGAAGAATACACACTAAGTGTACACGGAACATTCACCCAGATACACCTTATGCATGTGCTGGTCAATAGAATGAGTCACAACAAATTGGAGGCCTGTTTTTCTTTGTTTGTTTTTACCACAATGGACTTATACTACAAATTGATAACAGAACAATATCTGAGAGCTCTGTCAAATATTTAAAATTAAACAACTATTTCTAAATACACCTAATTAGAAGAAGACAGCACAAAGAAAATTAGGGAGTATTTTTAATAGGATAGACATAAAAAATGCATCAAAATAGGTGCTTAGAGGAATGTTGAGAGTATTGAATGATTATACTAGGGAAAAAAAAGAAATTTCTTAAAGCAATCACATAATCTTTCACTTTAAAATAGAAAAGTGATGATCAAATTAAATGCAAACTAAGTAGAAGGCAGGAAATAGTAAAGTTGAGAAAAGTTAATGAAAGAGAAAACAATAAAAATAATAGAAAAAATATAACTCAAACCTATTTCTATTACAGGCCAATAAAATTGGTAAAACTCTAACCAGACAAATTAGAGAAGATATTTGCCAATGATATACCTGATAAGGGGTTAATATCCAAAATTTATAAATAAATAAGACAACACTAGAAAAACAACCAATTAAAACACAAGCAGAAGATCTGGATGAATACTTATCTAAAGAGGACATACAGATGGCCAATACACATATGAAAAGATGCTCAATGTCACTAATGATCAGAGAAATGAAAATTTAAACCACAACAAGATATCACCTCACACCTGTCAGATTTGCTATCAAGAAATCAACAAATGTGTTGGTGAGGATGTGAAAAGAGGGGAACCCTAGTGCACTGTTGGTAGAAATGCAGATTGGTGCAACCACTATGGAAAAGAGTGTGGAGGTTCCTCAGAAAAATGAAAAATAGAACTGCCTTTGACCAAGCATTTCACTCTGGATATATATAGTCAAAGAAATCCAAAACAATGATTCAAAAGAATACATGCCCTCCTCTGTTCATTGTAGCATTATTTGCAAAAGCCAAGATATGGAAGCAGCCCAAGTGTCTATGAGTAGATGAGTGGCTAAAAACACTGTGATAAATACACACACACACACACACACACATATATTTCTAGATACATATGCATATATATTTAATATATAAAATATATATTTAAAATAATATATATGTAATGGAATATTACTCAGTCATCAAAATGAATAAAATCTTAACCATTTGTGACAGCATGGATGGACCTAGGGGGTATTATGCTAAGTGAAATAAGCCAGAAAAAGACAAATATCATATGTATCACTTTTGTGGGGAATCTAAAGAACAAAATAAAAGAACAAACAAAATAGAAACAGATGTATAGATACAGAAACAAACTGATAGAGGTCTGAGGGGAGGAGTGTTAGGGAATGAGATAAAAATGGTGATGAGATTAAGAAGTGCTAATTGTTAGTTGCAAAGTAGTCATGGAGATGTAAGGTGAAGCATAGAGAATATAGTTAACAGTACCGTAATAAATATCTAAGGTGCCAGTTAGCACTTGAATTATCAGAGGGAACGTTTTGTGATCTATATGAATGTCTACCCATTGTGCTATATACATCTGAAACTAATGCAAAAAAAGTGCTGAATGCAAACTGAAATCAAAAACTAAAATAAAAAATGATTTCAGCACATACAGTAAAAACATTTGATGGCATTTGATAAAATTCAAAACCTATTGATCTAAAAAACTCTCAGCAGACTAGTAATAGAAGGGATCTTTCTTAACCTGATTAAGGGCATTTTTGAAAAACCATCTGCTAACATTACACTTTGTGGGAAAACACTGAATCCTTTCCCCCTAAGTTCAGGAAGAGGTAAGAATGCCCACTCTCATCATTCTTAATCAATATCATTCTGGAGGTGCTAACCGATGCAAGAAGACCAAACAAGAAATAAGTTGAACAGAAAGAAGTAAATCTGCCTTTATTTGCAAATGATCTCCTTGTCTGAAATATAAAGTCCTAAATTATCTACAATATATATTAAAACTAATACCTGAGTTTAGTAAGGCTGAGTGATACAAAGTCAATATATAAAAATTGTGTTTTTTATGCTAGATATTATAGACTAGATTGTATTCCCCCATTCATATGTTGAAACCCCAACCTTCACTGTCAAAACAGTAGGATCTTAATCCAGGAACTAGTGTCCTTACAAGAAGAAGAGACAGTAGATCTTACAGGTTCTCATTCATTTTTTTCTCTCCCTCTGCATGTGTGCAGAGGAAAGGCCATGTGAGCGAGCATACACAAGAAGGTAGCTGTCTGCAAGCCAGGAAAAGGAAGAGAAACCTCAACAGACACTGATCCTTTGATTCCTTGGATTTTCAGCTTCCAGAACTACAAGAAGTAAATTTATATTTGAGCTACCCAGTCTGTGGTATCTTGTTGTGGCAGCCTGATCCAACTAATACACTACCTATGAATAATGGAAATGGAAATTGAAATAAAAGCAATATGGTTACAATAGCATCAATAATATAAAATATCTAGAAATAAATGTAACATATATACATATAAATATCCTTGTACAATGAAAATATATATGTAATACATACCACATTGTGCCATGTATAATGTGCATCCATGTTTTATATGGAAACATTTACAAATACAAATATGGAATTAGCACATTAGTACTCATGTATAATGTGCATCCTTATTTTTCACACAGAAATCTGGGCAAAAATGTCCACATTTTAATTATGTAATATATATATATATATATATATATACACATAAAAATTATATATACAATCATCTCAATAACTAATAATATGAATGGTTTTCATTCCTCTATATTATTAGAAATACATAAACAGATGACTACATAACAGGCAATCATTATGAAACTCACAGGGAGCTAAGGAAGCTTGGGAATACAACTCAATCATTCTCAGGACACTGGTAGACACTAAGTGTTGATCACAGTATTTAATTAATTATAATTATTTCTGAATATTTTTGGAATAAATATGTGAAATTCTCCTTTTTCCCAATATTTCCTCCAGCTGACTACAACATTCTAGGCAGTAGGCTCACTAGCTAAAAAAGGTACCATAGGCCATGCCAGAGTGACTGTGTGCCAGAGTCTGATTATGAATCTGCAATGACAAATGAATTTCAACCCAAGGTCTAGCTCTGATAGAATGGTGGTGACTACCTGGAGCAAAAGTATTGAGAAAGGATTGTGAGACTTTTCTTGAACTCGGAAGGGTAAAGAACTATAGTCAAAGAGGCATGTCTACTGAGGGGGATATTAGAATGCACACTTTATGGTGGTCATCCCTTGTAGGAGACCATTCTGTGTGGCACGGGCCCAGCTCCTACTCATAGATGTACAAGACCCACACCCACAGATAGGTTCTCCTGTGGGGACTCAGGCCTGCAATGGCCCTAGGCTGCTTTGAGTCTTGCTCTTGCTAAAAAACTCCCTCACCCTGAATTGAAGACATTTACTGCAAAGTAACTCCCTAAAATCCATGCTAAACCTTCCAAGGATGAGTGTAACCAGTTCAACCACTTTTGCCTTTTCATTTGCAAATATCCGTCTTCTGTGATGCATTGGCTCCTTTATTTTCTGTAAAAGGTAACCACCTAAAGCGAAACTGTGCATAGTAAATATCCCTGCCTGAAACATCATTATTGGTTCCAGGAGAAAGAAGCAGACCCTCAGTTGGCATTAAATAATGGTACATGTAATCAACCTTTGACCTTTGGTGACATTCTGCTCACTGCTATATGTGGAACCCCTTTTAGATTTTTTTCTTGCCCTTTTCACAATTGCTAAACCCAAATACTACAATATCATTGATCTTCTGAAATTAACCACTTGATTAGCTACTTTGCCATGTTACATAAGTGAAAAATCATTTTGTTTAATTCTCACACACATATAAGGAAAGATATGATTTTATAGAAGGGAAAACTAAAGTTCACAGATGTGTTTTGACTTACCCATTCAGGCAACCGCTAAATGACAAACCCAGACCCAAAACTTAGTTCTTTTGTTCCCAAGTCCGAAGTGCATTTTAATACCACAGACAAGTATCCTCAAGGTATAAGAATCAGAGTCACATATAAAAACAATATGTGATTTGGCCAAACATAGAAAGCTACTGAGTTGTTAAGAACAAACTGACAGTAACCAGAGGGGAAGAGGGAGAGGGATAATGGGGAAAAGAAGGAGAAGGGTTGTCAAAGAACATGTATAAAGGACCCATGGACAAAGACAATGGGAGGGAGGCAAGGACTAAATGTGGGAGATGGGGGTGGGTAGGGTGGGGGAGAATAATGGGAAAGGAAATGGGGGCAAATGTAATTAAACAACAATAAAAAGTTATATAAAAAAAGAAAGACTGCACTTATCAGTCTGATTAGATTTAGAGTCTTTTTAAAAAATGGTTAGAAATCCTTTCTGGAGGATCTCCTCTACCATATATGATGTTTCATACTGCTTGTAGTTATCTACTTTCTTGTTTCTTCTCTACTGAATCATAAGCAGCTTGAAAACATTCCTTTTATTTCTCTCTATATATTCAGTACTTGGCATGCCACAAGCACCCTAAAAATTGTTGGTAAATAATTAAGTCAAGGCAAATTATTTTCAGTCTTTTACAAGACTGTAGTATTTGTCAAGAAAGTGATCTGGGAATCTGAAAAAAATGTAATGATGTACCACCATTGATTTAAATACAATTTATCATTTATTAATATCAGCTAGAGGCCTGGTACTGAGCCAGGCACTTTAATATACATGTTTTTCCTTGACTACTCATGATAAATATATGAAATAAACATTATTTGAGTTTTTGTACAAATGAAAATACAAGTAAAAAAATCGATACTCAGAGACATGACTAACATATCCTATTTCACACAGTAAGAGCCAAACCTTTACCTTCAAAGCCCAGGGATCTTTCCATAACAATATTAGTTCAATTGGGGAAATACATATATATTTTTAAGAGATGTTTGGAATATGTCCTAAAATAATGATGGTCAGGACTATGTATAACGCTTCAGAGATTAGTCTTTTAAATTTTGAGATCTAGGAACATATTTATTAAATATTTATCTTCCATGTTTAAATTGTTTTCTTTGTGTATTAGAATTTAAAGTAAAATACATTTAGCAGTCTCCTGGTGCATAATGTTTTCCTCTACTGAGCCCCCAAGAAGGTCCAACCAGACTGTAACTCAAACTTACACCAATTTTCCAGTTATAGTCTACCCTTCCTCCCCATTTTGTCCTTTGGATAACCTCATAATGACTTTTACTGTATTTATCCAAGACCTTTCCAATTAGCCCTTTGGAACTTTCAAATAGAGAAGAAACAGAAAGGAATGAAAAGAGGAAAGAAGGAAAACGATGATCTGGGGTAGCATTTAACTAGCAGGAATTTTCACACTGTCAGGTCATAGAAACACAAAAAGTCAGAAGAGTCCTAGGGTTCTCATAATCCAGCCCCATAATATTTACAGATGTGTTTACTTTGGCTTATGCAAAAGAACATGGGTTTTATAGTCAGCCAATCTGGGGTCAAATCCTGACTTTGCTACTTTCAGCTTTATGAGCCTGATTTAATATGTTACTTTGCCTTGTTTTCCCTAATTATAAAATGAAGATATTGGTATCTAACTCATAGAGGACCAAATGTGGTAATATGTACAACATTTAACACATGTTTGGCACAAAGGAAGAGCTCGTAAGTGTTAGCCCCTCTGTTGTCATTATTGTAATACTATGGTGCTTCATCAGGAAATTCTAAATGTATGCTTGTGTGGGTATTTTTTGGCATGAATGCATACTGATGATATTGCTACTGTTCAGCTACTCTTAGGCAATGGCCTGTGTCTTAGTAGAAATGTTAAAAAGCAAATTTAGCCAACAACGCCTCTGATAACTTTTTCATTTTTGGTACTTAAAACAGTATTCTAATGGTAATTCCTAGAAATTCCAGGGCAGCCTTTCATATATACATATCCCTCCCCTCGAGTAGACTCTGTCCAATTCCTTTTTCCCATACACTCCTTCAAATTTGTTTTATTAAATTCATTGATAAATATCAGTCTCTTTGCCTCAATTTCTCTAATACTTCAGAACACTTTCCCTCTCTCTACTCACTCCAGTCCAGGGAAAGTAGAGTGACATATGCATCCGTGATGGATAAATTTGGGGAGTGTAAACTGGGCACGCTCAGTGCAGGCCCTCCCTTTTTCCTCTTGGAGCATGTAACTTTCAGGAAATGTACATTCTTCCCTGCCCCACATGCCACATATGTTATGGGGACAATCCCATTTGAGGAGGCCTGTGGATATTTGACCATGTCTGTATTTATATGAGTGAATTTGAATAATCTGGATCAAAATTAGGAGTTTACTACCCAACATATAAACTACATCTTCTAACTTAGTCTTATCAAAGTACAGTTGAGTGCCAATATATTTTGTCCCCCTCTACTGACTCTGAACCATAAAGGGGAGTACTGTTTTGAGGACCACCCCGAAGACCCCTGAGATGAGTCTGGGGTCATGAAATTATTGATTCAGGCTATTTCTATCTGTTTTTCTTATAGTCCTTTACCAAATAGTCCTTGTGTACATTGCATTCAGATGTTGGTATTACACTATCTACAATAATTGCATACCATTTAACATGCTTATCAGCTAGGTCTGTATACTATCCCCAAATATTTTGGTCTTTGGATTATAACTGTTGACCTGTATTTGGAACCAATCTAAGGTTAACCTAGCGTTGCATGGCTTGTCTGCTTTTATATTATCTCCGAGGCTCTACATTGTAGTAGCTACTAATTATACTTATGAATATTGATGATCCGGACTGTGTCTTTACCATTTAAAATAAAGGGATTTATTTCCTTTTTTATTTAATTTATTGAAATCACATTGATTAATAAAGTTATATAGGTTTCATATGTACAGTTCTATAATGCATCATCTCTACATTGTATTACATGTTTACCACCCAACATCAAGTCTCCTTCCATCACCATTTATCCTCCTCCTTGACCCTCTTCTAGCACCCCCCTTCACTCCCTTCTCCCCCCATAATCACCAAACTGTTGTCTGTGATTATGAGGTTTTTTTTTTCATCCCTTCAACTTTTTCACCTAGAGAACCCCAGATTGGGGCATTGAAATAAAATGATTTTATTAATAGGCAAATTAAAAAAAATGTGGGCTGCTATCAAGTTAGAGATTCAAGTTCTGCTTGTACAGAGAAAGTGGGAAAAATAGTCACAAATCCAAAACTAAAAGTTCATAAAGAAGCACACCTGTGATGTCTTATTTCTTGGGAAATAAGCTGGGTCAGAAACAGTGCACAGGTCAAATGCAGCAAAGTAATTGAAGGGTGTTTTGTAGGTGAAGAGAAAATGAGGGTTCAGGAAACAGTTTTAGTTTTAGAAATGAGAGAATAAACTGAAGTACCAAGAAATGAAAGAGCAAGGCATGTATTTTCAAAGGGAGTTGAATGTTCAAAGACAAACCAGATCTGTAGGAATGGAAGAATAGAAGGGGTTGTATCTAGTCAACACTGATCTCTAACTGAAGATTTAAAGATGTAACTAGGAAAAAATGAAGAACTTGGGCTAAGCATACCTGGCTTTTTCTTCTCAGATTTATGTATCAGATAAGTCACTCCAGCTCTCTTGGGATAGACTGAGTAAAAGGGAGAGAGAGAGACCAGGGGTATAAGACTAATTGGGCTCTTCCACCTAAAAGAAAATACAAGAAATGGAGGGAAAGGATTTCCTCCTAACACCCAGCAGTGAAATACATATGGTAAGATTAATAAAGAGAAAATACAAAAACAAAACACATAAAAAGGAAGATCAAATCTATTGACTATTAGTGTTAATATGATTCATCTATCTAATAGTTGCATTTCACTCAAAATTTAGCAAAAAAATAATAATCTCTATAATCTACTGCATAGCAGGCACTATGCAAATTACTATAGTTGAACTGATGTAAAAGACATGGTTCTAACTTTTAAAGGCTTATAGTTATGCAGAAATGCATCCAATGCATAAGTTAAATATGATGTGCAAGGGTTAGCATAGAGGTGTTCACAAGAGGCTCCAAGAGCAAACAGGAGGGGCACTTAATCTGGAAACAGCTATGCCTCAGGGTTGGCTTAGCTTCCTAGCCAAGGCAAAGTGGTAACCGTGGTGAATATTATAACTTTCAGTATCATAAAGGAAGAAATACAGCAATTCATCAGGGAAGACAAATCTATTTTTCCTGATACTAAATTGGAAAAAATATGTTCATGAAATTTTGTAGTAAATATTGAATGATGTCATGGGTAATGTTCTCAGCATCAGTTTTTCAGCCTTTATAGAAGTAGATATTATATGTTTGTCTCTTATCCTGGCTTTCAATGATAGGAGAGAGCATGTTATAGTTGAATACTCATTACCAAATTTGTCATATATCAGAATCATTTTGGGGTCTGTTTTAGAACACATATTCCTGGGCCTTATTTAATGAGTACATCCTCTAAATACTAAATTTTAGTAGCTTATATTTTACCATAATTCTTTCTTGTTCTCTAATACTTGTATTCCCAATATAGCTGATTTTAGACCTTATAGAGATCTCCAGTCCATTAATATTCCCAATTTCTCTGCATATATCCATTCCCTCCTTGGTTCTTTTCTCTTTCCCTGATGATTACTCAAGCTACCTGCTTACCAGAATCTGCAACCTCTCAAGCTATTGTAGAACTGTACATCTTCACCCATCCTGTGATAAAACTCTGTGATTTATTGTTAACAGAAATTTATAGACATATGGATGGTTAAAAAATAATTTTAGAATTTATTATTGAGTATCAAATTAGCTTTAGAAAATGCTTCCAAGTTATAAAAGAGACTATAATAATAATAAAGAGCAAAGAAGTTGTATATGACACCTGTTTGCTATTTGTGTAAAATATTGGACTGAAAATATATATGTTTACCACATTAAAGTTACTACAAATTAAGAGATAAGAATAGGATATGCTCATTGGATGACAGTTCTTTCCCTCAAGGAAATTATAGGCTAGTTGAGATATAGCAAATATCACTAACTAGACATATTAACTGCCTACTATTTGCCAAACACTTTAAATTTGTAATAACTATGCTCTACAATATCTCTGTATGTTAGATAGCATTTGCTACATTAATGAATGATTTTAAAACCTAGCATCTTAAAACAGTTATTCTCAAAACGTGGTAACTGGACCACCTGCATCAACACCAAATGGGAACTAGATAAAAATACAATTTAGGGATCCCATCCCAAATCAAGAAATCAGAAACTCTGGGAGTAGAACCCAGTAATTTTTATCTTACCAAGCCCTCAAAGGGATTCCAATGCAAGATAAAGTTTTATAGCTTAAAACAGGCATATTTATTTAAGCTCAAAATTCAGTTCTATGTGTTGGTAATTTGGGTTGGGCTGAGTGGATGATTATTTTCATCTTATCTAAGTTCAAGAGTTCACTTATACATCTTCCAGTGAATCAGCTGGTTGTTGGCTGATGTACAGCACCAATAGCTGGAACAGATTACCTTTGCTGAAAGTTGTCTCACAAGCTCCAGGAAGTTGGCCCTGGCTTAGTGGGATTCCAGAAGAGCAAGTGGCAGCATACAGATCTCTCTTAAGACCTAAATTCAGAACTGATACACTCCCATTTATCACCTCTGATTGATTAAAATAAATCTTAACCCCAGCCCAAGTTCAAGAGTGGGGAAATAGACCCCACCTATTGATGTCTGAGCTACAAAGCCAAATTGCAAAAGTCAAGAATATAAAATTTGAGAGTGAAAGCCACTGTTTGCCACCAGTCTACAATATGACAGGTAGCCAAACAGTTAAGAGAAAGAAATTTAAATTCAGCAAATTTAATATATCTTTACAAGGTCATTCATCTACTAAGTGGCAGATGCTAGATTTAAATCTAAGCCTGTCTAATTCCCACTAATCAGATCATGTATAAATAACTATAATGTATCATAGCATGTGATAAGTTGAATAATAGAGACCCAGATAAGAGCTTACAGAAGTTCAAAAGAAGGAGATATGATTTCTGGCTAGAGAGATCAGGAAATTTTCAGTGAGGGTAGTGACATTTGAGCTGGATCATCAAGGAAGATTTATCTAGGAAGAGACATAAGTTTGGACATAAAACAGCTGTTGAAAAATACCAAACTTCCATCAGTAAACACATGGACTCTCTTTTGTCTGGAGTTTAGGGTATTTAAGGAGAAAAAAAGGAGCTACATTGAAAATACAGACCCTTATAAAGAGAACTCTGAATGCTAAAGTAAGGAGTTTGAACTTAGATAATTTTTTAGCGAAACATGAAAATAAGTCATAACCAAAGGAAAACATTTTATTTTGATATCGCTTTCCTTCCATAATCTTTCAACTCTCTTCACTCCTCTTTTAGCAAATATTGTTTAGGGAATACAGAACTACCAAAGTAATCGGGCCTCATTCAGATCTGATACTGAATAGACTGCAGGTCTGAGTAAGGTGATACTTTCTCTGAATCAAACCTTCCCAACTGAGCATGTGCAGGGCACCTGAATTGAAATTGGCCAAGATCAATCCTCTCATTAATCTGGGCACCATGTTAGCTCTTGGAGTGTCTGGAGCATCCTTGGGATTGTTTCAGGCCACATGCTACTGTGTCCCTTCCCTCCAGTATATTGTTCAAACCTCAAGCATTATTACTTTCTTTGTGTTCTGTACACATAAAAGTTGGGAGGCACTCTCCCAGATGTCCTCTTTGATCAGCCACCCAAAGCCAGGGGATGCTAGAAGAGTTCCATCACTGGAAAAAAAGTTTCTGGAATCCTGGAGCACATCCCAGAATTGTGTTATTTTTTAAGATCCCCTTATGACTCTAATACCCCATCAGGTTGTGAATCACTATTATAGAAAGCTCTGTCCAGTAACCTAGTCGTCTAACTTCTGGTCTTTGACTTGTGACCAACTATAGCAGGGAATGTATAGGATCTCACTGCATGCCAATTTTTTGCCCCAGCCCCATAATGACCTCTTCAACAATAGTGACCACCCTACCAACCTCTTTATTACAAAATCTTTCTTTTCATTTTCTTCAAGCTTCACTCGATAAGCCACACCTGAGATAACCTGAGTTCTCTAGGAAACCAACCTTGGAAAGGGCATAAACACATATTCCAATATGCTTTGATTTGCAGGTGGCCCAGGTGCTTCATTGAAGAGGGAATAAACTTAGATCCTTAATTATACAATGAACTGGAGTTTGTGAAGGGGTGTGAACTAAAGAGGAGGGGGAAATCACAGTAACTCAAGTCTGCCAGAATAGGCCAGACCAAATGGACCTGACTATATTGGAAAGAGCAGCATTTCCAGTTATGTGAGCAGATTACATTTGAGTGTTCTTTCACCCAAAGATAACCCCACCACCATTATCCCACAGTCACCTGTGTGTTCTAGAAAAAAAAAAGTCATATGAAGGGAAGGATGGTGACATTAAGGTGCATCAGCTGTTATAGAAACCCCCATGGAAAGAGCTAGCTCTGTAAAATGCAAAGATGGCCCTGATGGGGATGGAATCCTAGAGATGGGTTCATAGGGAAGGCCTGTCATGGAATGGACAGTTGCTTGATGGGGAGAATGTTCTAGAAGAGGTAAAGATGGGGCCCAGTGATGGCATAGGCAGCAACTTGCGAGTAGCAGAGTGATAATGAGCAAAATTAAGCAGGATTTTGAGTGTATTGCATGGTAGAATGAGGAAAGCTATAGGCAAGTTGGCGTATATTTGTTGATTACTTTTAAAATATAATATTTATTGCATTCTTACTAGGTAAAAAGCACTATTCAAGGCTTTGGTTTTGTGTCAACAATGAAAACTTAAAAAAGGGATATTCATTCTTATGGATTTTACATTTCAGGAGTGGTTATTTTATATAGAAAACCCCATCTCTTCTGTAATACTCAAAGAGAATAATTGAATAAAGGTATGCCTCATTTTATTGTGCTTTGCTTTATTGCACTTCACAGATGTTGTGGTTTTTACAAATTGAAGGCAAGACCCTCCACCAGCAAAAAGGAAGATTACGACTTGCATTATTGCAGTGATCTGGAACCAAACTGCAGCATCCCCAGGATAGGCCTGTATAAGGATTCCTGGCAGGTAATTGTAGTAGTGGTGAAGAATAAGATGGTATTTCAAATTGATCAAATTAGCGGAGGCTCAAAGCTTTGCTAATGAGTGAAAGGATACATTTCAATATTATTTTAAACAAAACACATTTTAAAAAGCAAAAGTCCTTAATACACATAATATATCCTAGTATATAATCCCAAAAATTAGGGGATTATCTCTGTTTTGGATTATTCTAATCACACACCCCTGTATGAATATATAAAAACAAAGATTAACTTCAAATTACTTTCTAGATGTGACCCATGTTTCTATTTGTTAACAAGTTTGGATTAAGCATCACTGGGTTTTATGATAATTCTTAGGATGAATAGGATACAGCTCCTGCCCTTAATGGGCTCACATTCTCATGGTGCACACACATAGAACAGATATCCATAGTGTTTCATTTGCTCTAATTGAGGTATGAGCAAATCGCCAAGGAAAGGATCTTGCTGCATCTATTAGAAAGTCAGAGGAGTCTCAAGAAAGGAGGAACTGTTTTGTGCTGGGGTTTGGATAATCCAAACTGATAACTATCAGTCAACAAAGGAGATGAGAAACATTCCTGGTTAGAGAACAGGACTTTCATAGGAGTGGCAATGTGCAAAAATAGGAAGTGTTCACAGAACCACAAGACACTTCAATATGGCTAGAAAAAACTAGTAACATATTTTTCTTTCCCCAACCTTACTTGAAGCAGTATAGATTCTGATCCTGAGATGTATCAAAGACAGGTAATTTGAAGCTACACATTAGAATGCTTATTAGAAAAGGCTTCCTTGATCCTACATTTTATATAAGAATTATGTTTTCACTTTCTGTATTTTGTTTTCCATATATGCACATAATTTTTTCAAATAATTATAAGAATGAGCACATTATGCTTACCCATCTTATCTGTTGAGAAGAAGTTCTTGGCAGATTGGTCATCTGGCTAGGCAGATGATCTCTCTCTCTCACACACACGCCCCAGGCTTACCAAGCCTTCTGATAGTTAGATTGACTACAGGTGCTACTAAATTAAGGTTGTGCTATTTTAAGCCTAGCAGGTGTAAACATATTCAGTGAATCCCAATTATTACTGCAACCCCCATCTCACCTTGTAAGAGAGAAGTTAAGTAAACATGGGTTAAACAGTATTTACAAGTACAACAACATGGTAGGAATTCATGGAAAATGCCTAAAACCTTGCCCTAAATTATGGCTCAAACACTGCAGTGATTAGACTGTATGGAAAAGGACTTCATCAACTGCAGGATGTTATGGAGACATGCTACATTGGTTTTGTGTGGATTTCCTACTTAAGAACACTTTTTTCTAGACCTGCACTGTCCATTACAGTAGCCGCTAACAAATGCAGCTACTTAAATTTAAATTTATCTTAAATTTATGATATTATATATAACTTAAAATTTAGCCCCTCAGCTGCATTAGATATGTTTCAAGTTCTTAATAGTAGTTAGTGCCTCCCATGTTGAACAGCACAAATATAGAACATTTTTATCATCACAGAATGTTCTATTGGGTAGCTTTGCTCTAAATTATATCTTAAACAAGTCATTTGTTTCTTTATTTAACCAAAAGGAATTTAAAATAATGCCCTGTATTGTGTTTCTACCCAATAGGTGCCAGGCTTTCTGCTGGGCCCACCAGCAAGTGTGTAAGAAAAGCAGGAACGAAGGAGTTGGGAGGCCCCAAGTAAATGAACTGTGCTTTTTAAAACCATTTTTAGGTCCCCATAGTAGAAGTTCAGGAAATATTTGTGGACAAAAGTACCAGCTAGTCCAAATTAGCTATTTTCAGTCAAATCCTTTCTTGGCCACTTTAATATCCAATCTGCTGCGAAATCCATTAGGACAATCAATCGAATCGTGCTGCGAAGACATCCAAGTCCCACTGGGTCACTTAGTTTCAGTGCAGAGCTTTTCATGGGACAGATGCCATAGTAGGAAAAAGATATTGAGATATATTAGAATTATTTTCCTCTTATTCATCCAGAGCTCCTAAAGGATATAATTACTCTTTACAAAGACCTTGAAAATCTGGCCCAACCATGAGTTCCCAGCCACATCTCCCACAAGACTGGTTTACTCACTTATCCTGACTATGCCTTGCTCTCTCCCACCTCTGCACATCCCCTCACACATTCTCTCTCCCCTAGAATCTTTTCAGCCCTTCCCCAACTTCATCTTACAAAAATTATATGATTCTATAAGGCCCAGTTGACTCTTTCCCTCTACTAAGACACCTTTCTCCCTTTGTCTTAAGTAGGCCTCTTCCTTTCTCTAATTAAATCTCTGCTTAGAGGAGTTCTCTTAGCATTTAGCATAGAGTTAAAATTATTTTTTCTGAAAATAAATCCTCAGTAAATGAGTTTCATTAGGTAAATGAAACTGGGAAATCTAATACAAAAGGATAAGTTTATGGTTACAAATATTTTGAAAGTACTTTTAAATTAGTAAAGTAAATATTAGTAGCGTAAATTATTTTATCCTCAAAAAATTCCTGTGCATTGTATGTTGTTATCCCCATTTTACAGATGAGAAAGTTGATGCTGAGATAAAGGGACCTGAGCTCTGAGCTCTGCCAGCCCCTATCCCAGGAATGGCACACTCAGTGGACTATTTGAAGAGTGGTGAATGAAAATGCTGTACTGACTGAGAGCACCGTTAGGGAAACAGGAGAGAGAGCAAAGCTCAGAGAGCCTCATCATGTGAGAACCACTGTCACCCCTATGCTTGAAGGGACAAGAGGAGGGAGCTGCTACAAGAACCTGGCAAGAGCTTTACCTGGGAGAGAGCCATCTCCCCTCATTCACTTTCCAAGCCAGGGAGTTCTCCACCCTGGCCCAGGAGTGAGTTGGGAGAGGTTAGGAAATGCCTCAAGTCCTTTCTCTTCCCTAGGATGCTTCCCATTGGCCAAACCCAACCAGGAGACAGTGAGTGAGAGAACACAACAGATCAGTCCCTGGAAGCCAATCTCCCAAGACTCAGGCAGGGCCCTGCGTGGAACTGTGCTTGGTGCTGGAGGAGAGTGGATGGAGAAAGAAAAATACATTTTATTTGGCATTTAAGGTCACTTGGGTATCAGGTTACAGCGCCATGATCCAGGACCCAAAACTTCTATTCCTTCCACTTTGCCACAGCTTTGGCACATAAGAAATAACTCTGCAAATAAACCATTTGCATGTATGTACAGTTATATTACCTCAATTAAATTAAAACTTACCCCAAAATATAAGGGTATATCCTGTGTGACCTGGAACAAGTGGTTCAAATGTAGAGACCTTAGTTTCCTGGTCTGCAAAATAGAATGAGTAGGATTCCACAGGGTGTGGCAGTGCTGAAATGAGACATTTCTAGAATGCTAGCTTGGTGCTTGGCACAGAGTAGATGCTCCAAATATTTCAGTCCTTTCCCGAAACTTTGTAAATATTCTTTATATAACCAAACACAGGGCCATGTCCACACTAGAGCCTCAATAAGTATACATTAATCAAATAAAACTTTATTAATTTCAAAATGCAAAATATGATTAGTTTCTTGGAAATATTTGAAAAGAATATTCTTACTGTGGACTAATTATGAAGTTCAGTTGTTGCAGGTTGTTTCTATGGAAATGACACCATGAAGAGGTTAAGATATGATGCCCTCCCTGCAGGAGACCCCTGTCTAAAAGGAAAGACAGACATATAAACAACTCATTATAAAATAGCTTGAAAGTGGCTGAACACAGGCAAGTAGAGCCTGGAAAAAGGACCCACTGTCAAAGAGTCAAAGAAATATTCAAAAAGAACCCAACATTTGAGATGAGCCTTGGAGAATGTGTAAGAATGTGTTTGAAGAATAAACAAGAGAAAGCACCCTGGCTGATGTGGCTCAGTGGCTTGAGCACTGTCCTGTAAATCAAGAGGTCACTGGTTTGATTCCCAGTCAGGGCACATACCTGAGTTGTGGGCCAGGTCCCTGGTAGGGGGAACACAAGAGGCAACCACACATTGATGTTTCTCTCCTCTTTCTCCCTTCCTTCCCCTCTCTCTAAAAATAGACAAATAAAACATTAAAAAAAAGAATAAATAAGAGAGGGTAAAAGAAAATTCCAGGAGAATAAAAATAACAATAAATTTCTTGTGAAATTAAAAAAAGATAATGTGTACCAAATTATGTCAACCTTTCCACTGTTTTCTTACAAACATGAGTGAGAAAATAATCTAGAAATATAGGTCTAAGCACCCCTACCATGAATGCAGAGTATTTTTTAAGATAGTTTTATCTAAAAAGACATGCCAATGTCTTTTCCATGGTATATTAGTGTACTAATTTAACAAGTTGTTTGTCTCACATTTCCTTCAAAAATAATTGGTTCTCTAAAAAATGTCATGCTTATCCTACAGTTTTCCTTATTTTCTGGAACCTCCATCTCCTAGTGGACAGTTTCAGAAAGTGAGACAGTTGTAATTGTATGTAAGCTCTTTACAAATGTGAGTTGCTACTATTATTTACAAACTTTAAACTGAAACTGGAAAAGCGTGGTCAATTACTCTGACTTTCTCAACCCCACAGGAGAATTAGTTTCCATAGTCTTTCCTGCTTCTAATATTGGTCCAAGCTCAGTGGTCCAATGGCATATGGCCATTGAAAGCAAGACTGAGAAAGTGTTTCCCAGTTTGGCAATGGAGTTTGAGAATTGGCCAGCTCAACTTCACTGATTTTAATGCAAAGCACTCAGCAAATTAAACTTGTTGATTATAAAATATTTTCCATTTTCCCCCAGTGTCAGCACTTTTATAGGAAATTTAGGTTCCAGTAAAAAAAAAGTGCAAAGTAAGAGTATGTATAGTTTTTCAAACTCACAAGGATTGCCTAGAAGCAAAGGGCAAATAGAGCTGGATGAGGCACGTGGTCTGTGTCTCCCAACTCCAGTCCAAGTGAAAAGTTTCATTGCCCAGAGGTTCATTTTCCAAACCCAAGCATAAAAAGTTCAGTCCTGAAATGGTATGAAGCTTGGAATATAAGACGACTAATCTTTCATACTTTTATTTTCATTGTACCTATGCCTAGTATTTTTTTTTTTGTATCAGACATAGTGCAGAAGTTTGGAGTGAAAGATAAATATGAACTGGGTCTAGTCTCTCAAAGAGCTCACCATCCCATGGATGAAACAGATGATTATTTCACAATCAAATAATTATGAAACAGTGTGGTGATATGCATGCAGCATTCTGAGGACACCAAGAACAGACAACAAGGCTGGTATTTGTCCAGTACTGGAACAAGCTGCTGGTGGAACAGTGAGCACTGGATTTCAATGTATTCAACCCTATTGAAAATTCCCTATTAGAATCACTGTACATGAATTCTACTCTGGACAGATATATGAACTAGATTAATGTTTTTGATAGCAACGCTAATGACGTTTTGGATCAAATAATTATTTCTTGGTGGGGGAGGGCATGTTGGTATATTTAACATCCCTGGCCTCTACTCACTAGATGTCAGGAGTATCCACCAGTTGTCAATCAAAAATATTTGCATATATTGCCAAATGGCTCCTAGAGGTGAGATTACTCCTAGTTGAGAACCACTGGACTAGGTGGCCATCAGTGTTCCTTTCATCTTTAGTAATTTAACTAGTAACCGGGCTGGCATTGCAGTAATCTTTAAGAAACACTCATTTCTCCTTGCTGATAGTCAAGTTCCTTAGATCTGACCACAGCCATAGGCTGGTAAGGAAACAACCCTTACCTAGAAAGGAAAAACCTCCAATCTTAAGTTTCAAAGCCATGAATAACCTATGTTCAATATTATAATGCGTCCTCAGCTTGGTCAATGTAAATTGGGTAAAGATATTCTGTGCTTCAGAAGTTACACTTTCTGGAAACCGGAGTTACTGGCTGAAAGGGGATGATAGCCTTGCTACTTGAGCAGAGTCAGTATTTAGAATGAAAAGTGCATTTTAACTCTCTGTATGTAATGTCTCCTTCAATCAGGGCAGTGGTGTCTTTTATTTTATTATACATCCTTCTGTGCCTATGAACAGAGAAATTGTTTGGAAGAACCACCGGACTTGGGTTTGAGGCCCTGGGATTGGGTCCTAGTCAAATTATTAAACTCACTGTGTTAATTTGGACAAATTACTTCATACATTGACTGGTTCATTTAAAAAACTTTTTCTGAGTGCCTGCTGCATGAGAGAAACTGTGACAGCTGACTTGGGATATACAGGGAATAACACAGCACTCCTACTAGTTGCTCACAATAGTGAAGAAGGAGACAAGCACCATATCCCATGTGATGGTGTTGGTGTATCACCAGAACACCACTCATAGGGAAGTTACAACTAAGTCTTTTTGATTTTACATTGTTCAGGGAGCCAGGTTCTTCCTCCTGGACCCTAACCTTATCAAATCATCCAACATTTCTCTCTCTGTTCAGTCAATTCACATTGACTGGGACCAACCATGCCAGTAATGTTGAAGGACAGATTGTCTATTAGGTAGCATATCCATGCTCAAGGATAGCTTGTTCTTTATTCCTACCTTTTGCTCCCGGGGCCCATAATGAAAGTCACTCCTCTGTCTCTCAAGTAGAAGAATCCTTGCCTGGTTACTCCCACCTGTCCTTCTTCCTCCATCTAAATCACAACTCCACCTTTTCTCTCTCCTTACCCTAAATCTTGGAATTATCGAATCTCAAGGACACTGCCTGCATGCATCCAAGAATTTGAGACTCTACCTCAATCACAGAGGTAAACATTTTTTGCTTTATTTAGGACTGGAAGAAATAAAAATGGCCCTGAGGTCCCACGAGAGAGCACACAGAAAACCATAAAGTCAGTGTGAACAAGAGAGAATCATAAGATCCTTGTGGTAATTGATGACACAGTGATAAACTCAGAGTGCCAGGGATCACGGCCCTTCCCAAGAAATGGCAGCTGGTAACTTGACCATCAGTTTATAACTATATAAACTTTTTATCCCATGGCCAAGCACTATTTCCAGCCGACAAATATGGATCAGTGGGGACAGAAGCTTCAAATGAGTTTTTATTTTCCCATTCAGGACCCAAAATTCCTCCAGTATAAAAATCAAAAGCTTGATTAGTCAATCTCTGAGGTCTGGTAGGGCATTAATCTTCTATTATTCGGTGAAACTCGGACTCTATTTTCTGCCAATAACCCTGTTGTCCCTCTTTCTTTCTTATTTAAAAAGTACTGCTTGATCCAGATGTGGAGGATGCAGGGTTAGGCAAAAACAGAATGACAGACACCCCAGGGAGGGGAACTCAGTAACCCCATGGGAGAAAGTCAGTAATATGTGGATGGAATATCAGATCTGAGGAGCTACAATGAACATTTTCACATCTTGCATATTTTTCACAAAATGTAGTCTCATTTCCTTGGTGCGAGGTAGAAGTCCTTCAATTAAACTTTGAAAACAAATAAATAGGAATCATGGGGATAAACAAAACTTTACAATTTTTAATCCACTGGGTAGATCTCCTGAGCCTCCACCCTCTGGGTAGAAAGTCTCAGTGAGAATCTCTCCACTTTTTCTTTCCTCTCTTGTTTTAAGTTTAATTTATTGAGGAGACATTGGTTAATAAAAGCATGTATGTTTCAAGTGTACAGTTCTATAATACATCATCTCTGTATGGTATTGTGTTCACCACCCCAAGGCAGGTCTCCTTCCATCACCATTTATCCCCTCTTTTCCCTCTTCTACCTGCCCCCACCCCCTTTCCCATCTGGTAATCACCATGCTATTGTCTGTGTATATGGGTTTGTTTGTTTCATCCTAATCCCTTCACCTTTCTTACCTAGCTCCACAACCTTCCTCCCTGCTGACAGCTGTTAGTCTATTTTCTATCTATGAGTCTGTTTCTATTTTGCTTGTTAGTTTACTTTGTTCATTAGATTCTACATGAGTGAAATGATATAGTATTTGTCTTTCTCTGACTGGTTGACTGGCTTATTTTACTTAACATAATCCTTTCCGGGTCTATCCATGTTGTTGCAAAGGGTAAGATTTCCTCCTTTTTTTTTTTTTAATGGCTGAGTAGTATACAATGGAAGACTACTTGGCCTATCCACTTTCCAAGGGTTCCCCTGAGAGGCTGATCCACTATGATGTGAGGACTGCTGTATTTTGTGACTCCATAGCATGGGCTTCTAGTCAAGCTGGAGTGGATATACTAGCACCTTTACTTACTTAATAGCTGCTGTGACATTGGGCATAAAAACTGAACCTCAGTTTGTTCATCTGTGAAATTACGAAACTAAAATACCTTGCAGGAGATTGTCAAGGCTGTGCCTACTTCATGGTGGATGCCTCTTTTATTCCTGTATTCCAGCATCTCACCCATAGTAAGCATGCATTAAATGTTCATTGCACTCACCTCCCCACTTCTTACATTCCCTTTTTTAAAGGGGCTTTAACAGGCTCCCGTGTCAGGCCACAGAGATATCTTCTTCCTACCATAATTAAGCAACTTGAGAAATCCTGTGAGGTCGATAAATTTGGAAAACGCTTACATAAAACAGAATATAAAATGGCAAGTCCTGCCATCAGAAGCCAGTAAAAGTCAATTGCTTTATGCGACACCTCTACAAATGGCATTATGTCATTGCATAATATTAGTAAGAAATTGTAAGATTTTGTTCAGGACTATAAAATGTAATGAGTCTCACATCATCTACCAATATAAAAATAAATTGAAAGAAAGTAATATTTAACAGAGAAAAAAAACAAGCTTCCAACTTCTTGGCTTTTTCTGTGTTTGAGGAAATTTAGTCCATAAAGAAATGGATTTAAATGTTTTTCAGTGTGGTTGGTTGGCTTTCTCTCTCTTTTTTTCTATCTTTAAATTATTTTAATTTTTCATCTTTGCTTTTTCTATGTAACTGGGAACACACAAAAACCCTGCTTCAGAAATCAGGTGGTCTTGGCTGAAAAATTCTCCCAATGCATAAAAAAAGAACTTTACATGTTTGAAAAACAGAAAAGTCCTCATGGTGCCAGTAAAGAGATGGATTTATTCATCTGGGCTAAGGTACAGGACATTAACTTTCACAGATGCAGTTGATCACCAGCAGCTCACACTAAACCAACCTGAAAAACCTTTGTAAACTCAAAGAAATGAGGCTGTGTGAGTCTGACCTAGAGCAGTGTTTCTTTTGGTAACAAATAATGATATGGGAATCCAAAGTTATCCAATGAGTAGAACTTCTCTTAGATAAAGTTGAGTGCTCTTTGGTTCTAGAATCAAAGAAATTGGTCATTCTGGTGAGATACTGCCACACTATCAATAACTTGGCTTGCATCTGTATCAAACATAATATAGAAAAAAGTGAAGGGAATAATCTCACAATGCAGCCTCATGGATGTGAGCAAACATGTCTGTTAGGAATAATACATAACAAGAGCTGAGTCATTGGGCTCTCTAAATAAACTGTCTGCATATTTGGGGAAGGGAAAAACAAATGTGGTACATTTGGCTCAAGGAATGAGCTCTGTTTCTCTTCTTTGTCAGCATTACCATTCGGTGGTGCAGACAAACTGGACACCCTTGAGGATGGGTGCATTTTCTGTTTCAAAAGGGAAAGAACATGGAGTGGTTTAAGCCAAGAAGACTTGAATCCACAGTCAGTTCAAGTCACTCACAGACTGGGATAAATCCAGAGCTGAATGGGAAACTTCAGGTCATCTCTTTAACCTCTAACCCAGTGCTGGAATCCTCTCCTCAAATGGTTGAAAGATGGCCACCCAGCCTCAGCTGAACCTTTTCCAGGGACAAGGAGCTCGTTATTTGTAAGTACCTCTGTGTATATTATCACTATCATTACAAGGTAGATCATTAATATTTTTAACAAAGCTACAGCAAATATTATAACTGCTAGGAGAGACAAATCTGGGATAATTGTGAGAGCTCATTTCCTTACTTTTATCAGTAGTTTTACAGGAAGCCACCTCAACATGCCTGAGCTCTATAGAAATTGGCTGATACCAGAGGTTGCACTTGGAAGGTCCTCTCTTTGTAAGCAGGAAGTCAGTCAGATCCCCACTTCTCTTCCCTTAGCATAGAAAGGGTGTTGTGGGGGCAGGGTCCCCATCTACTAGATAGAACATGTTTTGTGGTGCACCTGGTAGTGCTGCCTGTCTGAGCCAACTCTCCATGGGATGAGGACTCAGAGCCTATGTGTGCTTACTCTTCATTTGTAAGGTTTTTTCCCCTGAAAACCTTATATTAACTTTATTTTTTCTCTGAACATCTTATATTATACTAACCTTACATATAAAACCTTATATTAACCACATATATGCACCAGTGGAATGTGTATGTAAGATCCCTTTGCATAACACAATCACTAACATTTATTGAGTTCTTAAAATGTGTTTGGCTTCAAGCTAAGCACTTTAGACTTAGTTCAGATATCTAACCCTCCAAGTACTTCTTTGAGGATAGACACTATACTTATCCTTCTTTTGAAGAGGAGGAACCTAGGTCTTAGAGAAGATGACTAGCCATTATGAATACTGAACTTCCAGATAAGAGCATGTTCTTAAACTTTGCTACATTGATGACCACCACTGGCAGAGTAGACAAAGAAAAACCTTGAAAGTCAGCCAGGCCTGGGTTCACTCCAGCTCTTCCCTTTACTGGGAGTGGCATTAGGTACTTTCTTAGCCTATTATAGTCTCAATTTTCTTGTGAATAAAATGGCAGTAGTGTCTCTTCATAATTTTTCATGAGAATTAAATGGGATTGAGTATAGATCATGGATAGTAAACAGGATTTTTCCTACTGGTCTAGCGTTGGAGTCTACCTCCAAACTAAGGGTAAAAAAGCATTAACTCAATAATAGAAACCAAAAACAACCAAAGAGCTACCAACAACTAGGCTTTTCTTGAGCTCAGTAAGAAATAGGTAAATACCTCTGCTGCTACTTGTGATAAAAAAGCTTTTCCTTTCCTGAAACTGAAAAAAGGAAATGACAAGGAAGAAAGCAAGCATCATGAGAGTTAGGAGTAGTTGACCTGGTAGGGGGTGTACTACTGCTTTTTCCTCCTTGTCTCAAAGCCAATGAGGGAAGCCCCAAGACAATCAATGCCAAAGAACAGGAATACCTTCAAGAAGGACAGACTTGCATCTCATCCCCAGGTTAGACAATTGCTTATGCGGTAAATTTCTGATCTAGCCAGTGCCTCTTTGAGCACATAAAGAAAAGAATTGAACAAAGATGGTAGAGTGGACAATAGAAATTTTACACAGGTTCATGCCCATCACTTGATGTGGTAAGGATGCCTAAGTTTCCTATGGGTCAAGAGCCTCCAGAGAAGGTGATTTGGGATCATTTTGCCAGTGCCATCAAGGAGAGCAACTCCACATAGGCATGGGGACCTTGACTGCAAGAGGATGAGGTATACTACAGGAGATGCAGTTTGTGGATGAAAAAAAAATAGGATAGGAATGGAATATCCCAATTATGAAACTGCAAGAATATACACTTGAGGTACAGGGTAGAGCCCTCATTTGGAAATCTGCCACATAGACCAATCTGTGTTCTTAGGAGTAGCAACAACTAATAGAAGACATATCTGCAGACTCAATTAAATAAAAGTGCTTTCCCCTACTTGCCATAATCCCTTCCTCCTGAGCAAGTAGAACCAGAAGGAGAGGAGGGAGAAGGATGAGGAAAGGAAGTGTGGAAGCATGGTACACACACACACACACACACACACACACACTACATGGTTGCAGTTCTCTGGAGCCATGGTCAAGCTTGGACTGAAGGGCAAGGAAGGGTGATTAATGAGCTTAGAATTTAATGCTGTACGGGACAGAACTTTTAATAACTTGAAGTGACCAGAAAAATTATAGTACTCATAGCAAAAGTTAATAAAAGATGATAAAATAGCATATAGAGGGGCAGAAATTAGAAATATATATATACGTTTCATGCACATACCCAACCAACTTTAGACTATTTCTGGTTTATCCAGTAATATGTCAAACACTGGGCAAATAATATTTCCTCAATAAATAGTAGTTTTCTTTTATCTTTACATTATAGCATGTATTTGCTTTCCTCTCTGATTATAACATAAATTATTTAGAGACCAGCACCCTGGCTGGCCTAGCTCAGTGGATTGAGCGCAGGCTGTGAACCAAAGTGTCGCAGGTTTGATTCCCAGTCAGGGTACATGCCTGGGTTGCAGGCCATGACCCCCAGCAACCGCACATTAATGTTTCTCTCTCTCTGTATCTCCCTCCCTTCCCTCTCTAAAAATAAATAAATAAAATCTTTAAAAAATTATTTAGAGGCCAGAAAAATTGGAAAACTACAGAAAAATATGAAGAGCACAGTGAACATCAATCATAACCCTCCTCCTACCTTTAGAAGCACTGTTGAGCAGCTCACTTAGGAGAGATTTCCTTGTGGACTCAAGTCTGCTCTCTGATATTTTCACACAGTGGTCTTAGAACTGCCTTTTGGAGATACATGGTCTTAGTCTCCTTCCTGTGATACCCTTTTTCACATGTGAAAATAGGTAATTTGATTTTTTTTGCCCATTCCCATTTTTATTTAACAGGTGAAACATTTTCAATTTCTTCTACCATTCTAAATGTCTCCTGGTTTCCAACCCTTTCCTATTTTAGTCAATCAACCCCTGGAGACGCCCTTCTATGCCAATGTCACTTTTTAAATATGAGACAGAATCAAGCCAAGCCCCAAATTTGACACAGGCAGATTATTAGCTTCTTCATTTGAACACTGTTCTTAAATTTCTGTTACTGAGTACAGCCAAAGAACACAGAGACCAATTTGTCAAGCTGAAAATATTGCCTTAGTTTATGCTGACCTATTTTATTCTTCAGAACTTCTCAGTGCAAAAGGAAGGAACTGGCTGTTTGAATTTGAGATTTTCCCAACTCAACAGAGAAGTTTTTGTCAGCCTCTTAAAAGAAATAGATATTCCTGACATCCAAGTTTAAAATATAAATTGTTTCAGAAATACATGCCAAGATAATTAGAAGCTCTTTTTTCATTAATCCATTCATAAATTCTGAGTAAATTCCAGAGCTTAGAGTTGGTAACAAGTATAGTTAATGCTCTTTCCAAACCTCCACCCACTATGGTGCCCAATTGGTAGTCAGACATACCACGGACTATCTAATTAAAATTCTGCATTTTCCTCACTGTGTTTCTGGGGCTTCTCATTTCTTCCAATATGAGAGGCCAGAAACAGCAGTGGGAAAATCCTCCCACACAGGTGGAATGGGATGAATTATGCCCCACCCCTCAAATTTATATGTTGAAGTCTTAAGCCCCAGTACCTCTTTGAAATGGTAATTAAGTTGAAATGATGTCACCAGGGTGGGCTATAATTCAATTTGACAGGTGTGGTTATAAGAAGAGGAGATTAGAATATATAGAGAGAAGACCATGTGAAGATGGAGAGAAGCCAACTATCTATAAGTCAAGGAGAGAGACCTTAAAAGAAACCAGTCCTCCCATCACCTTGATCTTGGACTTCTGTCCTCAAACTATTACAGAACAGACCAAGGGGTGGGGGTAAATGATGTACTATTACCAAAAGGACCCCCACTTTTTTCTCCAGGGGTTTTCCCCCCCATACTAGTTTCACTTTGCCTGTCACCACAGGAAAGATGTCTCTCAATGCCAGAGATTGGTGAAAAGGAAAGGAAGTATTTATTTAAAAGTTATACAGGCTTAGAGTAATAACTTAATGTCTTCATTAAAATACTAAAGTTCTTTAGAATACCCACAAATGCACACTGTCCTTCCCTCTCCCCTTTGCCCAGCACGGGGTACTGTATCTCAGAAAAGAAGCAGAAGTCAATGATTCAGGCTCCTGGCACTAGTAGCTGTGTTGCCACCATGATCTCCAGTTAATCCAAAGCCGCATGGTTCCAACTCCTCTAAAGCCATGTGGTCCTGCCTTGGTACGGCTGCCATGCCTGGATTTAAATCCCTGTGCCAGTCTTCCTCTGCAGCCCCATTCCCGACTCCTCCCACAATCAATTACACCTGCCAGCACTCCCATATTTTTGTAGCTTTGCTGGGCTGCCATAGTAAGTCCGGGCAGGCATGGCCCCATGGCATGGAGCCAATCATCTCCAAGCTCTCACACAGGCACTGTAACCAGGGGGAGTTGCCTTCCAGTTACGTCCTGGGTTGAAGTTACTCCCATCCCCCTGGCTCAAAGCATGGCCACAGCTATTTAACATATCTATGAAATCAGTTAAAGGTTTATAGGTATGTTAAATGACCATGCCAGAGGTTAGCTGTGAAGCTGTTGCTGTACAAAACAGCTCTCAATGGCTCTGCTCCATGTGTCTCATTCCCCAGCTCAGACTGGTGGGGGTGAGGACATCATATATATATATATATATATATTTTCTCTAATATTTCCTGAACACTTTGATTTCTGGACCCCATTACAAATCCCTGTTTGCTCCTCTGCCCCTTCGACTGTACCCTGTTACATAAGCCCTGGCTTCCTTTTGGACCTCAGCACCTCTCAATGTTTTCCTTACTCCCTCTGTCTGGTTACAGTGAACTCCTGGCTGTTCTTAAAACACATTAGTATGCTCTCACCTCAGTGCCTTTATATTTGCCTCTGACTGGTAACCAGCGCTGGGATTTTCACATGGCTCACTTCACTTAGGTTTCTGTTAAACACTGTGTTCTCAGAGGCTACACACATTTTTCTATGAATATATGCATACAGTACAGTAGGGAGATAATAAATAAATATATTGAACACATCCAAATTAGCTAACATATGTAATTATCAGATTAAATAAAATGGAAGTTTCTTTGCTTTAAGAGATCTTCTTTGCCTGCACACTCTTGTGTGAATGTTCACTTATTCTTTCATTGCTACAGATCAGGCTGAGAAAATGCCAAGCAAACACATATAACCTGACACCATTCATTGTCTATGGCCAAGAAAGTAAAGCACATGTCAGCCAGCATCCATTTGCCTTTCACACTTGTCTTTGGTTAGTCGGCAGCTATGGCAGCACGCAGAACCTTGCTTTTCCTCTGAGGTTCAAAGAGGATGGGTTGTTTGGAAAGGAAAAGTTTCTTGGATAAAATGCCAAAGTTAGACAGAGGCTGAGCTGTGTGCTACAAGGCAATGACAAAGGAGCCTGCTCTTGCCCATCAGAAACCAAGCCACTGAGAGCTGAAGTCACCTTCAAGCATCTGGACAAGATCCCAGCCCAGCAATTGCATAAGTAAGGCTGCTTTGCAGTCAGTCCCCCAGAAACGAAATAGAAAGATTGGGCTTAGTGTGGACACATTTCTTCTCAGTCGTCTCTCAGTTATTGTGAGACCTATTCATGGCTGGGCTGGGACTATGTTCTGGTCACAATTAATTTACCCTCACTTCACAAGTTTGCAGTTCACAGTTTACAAGGCAGTATAATTTATTCTTGGTTCACAACCTTCTTTTCTGTAAAAACAGGAGTCGGGTTAATTAAGAAATGTACCCAAGGGTGATTTTTTAAAATGTAAGGATAATTTGGTTTTATATTTATTTATTTATTTATTTATTTATTTATTTATTTAGAATCAGAAAGATAAGATGCAAATTATTTTTATTTAAAAATTTTTTTTTGAACTTATTGGGATAACATTGATTAATAAATTTATATAGGTTTCAGGTGTACGATTCTATGATACATCGTCTGTGTATTGTATTGTGTGTTCACCATCCCAAGTCTAGTCTCCTTCTATTACCATTTATCCCTCTTCACCCTCTCTACCTATTCCCACCCCCCTTTCCCTTGGTGATAACCATACTGTTGTCTGTGCCTATGAGTTTGTTTTTCTCTGCTTAATCTCTTCATCTTTGCACCTGGTCCCTCAAGCCCTCCTCCTTCTGACAGCTGTCAGTCTGGTCTCTATGAAACCATTTCTATTTTGTTTGTTAGTTTATTTTATTCATTATATTCCACATATAAATGAAATCATATGATACTTGTCTTTCTCTGACTGGCTTATTTCACTTAATACAGTATTAAGTATTAATACAGTATTAAACACAGTATTATTATATTACATTTTCCAGACTATAAGATGCACATCCCCCCCAAATTTGGGAGGAATAATGGTTGTTAATGCTGCTGTTGAGTTCTGTTTACATTTACATTGGTGAAATATTATGTTATGTTATTAAATATTTTACCACATTTTTTGCTTCAAAAATTTTTTTCCTATTATTCTTCTTCAAAACCTAGGTAAGCCTTATGGTCTGAAAAATACAGTACTTTCCAGGCCTATCCATGCTGTTGCAAAAGAAGTGCCCATTTTTAAATTGGAGTGCTTGTTTTTCTGGAGTTAAGTTTTATAAATTATAAATTTTGGATATGAACCCCTTAAGAGATACATCATTGGCAATATGGTTCTTCCATTCAGTGGGTGTCTGTTCATTTGTTGAGGTATTCTTGTTGTACAAATTTTTTTGGTTGATATATCCCCACTTGTTTAATTTTTTCTTTTGTTCCTTGTCTGAGGAGATACATAAGAAAAATATTGCTATGAGAAATGTCTGAGATTTTACTGTCTATGTTTTCTTCTAGGATTTTTATGGTTTCAAGTCTAACATTTAAGCCTTTAATTCATTTTGAGTTTGTTCTTATGCATGGTGTGGAGAAAGGTGATATTAGTTTTCTTTCTTTCCCTTATTCTTTATTTTTCGGGCTTCTGGTAGGGTCGGTGAGGGAGGGGGCAGGGAGGGCTTGAGTAGTGCGGGGGAGGCGGAGGGAGGTCAGTACAGGAAGGAATCCGGCAGGAAGGATCCTCACTCCATCAAACCTCCCTCCCTCCCTCCCTCCCTCCCTCCCTCCCTTCCTTCCTTCCTTCCTTCCTTCCTTCCCTCCTTCCTTTTTTTGCATGTATCTGTCCAATTTTCCCAACAGCATTTAAAAGACTATCTTGCCATGGCTGGCTGGTGTTGTTCAGTGGATTGAGCACTAGCCTGTGAACCAAAGGGTCTCTGGTTCAATTCCCAGTCAAGGCACATGCCTGGGTTGCAGACCAGGTCCCCAGTAGGGGGTGCTCAAGATGCAACCACACACTGATGTTTCTCTCCCTTTTTTTCTCCTCTCTTCCCTTCTCTAAAAACAAAATAAATAAAATGTTTTTTTAAAGACTATCTTTACCTTATTTTATGTTTTTGGCTTCTTTGTCAAATATTAATTGACCATAAGAGTGTGGGTTATAGCTGGGCTCTGTATACCATTCTATTGATCTATATGTCTGTTTTTTACGCCAGTAACATGCTATTTTGATTACTATGGCTTTGTACAATAGTATTACTAGATATCAGGTGGTGTGATTCTTCCAACTTTGTTCTTCTTTCTCAAGATTGCTTTGGCTATTTGAAGTCTTTTGTGCTTTCATATAACTTTTTGGAATATTTGTTTTAGTCCTGTGAAGTATGTCATTGGTATCTTGATAGGAATTGCATCAACTCTGTAGATTGCTTTGGGTAGTAAGGACATTTTAATGATATTAATTCTCCTTATCTGTGTACGTGGAATGGTATGTGATTCCACTTACTTGTATCTTCTTTAATTTCTTTCTTCAATGTCTTATAACTTTCTGAGTACAGGTCTTTTTCATCCATGATTAAATTTATTCCTAGGTATTTTATTTTTTGATGCAATTATAAATTGGATTGTTGTCTTAGTTTCCCTTTCTGATATCTCATTATTGGTGTATAAAAATGCAACTGATTTCTGGATATTTATTTTGTAACCTGTTCTTTTACTGAATTCTTTTATCAGTTCTAGTAGTTTTTGGGTGGAAACTTTAGGGTTCTCTATGTACAGTATCATGTTATTTACAAATAATGACAGTTTTACTTCTTTCTTTTTCAATTTGGATGCCTTTTATTTCTTCTTCTTCGTGTCTGATTGCTATGGCTAGGACTCTCAGGAATATGTTGGAAAATAGTAGCAAAAGCGAACATCCCTGTCTTGTTCCTGATCTTGAGGGAAACTCTTTTAGGTTTTGCTCATCGAACATGATGTTGGCTGTGGGTTTGTCATATATGGTCTTTATTATGTTGAGGTATGTTTTCTTTTGGTGAGAGTTTGCACCATAAATAGGTACTGGATTTTATCAAATTCTTTTTTGTATCTATTGATGTGATCATATGATTTCTATCCTTCATTTTTTTAATGTGATGTATCACATTTATTGATTTGTGGATATTGTACCAACCTTTCATCCCCAGAATAAATCCCACATGGTTGTGGTGTATGATCTTTTTACTCTATCACTGGATCCAGTTTCCTAACATTTTCTTGAGGATTTTCAGCATCTATATTCATCAGAGATACTGGTCTATAATTTTGATTCTTTGTAGTGTCTTTATCTGATTTCGGAATTAGGATAATGTTGGCCTTGTAAAATAAGCTTGGGGTTCTTCCCTCCTCTTGAAATTTTTTGAAATAGTTTGAGAAGGATAGTGTTAGTTTTTCTCTGATGTTTGGTAAAATTCACATGTGAAACCATCCAGTCCAAGACCTATTTTTGTGTTTTTGTTTTTAATGCTTCAATTTCATTAGTTGTAATCAGTCTACTCAGATTTTCTCATTCTTCCTAATTCAGCTTAAGAAAATTGTATGTTTCTAGAAATTTATCCATTTCACTCAGATTGTCCAATTTGTTGCCATATAATTGATTATAATATTTTCTTACAATCCTTTGTATTTCCTTAATGTCAGTTGTTACTTCTCTTACATTTATGATTTTATTTATTTTGGTCCTCACTCTTTGTTTTTGATTAGTCTAGTTAAAGGTTTGTCAATCTTGTTTATCTTTTTAAGGAACAAGCTCTTGGTTCTTATATTGATATTTTAGACTACATTTTGTTTATTTCTGCTCTGATCTTTATTATTTCCTTCCTTCTATTCATTTTTGGCTTTGTTTGTTTTTCTCTTCCTAGTTCCTTTAAGTGTAAAGTTACAGAATTTATTTGAGATTTTGTTGGTTTCTTGAGGTAGGCCTGTAGTGCTATGAATTTCCCACTTTGGACTGCTTTTGCTGTGTCCTGATTTTGCTAGGACTGATTTGGGGTTGTTGTGTTCTCATTTTATTTGTTTCAAGGTATCTTTTGATTTCTTCCTTGATCTCATTGTTAATGCATTCATTGTTCATTAACATGTTATTTAGTGTCCATGTCTTTGTGGGGTTTTCAATTTTTTCCTTGTGATTGATTTCTAGTTTAATACCATTATGATCAGAAAAGATGTTTCATATGATATTCACCTTCTTAAATTTATTGAGACTTGTTCTGTGTCCAACATGTGTTCTATCCTTGAAAATGTTTTATGCGCACTTAAAAGAAATGTATATTCTGCTGCTTTGGGGTGAAATGCTCCGAAAATATCAATTAAATACATCTGATCCAGTGTGTCATTTAAGGCCATTGTTTCTTTGTTGATTTTCTGTCTGGAAGATTTATTTATTGATGTCAATGGGGTATTAAAATTTCCTACTATGACTGTATCACAATCAATCTCTCCTTTATGTCCGCCGAGATATTTTTTGTATATTTAGGTGTTCCTATGTTGGGTGGATAAATGTTAACAAGAATTATATTCTCTTGTTGGATGCCTCTCTTTGTAGTATATGTAGCCTTTGTTCTCAAGTCTATTTTGTCAGATACAAGTATTGTTACTGCAGATATTATTTTCATTTGCATTTGCATTAAATATTTTTCCATCTCTTTACTTTTAGTCTGTGCGTATGTTTCATTCTGAGGTGGGTCTCTTGTAGACAGCATAGCATATATATGGTTGTTGTTTTCTTATCCACTCAACTACCCTATGTCTTTTGATAGAGCATTTAAGCCATTTGCATTAACAGAGTTGTCAGGTTCTTGCCACTTCTCCAATTAGATAAATCATTTCTTATGTCCTGAGGATGGAAAGTGCAAGGATGGAGAAAGAAACTGAAGTTATTCTTTATTAGCCCCATTTCCTCCTGACAGTGAAGAACAGTAATCTCCTACTGATAACAGGAAAATACATCAGGGTGGTTCCTGCAATAGCAATGAAGAAAACCCCAAAAGCTGGTGATTAAGTTGAAAATCAAGAAAGTTCTAGGGTTTTATCTTCAGCACCTTCATTAATGAGATATGTAACAATGGGCAAATCACTCCCCCCTCTGGGCTGCAGTTTCTCCATCTCTTAAATAAGAGGTAATAGCAGATAATCTCTAAGGGCCCTTGTAACTCTGACATTTTATGGTTTCAATAAGATATTCAGAAATTATTCTTGAACTGCCTTTGTCAAAAAGCAATAAAATTTAATATAATATTTTAAAATCCACTATTCAAATACTAATGGACTTAAATGACAAACGTGTTAAGAGGAACTAAATGAAAAGTGTGAGCTTCTGACCTAATCAATCAACATAAATGGGTGGCAGAAAAAAAAGTGTAGAGGATAGAATCCTGAACATTACCAGGAAAACTGACTTTTGAGTTAAGGAGTCAATCAGCAAGAATTTACCAATTGTGAAAGGTCCATTGTTAGGGATTGCGTGACACCAACTTGAGACACAACAAGACAAAAACCCACATGGGCAGATAGTGATGAAAACCAGGGATGAGGAAATTCTGTAATGGAAGGCAATAAGCTGGGATGCTCTGTGACATGAAAGGCATAGTGTACAGAGAGCAGCCATGGTCCAGAAAACAGAGGACACCATGCATGAATCTGTGCTGCTGAAGAGGAGCAGGCTATCAGAATATGGAAACATTTGCAAAGATGGTCAGATCTGTCCTGGTAAAATCTTTTTTTATCTGTTGGCTGCTTCAAATAAGCTGCTCCACATATGATACTGATTTTAAATGCCTACTTTATCAAAGACTAATATATATATTATACATACCTATTTACAAATATAAATTCTGGATTGTCCATGCATATGTCTACTCTAGAAACTGGAATATAATGAACAGGATTTTATTTGCTATAGTTTTAAAGCATTTTACAGATAAGGATTCTGTTCTTTGTGACAGAATAAACAGAAACCCTTCAATAACAGCTCAATGAGATAGGCTTATAATTTGCACATAATAGGAAGCTGAAAAACGGGGAGTGCCTGGATTGATATGGTCTTTGTTAACAACAGAAATCAAGGCCTCTCACATTTTGCTAAACTATCTTGAGTGTGGTTTTCATACTCAGGTCATTAGTTCATGGTTGCAAGATGATTGCTTTGCCTCTATGATTAAATATGTGTCCCAAGAAAGAATAAGAAGGAAGGAAAAAGGAAAAAGGACTTATGGACATGGACAACAATGTGGTGATTGCTGGGGGAAGGGGGTATAAAGAGACTAAATATAATGGAAAAAATATATAATAAGGATTAAAAAAAGAAGGAAGGCAAAGAGCAGAAGGCATGTATGGGAGCTGAGTATGCTTTCTTTAAAGGGGCTTTCTCAGAAGTCCTGCCCAGGGATATTAGTATGTACAAGAATATATGGTCACTCCTAACTGCAAAACAGGATGAGAAATGTGTTTTATTATCTAAGCATATTGCTTTGAATAAGACAGAGGGTAACTTCAGTAAAAGAAAAATTTGGTGTAGATTAGGTAATTGGTCAGATTTTCATCTCTCTCTCTCACCTTTTCTCTAGGTGGTAGAAAATTTTAATTCTTTGCATATTTTTCATTTTTTTGGCATTTTATGAAACATTTCTTCAGAATAAACTTTAAATTCATAGATTAACTTGGTGATAATTAATGACTTTACAAAATTGAATAAATGCTTCCTTGTTTATTCAGTTCTGCTTAAATATCGCCTAGTAAAATATTATAATTTTCTTCATATTCTTCTCACATATTTTCTGCTAGGTTAATTCTAGGGATTCTGTATCTTATGAAGATATTAGACTTTAATATAATTTTTTTCCTCTAAATGTTTTGCTAATAACAGAAAAGCTGTGATTTTTATTTATTAATCATATACCAAGCTAAATTACTGAACTAATTTATAAGTTTTAATTGACTTTCATGGTGTGCTTCTTAATTTTATACATTTAAATAATATCTGCAATTAATAAAAGTCATACCCCTTGCTGATAATCAAACATCTTTTTACTTTTTCTTGTCTTATTACATATTCTCATAAATTAAGGGGAAGCTGGCCAAAATAATTTATGAGAACTCTTCTAAATTTTATCAAATGTTTTTCAGTTATCCTTTAAGGTAATTTATTTTTTTAATTGTTAAATCGAGCGAGGTATATTTAAAAACATTTTTCTGGTGTGAACAATCCTTATGTTTCAGTGATAAACCCTAATTATTAATGTTGTTATTGTTATTACATCGTTTGATTTTATACCCTGAAATTTTGCTCAGTATTATTCTACCTATGTTCATAGAAGAGTTTGACCTATTTTTTATTTTCCTTTATCCAATTTTTGCTAATTTTTGACACCAGGACTTTACTAGGCTCATAAAACAAATTGGTAAGCTTTATCTCTTTTTATATGATCTTGAGATTTTATGTAATATAGGAATAATTAATCAGTGAATATTTATTAGGAATTGTAATAAAATTTTTATGTTTTGTGCCCGTTTTAAAAGTAAATTTTTAAAAATCTTTCTCATCATTTTAGGTTTATCACTTCTTATACATCAGTGTGGTAATTTTTAATTTGACTTCTAAATCAAATTTATTAGGTAGGGTATAATTTAAATATAATAAATTATAACCACTTCAGATGTATAATACTTTAAGGGTGCAATGACTTTTAGTGTAAGTGAGATTTGACAAATAAAAAATCCCATGTAACCATATGCCCATCAAAATACAGGACATTTACAACACCCCTAAAAGTGCCCTCAAGACACTCTGCATTCAATTTCTCCACATCAAGTTCTAGGCAGCCTCTGATCTGCTTTCTATCACTATAAATTAGACTCACTTATTCTCGCATTTCATATAAATAGAAGCATACTATATGTACTCTGGATTTTTCTGCTCAGCATAATGTTTAAAAGAATCATTCATTTTATGGCATGAATCAGTAGTTTCTTCCTTTTAATTGCTGAGTAATATTCTAGTGTATAAATAGACAACACATTTTTTTCCATTTTCTGATGAAGGTATTTGGAATATTTTCTATTTGAATCTACTGTAAATAAACTGCTTTGAACAGTTGTGTACAACTGCTTTGTGAACAAAATGTTTTCATTTCTTTAGAAATTAGTTATTTATGTATTTACTGGGATGAGTGGTAGTGAATGTTTAACTTTATTAAAAAAAAACTACTAAACTACTAACCCACTTTTCAAAGTACTTGAAACATTTTAAACTCAATACAAATCCTTGAAAGTTCCAACTGCTCTAATTTCGTTATAATGAGTTTGCCATTTTAATTTTGGCCATTTTAATAGATGTGTAAGTTGTATGTCATTGTGACTTTAATTTGCATTTCCCTTATAACCAATGACTTTGAACATCTTACATATAACTATTGATCTCCCATATATCTTCTTTTGTGATACATCTATTTATCTTTTGCCCATTTTTTGTTTGGGCCATTTGTCTTTTGATTATTAAGTTTTAAGAGTTATTTTTATAATCTGGATACACTCTTTGTCAAATATAAAATTTATAAATACTTTCTCTCAGTCAGCAGCTTAATACTTCATTTTCTTCATTGTATCTTTCTAAGGTTAGAAATCTTTCATTTTAAGCCCAATTTATTAATCTTTTCTTAATAGATAGTACTTTTTATGCCCTCAGAAATTGTTGTCTAACTCAGTGTTGCAATGGAGCCTACAATACTAGCCTCTCCTCTCCTTAAATATGCATAATTGACTCTCACCTCCAGGCTTCTGCAACTGTTTTCCAATTTACCTGGAGTCATAACATACTCTTCCCTCAGACCTTTGCAGAATTCATTCCCTCATTTCAATCAATTTTCTTCTCAATGTCACCTCCTTAGGAAAGGTCTCTTCCTCCAAAGTTACTCTACTTTATTTTTTCTATGTTTACTTCAGAAGTTTTATTGTTTTAGCTTTTACATTTAGGTTTATGATCCATTTTGAGTTAATTTTCTTATATAGTATGAAGTACGCATCTAAATTCATAATTTTGCATGTGTATATCAAAGTACATGCATATATCTGAGCACTGTTGCTGAAAATATTAAGAACTGCCTTGTTATTTTTATCAGAAATTAATTAAAGATACATGTCAGAGTATAGTTCAGAACTCTAATTCAGTTTCACTATATGTCCAACCCTTCTCCAGTACCATGTTGTCCTCATTACTGTAGTTTTCTAGTAAAACTTGTAATTGAAAAGTGTGAGTCCTCTGACTTTGTTCTTCTTGTGCAATATTATTTTGCTTATTCTGGATTTATATGGATTTTATAAAATTCTATATAAATTTTAGAATCAGCTTGCCAACCTCTGGAAAAAACGTACAGCTTAACAGTTCTGATATGGATTGAATTCTGTTTGTAGATCAGTTTAAGGAGGATTGGTATCTTAACATTATTGAGTCTGTCAATCTATGAACATGAAATGACTCTCATTTTATGTAGACATTCTTTAATTTTTTCAACAATGTTTTATACTCTCAGTTCATGAGCCTGACACATCTTTGTTCAATATATTCCTAAGTATTTTGTTCTTCATAATTCATTATAATGTAATTAATTTTATTTTCAGATTGTTTATTGCTGGCATATACAAACATAGTTGTGTTTTCTATATTGATCCTGTATCCTGTGATCATGCTGAACTCACTTTTTATATATTTCTTAGAGTTTTCTCCATATAGGATCATGTCTTTTACAAATAAAGATAGTCTATGACTTCTCTCCTAATCTTGATGACTTCAATTGTATTTACCTATTAAGTATGTGTGTGTATATTTATGTATTGCCTTGTTGTGCTGGTTAGAAACTCCAGTGCAATGTTAAAGTAGAAACAGCAGAAATTCTTTCCTTATAATTGATCGTTAGAGAAATGTATGGATATTTTACATAACATAGATGACTTTCCCTTTTGTTTTAAATAAACCCTTTGAGCGAGATAGGAAGACTTACCTGAAAGCAAAACATCCGAGTTTGATTCCTTTCCTACCTAAGGTTTCCAAATATGTTTGAAACCAAACAACTAACACATTTTTGTGTACTTTCTCTACCTCACCCAGCCTGACCTCCAGAAGCTATTTTAGTTCAAACTTTATGAGACAGCTGGAGAGATCAGACTCTTCCATCGGGTCCCCACCAGACAGAGTGGAAAAGAGGAAGCGAGATGGCAGTGAACTTGGGATTTCTCTCAGGGGCCTCCTGGACACATGGCCAGGAATTATGGAAATGAACAATGTAAGGTTGAAAAAGGAAACAAGAAGATAGAGAGGGAATGCTGGCAGTGTGTTTTAAAGTGCACTAAGGTAACTTCCATAATCCTGAGGGAAGTGATTTCTGCCTATCTCATAGTAAGCACACAATAAATGGTAGCTCCAAATATTAATATTACTGCTATTATCATTAACCTTCTCATTATTGTTATTTTGTGTTCAGACTATACTCTGTTCTCTGAAAGGGGGTTTGATCCCATTTTCCTAATGAAAAACTCATTAGCATAAAAATCGGTTATGAGTATAAGCAGTGACAAAAATGTACAAATCTGTTGACAATTATGACTGCATGTCTCCTGTGTGCTGTTCCCCAGCCTAGAGGTGACTAGTGAGCAGGGGCAATGAGAGGAGTACAGAAGCTGTGAAGCCTCAGCTCCATGGGCTGGATGACTCCTCCAACCCCCCCACCTCCATCCCTAGCCATATAAAGGCAAGCTGTCACTAGTTAGGGGAGCTCTGAATCCCAAGTGCAAGAAGCTTATCCTGTGCTTAGAAAATCACTCCTGTCAGATGCAGGGAGGGAAATGTCCTGCTGGATCTTCCGTCATCTTCCCCTATAAGAAACTGTGCAAAGCCTGCTCTGAGAATCATTGCACCAGCCTCTTCTGCTACAATAAAGAGATCACCTCGAGATCAGGGTGTTCTTGGGTGTGATCTCCCTTTAATTCCCTGTGAGGCAGCAGTAATTTATTGAAGGTGAGTTTGTGAAGTAGAGTTCTGCCAGAGAGAGACTGGCACAAGAGAAATGGAGACAGCTAATTCTCAGGGGGTCGTCTTTGGCAAAATCTGCTGTTGAGGCCTCATGCTACTTGTGCTCATAGCTGCTGAGAACCAAGAGTGCCATCTGCAAACTGTGATTCATAAACACTCTGTCAGTCTGCCATCTACCCTGACATCATAAAATAACAAGAAGAGGCATTGTAATAAAGAGGGGAGGTTTTCAACCTACCAATTAAATGCATCTAATTTATTTCTCTTACAGCTGAGGCTTTATTTATTAGTAAACAGCTGCATTTGTTACACTTTTTACTCAAAACATGCCAACTGGCACTTTGGATGATCCATTAATCCTAAATAATCATCTGTGTACTTCATAGATCCTGGATATATAGGTCTATATATATAAGAAGGGTATTAAAAAGCTAAAGCCTACCCTTGCCAGTCATCTGGAGGGTGTAGCTCTGGGCATCAGGCTGGGTGAGTTAATATGACATGAAGTGTGTGAATATGAATGAGGTCTAGCTAAATATTTGGAAAGATTTTACATGTGGCCTTATTTCTTCCTTTTCCCCAAGTACATGTACAGAAACGTGTTTGTTAATTTTCTGCAATTGAGTGTTGCTTACATTCTTGCCAAAGTCTAATTTGCTTGAGATGACCAGAAATAGATTACAGAGTTACCAGTCTAACTGGAAATGGGGGGAGATGGGATAAGAGGAAAAAAATATGTTCCCTCACCACCTGAAATTTCATATCCCCTGCTAACTGGTGTGAGCTACTTAGGTTGCACTTCTATTTTCACAAAAGTCATGCTGGTACACATACACACACGTACTCCTACACACACCTACACTCATACATAAGGAATGTTGTATGTGCAGGTAGAAAAGATCTAATCTAACACAGTTTTTACTTATTTTCTGAATGGTTGGGAAAAGATTATTGAGAATCATTACAAGTAAGAAGAGTTACATCAAGCAAAAGTTAAACATTTTGTTGGGCAACCCATGAAGGTAATGGATTTGTTGAATATCAATTTAGACTCACCCATATTGACTGAAAATAATGTTTAGTTCCATTGATTTTTTTACTCACATTAAAATAAGTTATTAAGGGAAATACTTTCATCTTTAGGGTAGACTGGCCATCATCCTGAGTATAAAGTTTTGTTTTTGTTTTCTGGGAAGTCATTGAAAGCATAATCTGTGCAGAGAAGTATGAATGGCTGACTTTGGCCTACTTTAAACTTAATTTAGCCCTGACTGGTATAGCTCAGTAGATTCAGCATGGGCTGCAAACTAAAGTGTCGCTGGTTCGATTCCCAGTCAGGGCACATGCCTGGTTTGCGGACCAGGTCCCCTGTGGGGGCCGCTTGAGGGGCAACCATACATAGATATTTCTCTCCCTCTCTCCTCCCCTTCCCCTCTCTCTAAAAATAAATAAATAAAATATTTTTAAAAATTAATAAAATAAACTCAACTTCATTATAAGTCCTCTATACTGTGGCACTGCATTTATGGCTGCTTAAATTATGTGGCTGTGTGATGGTCACCAACAGATACTTTTCAGACTAATATTTTATTATGGTGCTTTTGAATTAACAAACACTGATGAAAATGACCAGGCTTTTGTTTTCTCTTTTGCTTTTATTTTTCACAATTATACGCAGTAATTTAAGTTGAATATGCTGTGTAACTTACATAATAACTGAGACTGTAAATTCAATCAAAAAGTAAAGAAAGTTTTGAATATTTACATCTTTCTTCTTTTTATTATTTTTTACTTCATCAAAAACTATATTCATATATGGCCTTTTTATGTACTATATTAATAAGATTACAAGCTACTTGCTGAAACCATTTCTAGTAATGGATAGATAATCATCAACTAGATATTCATGCACATGTTTATTTGTTAGAAAATAGCCACAAGTCAATTGGGTTATGTTGTTTACAAAGTTGGTTTGCTGTTAAAATGTGGAGTTTTGAGCCAGATTGCTTGGATCCAAATTCCCATTCCATTCCTTACTAGCTGTGGAATCTTGAGTAAATCACTGTCTCTTCCTTTGTGAAATGTGGTTCATCCTCATCCCTGTTTCAGAGGATTATTACTTCTTTGAATTCAGATACAGTGTTTAGCACAGTATCCAGCTCATATAAGCTAGCAATTAATGCTACATTTAAAAATAAGAAAATCTCTGTAGAAAAAAATAACCACCAGTTAAGAATGCTATAGTGAGTGCGCCTCATCTTTATGAGGTACCATATCTCTATTAGTTTTAAGAATTCCATTGAATACTAACATTAATGGAGTAGCAGGTAACTTTACACAAGTCTCTTATTATAAGATAGTATCTTCAATATAGTCATGCTCTGGAGTAGACCCATTTGTGCTCATCTTCCCAAGTCTGTGTTCAATAAAGCAATGTTCAGTGACACCACAATCAGCCATAGTGGGATTATTTACAACACAGTAATCAGCAAATTCTATCAGTTGGGGCTCCTCTATTCCCACTGGTATTAAATATTTAATGATTCATCCTCCCTATAAAGAACAAGTTCAAGTCCTGAATGTGAGCTTCTTAAATAAAGCCACTACTCAGCCAATTAACAAAATATCTGATGTCCTCATTTATAGCTTCATTATTTTCAGTCTGCACATACACCTAACAAGTTTCATTATTTAGTGTTTTACTTGACAGTACACTAGAAACAGCAAATTAAAAGAGGCAAGGAAAATGGCAAAAAAAAAGTAGACAAACATTTGATGAACATCAATATTCAAACACATGCAGTCTGAGGTTTTTTACTATAGGAAAAAAAAAAGAGCTCGGGATAATCTAAAGTCCTATTCCTGTGTTCATAATGAACTGTTTAAGTTATCAAGGAAATACAATATGTGTTTATTGTGTTTTCTTCCTTTAATAGATGGGTGTGAAATATATGTAGTCATAGTCTGGAAGTCAGAATATTAATGCTGAATAGGGCCATCTTAAGTACCATGAAATCCAGCAGGTTTCAAGTCCTTTATCCTCTGGACCACATTTCAGATGGTCAATTATCACAGAAGCCAAATATTTGAGAGAGGGTAGTTCTAGTTGGGAAGAGCATTGATGTTTTATAGCCTTGTACTTTCACAATGAAGCATGTCCCTTCTGTGGAGGTCTTTGGGCACTTCAGTGGGCAAGCTGAGAAACAGTGATAGAAAACACCTTCCACATATCACAGGCTTAGACATGAGAAGGTACGATTACTTAAATCAACCACAATGTATTAGGAAACCAATCTTAACCTCACTTTTGTTCTGGGAAAGGGACCACATGAGATGAGGTTCTTGGGGTTAAGCCAGGAGCTCTAAATATTTATACCCAAGAAATAATGACATTGGGAGTCTGCATAATAGTTTAAGCTAAAGATTGATGATATTAACATCTACCATTTATTTGTCATTTACTAGATGTCAGGCATTTACCATATTTTTTGGACCATAAGACACACCTAGGCTTTAGAGGAGGAAAATAGGTAAAAAAATTTTGAAACAAAAAATGTGGTAAAATATTTAATAACATAAATAACATAATATTTCACCAATGTAAATGGAACCAGAACTCAACAGCAGCATTAACAACCATTATTCCTCCCAAATTGGGAGGGGGGTGCATCTTATAGCCTGAAAAATACATAATCCTCAGGAATTCTATGTGATACCTACTCTTTTAGATCCTATTTTACAGATGAGCAATGCAAGGCTTGGAAAGATTAAGAAACTTCTCTAAGGTCACTCAGCTGGTGGAGTGGTCACCTGCTCAAAATGACTTCAAGATTAGGACCCAAAACACCATACTCATTTGTTTCCCCTCATATATGCTACATTCACAATGTACAAAATCATACAAAGTGAATTGCTAAGATCAACAAATCTGGTGGGACCAGAGACAGCTATCTAACTTGGTGCACAGAACTCAGACTCAGAGCTGGCAAGACAAGGCTGAGCTAGAATACTGGAAACAAGCGAGAAATTTGGAAATATAACTATCTTTGATGGTCTAGAAGGAACAAGGCACATAAAGAATCCTGATTCTTTATGGAATGGGCAGTTTGTGGCAAAATTCCCAAGAGATATTAAGTCACTTTCCTAGCACTACATAGCCCATTAGCAGTCCAAGTCCAGTAGTTTATCAGCTACAGCATAAGTTAGGAAAGAGTCCCCTTGATATTAATGTGATAATATTAAAAAGCTTAGGAACCAAAAAGACTTTACTAATAAAGAAAACTAAGCTTTATGAAATCTATAAAGCCAAATAATTAAAAATATTATTTGCTTCATTTGGAACATAGATTCAGGTGTATGTCACTAAATAATCTTAAAATCTAGAGCATAGAAATCAATGCTCATGGCTTCTGTGCTTAAATTTTTGGTCTCTGCTGCCATTAGATAAGGAACAGAGAATCAGAAAGAGGTGGTGAGAGAGACATCCTCTCGGTGGCCCAAACAGGAGTAAAGACCCACCCTTAATCACTGCCAAATAGTCATTGCATTTCTACTGACAAAATATGAAATGGCTGAGTCAGGGAATAACCTGAATTGTACAGGGGTGGGCAAAAGTAGGCTTACAGTTTTGAGTGCATGAAACAAAGTTTATTTTTGTATTAGTAATTATTTGTGAATTATTTATTTGTACTATTGGTATTATTATTGTTGTTGTTGTTGTTGTTATTTTGTATCCTTACTTATGATTGACCTTTTAGGCAATGATGGCTGGTAATTTAACTTACTTTTGCCCACCCCTGAATATACTATCCACACATTCAGCAACTCAAATTGCAGTTGGCCATAACACATGTTGTTTCTTTCCAACAATTCCATTTTAATGTTCTGTATGGTGTTTGGTGACTGGACTAAAAGGTACGGGTAAAACTAAGAGTGTTTGTCTGCTCTGTCTGCTCCTTCCCTGACCCTCCTTGTTGGAAACACCTTTTTGGTTCCATCGATTGCCCTTTAGATTCGATCAGGCAGATGCGAGTATATTTCATAAAATCAGGCAGATTATCTCCCCCTTCTCATCATTCTACAATAATCATTAAGTCCCCGAAAGCCCACAGTGCCAGTGGTATTGGTCCAATAAATAAAGCTGTGCTTCCTAAACAGATGGGAATCATGTTTCTTTGCCACTGGGTGAAATTGCTTTAAAAAAACATCAGCCACAAATATGGGGGGCTGAGGCAGGGAAAAACTGAACAATTGCTGCTGGAAGTTTGGCCACATGGAATGCTTGCCACTGAAAAATCCAGTATCGCATTTGCTTCATTACAGTACTTTGTCCATCAGCTCATTTGAGTCTATTAACTTAATTGTTCTTTATTAACAAATGGGTCATTCTCTCTGGCAGCAGAGCAAAGCTCAAATGCCAGTTAAATACTTTGATAAATGTAACACCCCCTTCCACTCTGTTGCCTCCCCAAACATGCTGAACGTGTTGTATGTGCAGGCACACACGCCTCATCAGATGTGCTTATACAGAAGGATCACATCAAAAATTGGTTTTCAGGGTTAGCAAACTGAGAGAAAAGTGCTTGTCTTTACAAGTAAATCCTACTATAATTACTTTTCATATTTCTTTTACAAATGTGTGTCATGCCTCTGGTAAAAATGTTTTTACTCTACAAAATGAGCTAATGTTTAACCTAGAGGGAACAATGACAATAATCTTTTGGCAAATCTTTGCCAGGAAGATCTCCTTTAAAATCATGTGTACTTTTTCTCATTTTTCTTATGCAGTAATTCTTCTTCTTCTAATTATTATTCATAATTTAAAAGAGAGAGAGGTTTTCTATTGTCTTTGTGTATCTTGGTCTTCCTTTCTTTTCCCTCCCAGCCCCCAACGTACATACCCCTTCTTAGGTGACATTATTCTACTCACCAAACCTGTAACTTTAACAGAGGGTGACAGGGTGACCTTGACGACAGATGTTCTTATGGCAACAGATGGCATTGGCAAACCCGAGAAGCTGCTGTACGCCGTCTCCATGCCACCTGTGCCTGGTCAGATTGAGTCCATCAATTATCCAGGCTGCCCCATTCCCTGCACAGCCAGCCGGATGGACTGGCCCAGAAGAGTTGCTGTGTGCATGACAATAGGCAAAGGGTTAGTGAGGAGGCCTTCAGGTGCGAGGCTCCCCTTCCTCCACTCTTCTACCTTCCTCACCTCTACTCCCCACCGTCACTCACTCATATATTTAATGACTTCAGTGAGTCAAAGGTATTACACTGGTTTTATCCATTACAAGTCATCAAATGGCCTTTAAATATAACCAGCTATGAGGGTGACTTAAATGAAAACAAACCTACTCTACTACTGTTTTAGACACAGACATATGTTTTATTATCTAGTGATTCTGCCACATGAGAAAGCCATTCTAGGACTAGATACATAATGTGTAATATATTTTTTACTTATCATACTTTCAATTTGGCTTCTCTTTCTACATCCTGTTCCACCCTTGCTCTTAATCTCTGGTTTTGCTTCTCTGTGCCCAGGTTAAAGAAAATAAAGAAGCCCTGGCTGGCGTAGCTCAGTGGATTGAGCATGGGCTGCGAACCAAAGCATTGCAGGTTCGATTCCCAGCCAGGGCACACGCCTGGGTTGCAGGCCACGGCCGGCCCCCAGCAACTGCACATTGATGTTTCTCTCTCTCTCTTTCTCCCTCCCTCCCTCTCTAAAAATAAATAAATAAATCTTAAAAAAACAGTATGTATTAAAAAAAGAAAATAAAGAAGATTAAAAAGGAGGAAGAGTAAATGGTAATAATAATAACAGTAATAAAATTAATAAACACCATGATTTTCTCCTTTGTTAGTAGGTGAAACAGGTACTTTGATAGATACTCTATAGTCACAATCCTCAAGCTTCTTTTTTAAAAAATAATTTATTTATTTATTTTTAGAGAGGGAAAGGAAAGGAGAAAGAGAGGGAGAGAAACATCAATGTGTGGTTGCCTCCTGCACACCCCTTACTGGGTACCTGGCCCACAACCTAGGCATGTGCCCTGACTGGGAATCAAACTGGCAAACCTTGGTTTGCAGGCCTATGCTCAATCTACTGAGCTACAGCTGCCAGAGCACAATCCTTAAGCTTCTTAACAAATTGAGCACAGATAAAATTTTTCCCTTTTTATAGTTGAGGAAATTGAGTCTCAGAAAGATCCAAGGATATGCCCAAGTTCTCATAAATAGCAAACAAGAGAGCCAAGATTTTAACATAAGGTGGATGAGCTTTCCACTGCAAAACAGTGTTTCTAGCAATCAGGAAAATCCATGATCAGCTTGGCTAGAAACAAATAATACTGGGAGATGGGTTTAGGCCTCAACTCACTTTCTTAACACAGGCATCTGGCTTGCCTTCTGTATTCCTAGCTACCATGATAATCATATAATTTATTAATAAGGCAGTATGTGATCTCCAGTAAGTAGGTCAAACACAAGTGTAACCCTTTATTATTTTTCATTAGTACAAAAGGGTAGTTAGAGTTGGAACAGTTTGGCCTCCCTCTACCCGAAGAAAAGCTGGAGTATTGTATGAAATCATCAGTGGACCTTAATCCAGATGGCGGTGTCATTTCTAAGAAATAGCATATGCTAGCTATTATGATACTTAAATGTAATGGTTTTATATCTCTCCAGTGGGCAAAGAAACCATACAACAGTTTTTAGTCTAGGAATTTTTTAATGGTACTTTAGCCCTCCAAAATAGAGTATTTCCACAAAGAAATTCAATTGATAGAGTTTGGTTTAATAATAAAGGAATGTAAATTTCTGACTTGTTATATGCAATAATAGGACAGCATCTGGATTTACTAATCTCCGAGTCTATTTTACATAATGTTGCTGAATTGGGGACGATTACATGCTTTTTTGATTTTAGAAAAATTGCCTTAAAAGTTATTTACACTCATTTTATAACAAAGAGGGCAGTATAACTAATTTTATTCTTAGTGTGATTAGCCATGAGTCATTTCCTAAGAAATGAGTTTAATTAACCAGGGAAAGAGAATTGTAATAAATCATGAAAGTGGACTGTTTCTAAGTGGGGTTAAAAACGTCTTATTTAAAACTGTCATCAAATAAATCACAAACCCTAAGTTATATGTCCAGGGAAGAGAATTTTCTGATTTTGAAAATTTCTGACAAAGGGGAGAAAAGAAGAGAAGAATGTGTGGAAAGAGAAGCAGGTTAAATTAGCTGAAAAACTTTAAGAAAATAGTTGAGATAAGGGAACCATTATGCTAATTCAAAGTTAACTGCATAATTTTGGAAATTCATTAATTTCTCTGTGCTTTTTTTTCTTTCCTTGTAAACTAAAAAGACTGAATGCAATCATTCTCAATCAGAGATTTGGGCAGCCATTAATATTGTTCACAAATATTTTTAGCACAGGGTAGAATTTCAATCTCCCACTACTTTGAGGTTAAATATGGACACGTGACTTGCTTCAGCCATGGCACGTGAGAAGTGTTACCTGCAAGCAGAAGTTTTAAAAGCCAGTTCACAATTTTCCCCATCCCCTTCCCACTGCTCTCATAGTCATAGCAGGACACGTCTAAATGTACTCTCATTTGATCGGATCTCTGAGTAACTAGGATGATTCATTTCCCTGCTAACCTACACTTTCCATGTGACATGGGCAAGAGATGAACTTTTGTAATATTAAGCCATTGAGATTTTGGTGGGAGTTTTTGTTATTGCAGCATAACCTATCTCATCCTATATAATAATGAATAGATATAAGATCCATTTAGGGAGATATGCCAATAAATTTAAGCCAGTGCTCATTCCAGAATTATTGAATCAGAATTGTCTGGTGCATTTATGTGTTTTTAAAGTGCTCCCCTGGTGATTCTGATGTATACCCTTGTTTAGAAAACACTGGAGGTTCTGTGAGTGAGTGAGTGAGTGGGCACACGAGTAACAAAATAGCTTTAATAGAGACTTTAACTGCATATTACACTAATGGATAAGCATAAGAAAATCTTACAATTGCATGTTACATTTCAGTTTACACAAAAACGTTTGTACTGTTTATCTTATTTAGTAGTTAAAACATTATTAGATTGTAATGTGTGGCCACACATCTATCAGTGTACTGAGGATTTGAACCACAAATGTGAATTGCTAAATCAATTCCCCTTATTTTCTCACTACCCATTGTGCATTGTTCTTTCAAAAAATCATCTGTTTAGTTGATTATGATGACTTTCACAATAATGAAAGATCTTTGTCCTCCAAAGGTCTCAGAATTATTGTATTTTACTCCCTGTAAATTTGTCTTTCTCTCCATGGACAACCAAAGCTTCCTGGCTAGGTCCACATTGTTCAAAATATGTTGAGCTTGCTTGGAATATATGTAATTACTATTTTTGACTTTTTCTATACTTATTTATATACTAGAAACCTTAGTATTTCTTTTACTCCAAAGTTGTGTGTAAGAAAGTGTCATGTGGAAAACTGAACTATTGAGCAAATATTATTAATTTGTTTAGTCTTAAATAGCATACTGAAGGCTCCCGAATTTTATCATGGCTGGCAAGCAGAATATTAAGTTTAGTCTAATACATTAAACCACAACATCATATCTGGCTCTTTATTTATGATAAATCCTTATATAGTTATTGTTATTTATATGTGAGGGTTATATATATTTATTCACACATAAGACATAAATAGTGCCTACATATAACCATATCTTGCTTTTAATACTATCATTAAGGGTTCAAATGCTAGAGTGAAACTCTTTGCATTGATATCTTAGCTACTTCACTTGCTAGCTGATTTACCATTGAACAGAAAATTCTACTTCCTTAGTTCTCACTTTTCTCAGTTAAAAATGATTATTGCAATAGGACCTACCTTATAAAATTGTTGTTAAAATCAATATAATCCAGTAAATTGTTTAGAAAAGAAAGGAGCCATGGCTGGTGCGGCTCAGTGGATTAAGTGCTGGCCTACTAACCAAAGGATCACCAGTTAAATTCCCAGTCAAGGCACATACCTGGGTTGCAGGCCAGATCAGGTCCCCAGTAGGGGTCGAGTGAGAGGCAACCACACATTGATGTTTCTTCTCTCTCTCTCTCCTTCTCCCTCCCTTCCCTTCTGTCTAAAGTAAATAAATAAAATCTTTAAAAATAAAGAAAAGAAAGGAGAGAGAAGGGAGGGAGGGAGGGAAGGAGGGAGGGAGGGAAAATAGAGAAGAAAGAGGGAGGAGGGAGGGAGGGTAGGAGGAAGAAAGAAGGAAGGAAGGGATGAAGGGAGGCAGGGAGGGAAGAAGGAAGAGAAAAGGATATGAAAATTAATTTAAGGGATCAAGTAACTTTAGAGAAAACTGGGTTTTAACAAATTGCCTTAGCAATCAATTTTCTAGGACCTTTAATACATAATATTAACTGTCAGTCTATAAAAACTTTCAACACAGCCCTGGCTGCTGTAGCTCAGTGGATTGAGTGCAGGCTGTGAACCAAAGCATCGCAGGTTCGATTCCCAGTCAGGGCACATTTGAACCACAAATGTGAATTGCTAAATCAATTCCCCTTACTTCCTCACTACCCATTGTGCATTGTTCTTTCAAAAAATCATCTGTTTAGTTGATTATGATGATTTTCACAATAATGAAAGATCTTTGTCCTCCAAAGGTCTCAGAATAATTGTATTTTACTCAACCATGTTGAGTAAAATGGTTGTATTTTTACAACCACGCCTGGGTTGCAGGCCACGGCCCCCAGCAACTGCACATTGATGTTTCTCTCTCTCTCTTTCTCCCTTCCTTCCCTCTCTAAAAATAAATAAATAAATAAAATCTTAAAAAATTAAAACAAAACAAAACAAAAACTTTCACCACAGCTCAGGATGGGGACACCAAAAGCTCAGGGAAGAACTTCTGAGGGAGGTTATATTTAAGTTGAACTTTAAGAGAAAAAGAAGCAATAGCCAGAAAGAGTATGAAGGTGGGAGTGAGGCAGGGTCTGGGTACAGAGAAGATATTTCATGCAAGGGAAAGGTAAAGGGAAGAGTCACAGATGTGTAAAACAGTATTGTGTGTGGGAAATCCCATATACGTGAGCTAGTGTGGGCAAGTGCCAAGAGGGTGGAAAAATTGTCAAGGCCTAGATTTTAAAGAGCGTTTTTGGCCATGTTATGAATTTGTAAGTTTCATTGGCACTGGAGGAATATATCATTTGAGACCCCACAAATGATAGATGGCATCTGCAAATATGTAATTGAGGAAAGTGCAATGAAGGGACTGTTTACAGAGGTATGGACAGGAACAAAGAGAGTAGGAAGTCACAGTGAAGCACCCTGGGGTCAGCAACAGAGAGGAGATAGGAGTATCCCGGGCTTTAAAGTACAGAGTAGAAGGATTTTCAAGATCCTGGAAGGAGCTCCAGTTGAAGCTGCAGAGATGAAGGAAAAGGCAGCTCAACAGAAACTGTGACCTTCAGGAGAAGAGTGCAGCTGCTGGCAAGAATGGAATGGAGAAATAGTCTACCTTTCTCTCAGCCTCCAGAGATAGTAGAGAAGGGTAGGGAGCAGATCTACTGGGAAAAACAATAATGTACAGCACAGCATGAAGGAAAGTCACATGGTCTGATTTGAATTTTAGATGTCACAGTAGCAACTCTATGGAAAATAAATTGGAGTGGATATAAGACTTTAAAAAGGAAGACCTATGTTCCTGTCCATGCAAGAGATGAGGAAAGCCTAAAATGGAGATGTTCTAATAGAGATAAAGTTGGAAAGACAGATTTATAGGAATGCTGGATGTCAGACTAGGCGAGATTTAGTGACTAGCTATGGCTGGTAAAGAAGTTAGATGATTTAAGGACTTTTTTACAGATCTCTAGCTTGGATGACAAAGAGAAAAGTGATATGAACAACTCACAGAGTGAATACAGGATAAGAAGTGAATATGTGGGGGAATTGAGGAATTATACTTCAAACCCAGGGAGTTTGAGAGACCTGAGGAATGTTCATGTGATTTGCCATAGGTATTTCAATATAGGATTCTGACACCAAGTGAGAACCAGGGCTAGAGGTACAGGCTTGTGAGTCATCAGACTATGTGATGGCCCACAGTATAAAAATAGGGACACCCCCCAGGAAGCCAGGAGATAAAAAGAATAAGCTGAGAATAACACCAATATTTAATATCTGAATTCCTCTGCATGGCTCTTGGGAACCTGGGCACACTCTCAGTTCTTGGCTCTGGAATGCTGATAACCTAAATTTCCAGCAAGATATTTTCCTTCAAGTAATTGTATTGGTCTATTCCAGGAAAGGAGAGTTAATTTTCTGGGCTTCTGGGCCTGTCAAGCTTTCCTACAGAGAGAAAATATATCTTTATTTTGGATTTATTGCTCTTTAAAAACTGAACTGATGATTTTGTACAGACTTGTGTTGCCTAAAGGAAACAAATATTATTTAAACCATGTCCACTTTATTTGTTGATTCCTCAGCCACATAAGTCTTCAAAGAACATCTCCCAAAGTTCCTAATCACAGAGTTGCTGTATGGAGCCCCACTGAAAACGAGACCATCAGGTTCCACTTCCCTTTCCCTCTCCAATCACCCCCTTGCTGACCTCAGCTCTTCCAGCCTCCTTCCTGGATAGCTTCCCCATGGAACACATGAAAGCAGTTATGGTAACAGCAGCTATAGGCTGGGTAACCCATTCACGCATGGCTTACTGAGAACCTTGCTTCAACTGGTTGAAAACAAGCAATCTCTCATGGACATAATCACAGATAAATAGATGATAGATAAATAGGTAGATAGATGATAAATAGAGTTAGAGATTGATGTATATGTACATATGTATATCTCAGGGTGTATACACATAGGCACACAAGGTCATATGAATGCATTTGCATGTGTGGGCACATATGAGTTAGCACACAGGAGCACAGGTGTGCATGTAGACATATGCATACAAATGTGTGTATAGATATGTTGTGTGTGAGGGTGCATATATGTATATGAATGTGCCCTGATGCCTGTAAGAACAAGAGAAGAAAAACACCTCTATCTTCCCATGATAACAAGAACACAGTAAAGGGTTAAAGCAATCACTTTGAAAACCATTTTCCAAAAAAGCTGTACCCTAAATTAATTTTGGCTGGTAATCTATATCGGGTTAAATAACTCCTCATTATTCTGTAACACAGCTGAGGCATCTCCAAATGTTTATCTTGTTTTGTAACCGGTACCTTCTGGTATATTCTAGTGCCAGCACTCCCGGCTCCTGCTATATTTCATTCTCACTATTTTTGGACTGGAGCTGCTGGTTCCAGGTGATTTAATAAATTGCTTTTTTTTTTTGGTGTTCCTTTTAACTTACCCATCTGCTCAACACATGCGTAACTTGCAATCTGTCGGCAGTTTGCAGAAAGACAAACTGTCAGAGCTGCGTGCAGTTGACAACTTTGTTCCCAATTAGATTAGTGGTAATTTTAACAGATTTCAGGGCAATGGAGAAAGGGATGGCATGTTATTAAAGCATCAATTCTGACAAACCTGAGCACATATGATTTCAATGTAAATTATTTTAAATGCTTTAATTAAAACTAGAGAAAGATTTACCCTTTTAAACGGTAAGTGATAGCAAGACAAATTTAAAAGGAAAGAGAGTAACCGAGGTTTTTAAATGGTTTATGTTGTGCTAGGCAGTCCAGCAGTCAAGACGAGTGTAATATATGGCGGTGATGTGGAGGCCGAGTTAATTATTCATTGCTTCCTCTCTGTAGCAGATGTGATTCAATACACGAGGTACAGGATTCAGAGCCTGGAACACTCTATGTGAAAATCTCAGCTCAGGCTTCTTTGGAGCCATCAGGAAATTGCCAGAATCTGTTTAACACGTTAAATATATTCACAAGAAAAAAAATCTTTTTGGCTCTTTGTTTTTTATGTTTCAATGCAGCTGCTTGTCTCCTCCACTAAACCCAGCACTCCAGCCTCTCTATTCCCACCCCACCTCCAGTCTAATACCCCGGAAGCACACACACAGATGTACACAAGTGACTAAATAAGGCAAACCTGGGGATGCTGTACCTCGGGTCACTTTACAGGCACACAGCTCGCCAGAAAATGCCGCATCCATAATTTAAATGTACTGCAACCACACCAATTCATGAGTGTGGAGCGTCACTGACAGAATGTGTGGAGTTGTAGGAGGGAGCTCTATGGAACCAAGGACACATATAGGTGCAGAGATTTCCCTTATGAATTTGACAGCGTGCTTGATTTATTCAGCCATAAATCTAACCATTGGTTTAATGCTTTCCATTTGTTCTTAGACAATAGTGGGCATTTTATTATTGAAATCACCAATACATTAATTAAGGTTTAAAATTCCCTGAACATAATTGCATAAAATTCTTTTACATGCACATTTCTTAGTCACTTGGGATGGGCTCACCATTTTATATACGGGTCTTTTGAGTTGAGAGCTGTCTGCTCTTTTAGAATTATTGAAATGACTTGAAAAAGAAGGTTATTACTCCCTACATGTAGGTTTCATTAATTTTTCAAAATGTTTTAAAGTAGGTTGTTGCCTTGTGTCTTTAAAGGTATGCTTTAGGAAGATTGTTACTACACTTGAATTGGTTGAAAACTAGGCTGAGTTGGATCACAACTGCAAGCTGAATTTTACTATACATCTTTGTTAACATTACATGTAAGAAGTGCACACATATACATTTTGCAGGGGAAGAAATTATAAATAGCCCTTGAATCCATGCATGATAGATTTGGAGGACTATTTGATGTGAGTATGGTGAATCAGTCTGAGATTGCATCTCAGAAATGGTGTAAGATGCTAGAATGCTGAGTCAAAATCAAGTTCAACAAACAGCTAACTTTCCTCCCTAACAACATCCCACTAAGTCCCTCATATGAGCTTTTCTCTAAATAGCAGTCTACCATGCAAAGGTGTTTATCTTCTTTAGTTTTCCTTTTCATTTTTATAACAGAAGAAAGAAGGGGAAGGGTCATCAAGGAACATTTATAAAGGACCCATGAACAAACCAAAGTGGGGTAGGATTGAGGGTGTGATGTGGTGGTTGAAGGGGCAGGGGAGAGCAGTGTGGGAGTGGGAGAATGGAGACAACTGTATTTGAACAACAATGAAAAAATAAGAAAAAAGAAAGAAAGAACATAGTCTTTGAAATCCCCCAGACTCTAATAGGAATGTATCACGACCGCCTCCTAGGTGAATGACTTCCAGCAAACCCTAGTATCTTTCTGAACCTCAGAAGTCTGTTGAGAATTAAATAAGACAATGCATTTCAAGTGTCCGGTATATAGTTAGTGCACAATTAGTGCAAATTTTCCCCATACCTCTCTTTTCATTTTACTGATGCTTTTATACAATTCTGCATTTGGGGTTTGTTTATCCTTGAGGATAAAGAAATGCATAGGAGAAAACAAAGTCCTCCTTTATCTTCTCTGATGGGAGTCACACTCTGGTAGGCTTATCCCTGAGAGGATACACCAATAAGTCAAGGCCAATTTGAAGAGAAAAGAAAATGAGCTTGCATATATTAAAATTGACCTGATCCCCCCCTAGCCCTCATACCACCAGTGAATTAAGAAACTTGTGGTATAAAAAAAAAACATATTTTATTCATGCAGTTGTAAATGGATTATTTTCTTAGTGTTCCCTTTCTGATAGTTCACTATAGGTGTATAAAAATGCAACTGATTTCAGGATACTTATTTTGTACCCTGCTACTTCATTGAATTTGTTTATCAGTTCTGATAGTTTTTGGTTGAATCTTTAGGGTTCTTTATGTGCAGTATCATATAATCTGCAAATAATGACAGTTTTACTCTTCCTTTACAATTTGGATGCTTTTTATTTCTTCTTCATGTATGGTTGCTGTGGCTATGTCTTCTAGTAGTATGGTGAATAACAGTGGTGAAAGTGAACATCCCTGTTTTATCCCCAATCTTGATGGAAACACTTTTGGTTTTTGCCCATTAAGTATGATATTGGCTATGGGTTTTCCATATATGGCCTTTATTATGTTGAGATGTATTCCCTCTATTCACACTTTGATGGGAGTTAAAAATAAACTACCTGTGAATATATTTAGTGAAGGATATAAAAGACCTGTACTCAGAAAATTACAAGACACTGGACAAAGAAGTTAAAGAAGATACAAATAAATGGAAACATACACTGTGTTCATGAATAGGAAGAATCACATTATTAAAATATTCATACTACCCAAAACAATCCATAGATTTAATGCAATTCCTGCCAAGATACCAGTAGCATTTTTCACAGAACTAGAACAAATATTCCAAAAATTTATATGGAACCACAAAAAAAAACCTGAATAGCCACAGCAATTTTGAGAAAGAAGAACAAAGTTGGAGGAATCATGCTACCTGATATCAAACTATACTATAAGGCTATAGTAATCAAAACACCATGATATTGGCATAAAAAGAGATTTGTAGATCAATGGAACAGAATAGAGATCCCAGAAACAAACCCATGCCTTTATGGTAAATTAGTATTCAACAAAAGAGTCAAGAACATACAATAGAGTAAAGATAGTCAATTCAATAAATGGAGTTGGGAAAACTGAACAGATAACATGTAAAAAAGTGAAATTAGATCAACTTCTTACACCATAAACCAGACTAAACTCAAAATGGATTAAAGACATAAATAAACTAGGAATCATCAAAATTCTGGAAGAAAACATAAGCAGTAAAACCTCAGACTTTTCTCATGGTAATTTTTTTTCCTAATACATCTCATTGGGCAAGGGAAACAACAACAACAAAAACATACACAAATAGGACTATATTAAACTGAAAAGTTTTTTTCCTAGCAAAGGAAACCACCAAAAAAGTGAAATTTCAACTCACTGAGGTGGAAAACATATTCACCAATAACACATCTGATAAGTGGTTCACATCCAAAATTTATAAAGAAGTTATAAAACTCAATACCAAAAACAAACAATCCAATTAAAACAATGGGCAAAGAACCTGAATAGATACTCCTCCAAAGAGGACATGCACATGACCAATAGAGTTATGAATGGATGCTCAACAGCACTAATTATCAGGGAAAAGTAAATTAAAACCACAGTGAGATATCACCTCACACCCATCAGCATGGCTATCATTAATAAATCCATGAAAAGCAAGTGTTGGAGAGGATGTGAGGAAAAATGAACCCTCACGCACTGTTGGTGGACATACAGAGTGGTGCAGGCACTGTGGAAAACAGTGTGGAGTTTCCTTAAAAAATTACAAATGAAATTGCCTAATCATTATGACCTAATGATTCTACTTCTGGAATATATCAGAAGAAACCTGAAACACTGATTTGAAAGGATATATGCACTCCTATATTCATTGTAACATTATTTACAATAACCAAGAACTGGAAGCAGCCCAAGTGTCCCTTAGTAAATGAGTGTATAGAAAATGTGGTGGTACGTTTATATAATGGAATACTACTTGGCCATAAAAAGAAGAAAATTTCCTTTTGCAACAACATGGATGGCTCTGGAGAGTATACACTAAATGAAATAAGAAAATAAGACAGAAAAAGACAAGTACCATATGATTTCACTTATATGTAGAATTTAATGAACAAAATAGGCTAACAGACAAAATAGAACCAGACTCATAGATACAGAGAACAGACTGACAGCTGTCAGAGGGGAGGGGACTTTAGGGGATTGGGGGAAAAAGGTGAAGGGATTAAGCAAATGAAAATAATCATAGACACAAACAACAGTGTGGTGGTTACCAGAGGGAAATGGGAGTGAGGAGATAGAAGAGGGTAAAGAAGGGCTAAATGGTGATGGAAGGAGACTTGTCTTTGGGTGGTGAACACAGAATACACCATACAGATGTTGTATTAAAGAATTTTACACCTGAAACCTGTAATTTTATTAACCAACGTCACCCCAATATTTTTAATAAAAATGTTTAAAAACCCATGTCTTAAATTTCTGTATTATGATTTAATCTTCTCTGGGCCTACGTTCTGCCTCAGTCATGAAGGCTTGTCCCTCACCCAAGGAAGTCCCCAGAGAGGCTAACACCGTCTGTAATATTCAGGACAAGCATTCTGGCATACAGTCCATGCTGGTCACCTTAAGTGTTCAGTGCCCTAGACTACATGGTCCTTTACAGTAACAGAGCTCAGTTACTGTCATCCTAAAGTTGGTCATAGGTAGTCTTGGCTAAAGGTGACTGTCAAGATGTCTAGTGCCCCTTCCACCTGGAGATTTGCATTTCTCCAGGGTGTCATGAGAGAGGAATGCAGATTCTGAACCCTTGTTCTCTAGGGAGCCCAAAACTAAACTGGCTTTCATCCAATGGCATTTTGTAGCTCCAACACTCCTCCTCATACTATACCCACTAAATTCTTTATTTAAGGACCCTATGCCTTAATTAAAAATAATATTAATAATAAAATGACTTAATTCTGCCCTAAGGACTGGTAAAGCCCCAGCTTGCCAGGAATCAATACCCTGCCAGGTTTGGCTTTGAGGGCCAGTAGTAAAATGCTGTTCAGTTTTTCTGATTCTTCTATGGAAGGGAGAAAAAAATGTAAGTTCAGTAATTATCTAGTCCCATGTGGGTGGCAGCAAGGATTTGGGAGAAACTCTTTATATGCATTATAAAGATAGACTAAATGAAATATAAAACCCATATAAATTTTTCTAAAGTCAAAAATAAGAATGCTGGGTATGAAATTCTTCAGTAGCTGAGTAAAGTAATGTCAGATTTCTTGGGCAATATATTCTAGTAGCAAAGAATAGGGACTCTTCCCCAAGTTCAAGTTCAGCCATTTACATGCTGTGTAACATTTGGTAAGTTTCCTTATTTGCATAATGGATGTCACAAATAGTACCTATATGATAGGCTGGTGGCAAGGATTAAATGAGTGAATACACCCAAGATGCTTGGCACATTGTTAAGGCACAACAAACTAGCTAGCACTGAGAATGAATTGAAAGGCCCAAGTTGGAGTTCTGGCCCTGCCAATTCTGTCTGAGCCTGTTTCATGGGCATGTGACCAATGCATGTGACAGGGCTCCACACTCAGAAGGGCCTCTTAGTGTTCTTTGGCCACCTTCTTGGAAAAGTATCTTTGAATTTGTGTTTAAGTGAACTCTGTTAAAACAAGGCAGCATGTGCCCTGGTCTTAGAGTATCACATCTCATGTGGCCCCATCTCCAACCTCCTCCTTCAGATGGCTTCTCGGCCACATGTTACCACCGTCTTGGCACTCTGGACCTGGCCTGCTCTCCCCATCCTTGACCTCACCCCATGCTGGTTTCTGCCCCCACTGGGGGTACAGGGAGTGCAATTTCTAAGTAAAGAGTATAGATAATTTTTAAATATTTTTCTCTAAATTTTTGCCCACAGAAAAGTGAACTAATTTATATTCATTTCAACAGTACATGTATATATGCCCCTAATTATTATAAATTATGATGTGTTTAGGTATTGTTTTGAACAGCATTATTTCCATTGTCTTTCTTGTGTTTTATTCTCAGAAACTATTTGAAAACAAGCCATAAAAATCTGAGCTTCCAGTCAGCTCACAATGGTAGGAATGCTTTTCCCTCATAAATAACAAGTGAACTCACAATCTGGAGGCTAGTCCTCAGCTATTTTTTTTCTAGATGTGCCAGGGGACCCTCTCCATAGCATTAAGCATCATCCAATATGTTTAAGTATTTCTATGAAAAAACCTATCTGGCACAGCAAGAAAAGTATTTTTAAGTAAAAAAACATTTAACAAACTGTTATGGATTGAATTGCGTCCCCCTAAAATTCATTTGTTGAAGTCCTAACCTCCAGCATCTCAGAATATGACATTATTTAGAGATAGGGTCTTCACAGAGCTATTCAAGTTGAAATTAATTCATTAAAATAGGTCTTAATCCAGTGTGACTGGTTTCCTTATAAAAAGGGGAAATTCAGAGACAGACACACATAGAAGGAAGATGGTGTGGAGAAGACACAGAGAGAAGGTGGCCACTCACAAGCCAAGCAGAGAGACCTGGAAACGTCCTTCCCTCACACCCCTCAAACAAAACTAAGTCTGCCAACAGCTTGTGTTTGGACTTCCAGCCTGAAGAACTGTGAGACATAAATTTCTGTTGTTTAAGCCACCCATCTTGTAATACTTTATTATAGCAGCCCTAGTAAACTGACACAGAAAACAAGTTTAACTTTAGTGAAAAGAGGCAAAAAACGTCTTGAGCACTACGCCTATTGTTATTTGCATCATGATTTGAAAATAAATATTGTTATTCTCCCTCTATGATTTTCTGTGTGAGGTTTTCCTTGATTCTAAGATTCTTTTTTGCTTGTTGTCTCTGAAATTGGATGTATCTTGTAATTGATAATAATTCACTATTCATTTAAATCCATTTTTTCTTCTTTTTTATTGATCCATAAATTGAATGCATCTTAAAATAAACAGCATTTTGGTTCAATGAACTATAGTATTTATGTCAATTTATTTTAAATTATTGGCATTGATAGAGCATTTTCTATATATCAGGCAGCAAACTAGACACCAAATGTAAAGTGAAAAGAACATGCACATATGCACATGGGTGGTATGGGGAGAGCTGGCCTCATGTATGAGGCTGCAATGTAATAATGAATGTGGTAAATATCATAAAGAAGATACAGTTGTATGCTGAAGTCCATTTATGAGAATGGATTATGTTTCATTCTTTACAGGTCTGTATTTACTACCATCTTGTTGGTAGTTTTAAATTGTTGAGAGAGAAAAAAGAGTAAAAAAAGTAAAACAAACAAAAAGATCCAAATAACTTGAATATAATTGCAGTACCTATACGGTACTGTGTGAAGATAGGTAATGGAATAATTAATTATTAGAGATAGATTAAAGGAATATTTTTGATGCAGTGGTTGAGAATGTGTGTTCTAATGGGTTAGCAGGGATTTTCCAAGTAGACAAAGTATAATTAGGGGACTGGAGAACTGAAGGTAAGAGATAATTCAGGGTTTATTTTCCAAAAAAGATAAAAATGCTCGAGTAAAGACAAGAAACCACATCACATAATCAGTGGCTTGGTGTATGATGAAGTGGAGAGAAGCAAATGCAGGTAGAAACCAGGCAAAGAAGAGTTTGCATATTATGAGAAAGTTAGAGAAGAGTCTATGGAATTTATTACATAATGCAAAGGATTAGCTAGGAGGCCTTCAGACTGTATACAATGGAATGACCAATTAAAAGTAGTTTAAACAATATAGACTTATCTCTTATATCAGAGAGTCAGGGGCAGACAAATTGGAGTTATCAATTCAGCAAATCAACAATGCCAAGGTTCGAGGTCAGTTTCACTGTGATTCTCTTAGATTTTACTGGAGAACATCAGGGGACTATCCAGGTCTAAATATCACATGCCCACATGCTATGAAAAAACAAGAGGAAGGGAGAACCTTTGCAAAAGTCCCCAGCTCATATGCACTTGTATATTGTTGACAGAATTGGGTCACATGCTCTATGGAAACAAACAATCTCAGAAGTATTGTTATTAGCATATTAGCTTAGGGAACATCAACATTCCTTGAATAAACTATTGCCCAATACATGGACAAAATTGGGTTTGGATACCAAGAAAGGAGAAGTGGTATATGCCATATTTCAAAAGATTTGAAATGTTTTAAAAACTGATAAAGATTTTCTTCATTAGACTCATTGCAAGTTAAAATTTGAAAGGTTATTCATTCATTCAATTAGTCATTATCTCAATAGATATTATTCAAGCACTCGACAAATGCCAGGCATTTTTAGGAGGAGTGGAGGACATAGATGAATCAGAAAAAGAAACAGCACTTAAGTACTGTAGAAGAGCCAAGAGACTTTTGTTTACAATGAAACAGGGAAGATAGGGCATGTATGAGGCTACAATGCAATAATGAGTGTGGCAAATATAAAGAAGATACAGTTGTGTGCTGAAGCCCATTTATGAGAACTGATTACATTCCACTCTTTACAGCTCTGCATTTACTACCATCCAGTTGGTAATTTTAAATTGTTAATAGTGGAACAATTTACACCAGGGAAATTGGCAAACACCACAAATCAGGGCTTTAAAATTTGTGGGGGATATTTGTTTGTTTTCCTCAGAAAGCTAGTTGTTACATTTTTATACTAGCATACCAGTAGAGATATAGATACAGTGCTAACAGCATGTTTTTTTAGGAGGAAAAGATCAACTGTATTAAACTTACCATCTTATCACACTAAACAAATCACCAAACAAATGAACAAATTAATTGGAATATAGTTTCTGGCATTAAACATCATAAATGTTAAGTTTTTTTCTTCTGCTTTGATTTCTCTGTACCTTTGTGTGCTGATAAGGTTGTATTAATCATGAAGACAGGAAGTCTTGGAAATCTCCAGGAAAATCTTTACAAGAAAGTATATTCTCTCCAGGTTTCCTACCCAATTTAGTAAAACAGGTGTCCTGGATTTCAGAAAGCATATTGCTAAAGAGATATCTTCCAGCCCTTCAGCTGTCTCTATGTTTACACTGTCTTCCACATACAATCTCAAATTGTTAATCTCTTCCATATGGCAAGATCTCTCCTAGTGCTTTTTACAAATCGCTCTGAATGCTATCTGTGGGCCCAAAAGCCTAGAGCCTGCATGGTCTTAAAAGTCATCTCATCCAACTAACTCTTGAGAAAAGACCACTCTTAAGTCAGTTTCCTGTACAAAACAGAGAAAGTTACCTTTTTGAAGTCATGTGGTAGAGTCCATAACTTGCCTTCAGTAACATAAGCTTGTGATGAACAAGCCTACATAGACATGAACTTCTTCCTTAGATCAACTTAAATCTCAAATTTTAGAATTCAATCTCTTATTTGCTGCCTTGTGGGGATTAAAAAACAGTGGTGACCATCCTTAGTGTAAAAGGTATTTAGACAGATGGACCTTTTTTTTTAAATGTTTTGGGCAAATAAAATTTTATATAATTAATTGATTTCTATTTGGGATATCTGCTATTGTAAAATATAATCTGTGTAGGGGGTAAGGA